>NC_071402.1:95664669-95970648 GCF_017976375.1 Cuculus canorus
TGTACTCAGCTTAGGCATGTAAATATTTAGAAATGTATCTGCCTCGTCTGTCTTCCAGGATCTTGTCCCATCTCCTCTTGACCCACGTAACACCATTCTTTGGCAGAAGCTCCCCAGCTCTTCTCCCCCTCCTGTGAAGGAAGGGGAAAAGCAGCAAGTGAAGAATGTGTATCCATGTTGCTATCCTCCTCTCAACACTGCATGGTCAGTGTTAAAACAGGTTAATCCCATCCAATCTTCCACTCAAATCATACTGTCCTCCAGCATTTTTACAAAGTACTTTGCATTTGAGCACCATCAGCTAGAAACAGCTCACTATTTGACCACGAAACCTAGTTGTACCAAACACAAGCAAAACATTGTTTTAAATCCCAAGTAAACAGTCTGTATTCTAACACACAATAGGTCTGTACCAATTAAATACAGTATGGCAGTATATAAATTACAGTTCTTTACAGTAAATAGTAAAATACAAGAGTCCGCTTACTGTACACAACAATCAAAGAAAGAACAGCAGCTTTTCAGTAAGGTCCCAGGTATCTCAATCATTCACTTGCTAAGAAACAAAGAAGAACAGATACAGCAGGCCATTCACTTCACTCATTTTTACCGTCTCACTTTACAAATATCCAGAACGCTTGTACAGGCATCTACAGTATCTACATGTGGAACAACCTTCTTAGGAATTCATGAGCACCAGACACAAATCCCTCCATCATTCCCATTATTAAAATAAACTTTACAGATTAAAATTACTTTAGCAAGTTCTATTTAATCTTGATAATAACCAGCAGGTAACAAGTGCAAAGTTTGCAGTCATGATCCATTTACTGCTCCTTTGATTCCTCATTTCCTCCCCCTCCCCCCCCAGAAACCCCAAACCCACCCAAACCCCTCTTGTGTTGTTCTCTCACACCCTTGCAGTAATACTGGTTCTGCAGTCAAACTGCCCAGCTGGCTTAGGTTAACGTATGAAATGCCAGACTTACGGCTTCAGGCATTGTTAGTCATTTATATCCAATGCCAAACAGCACAGTGGCAGGCCTCTAGGAAGACAAAAAATATGAAACAGTTGGATATTTCAGTGTGCTTAAACACAGAACATAAGGCTGCACGGTGCCCAGTGACTAAAAGAAACATGGCACCAAGTTATCAGTTAAAACATTTACAATAGAAAGATATAAACAGCAAATGTGTCAGTCTAAAACTAGTTCTTTGGTAATTAAGAACAGCAAACTGTAGCTTTTTTTTTTTTCCCAAATATGGATTTACATCCTGTTCCCCCCTCCCAATAAAATACTTCTTGTTGTTTAAAATATATCTCCCAAGTTGTTGTGTAACAAACAGTCCAGTACCTCAGTTATCTACAGATCAGCTTTATGTGTTTTAGTGTGCAGCCGTATCTGCCCACTGGCAGACAAACTATAGGTACACATTCATATATATATAATATATATATTATTTATAAAAAATTAGAGCATTAAGTCAAGGACTCTAGAGAATACACATTCCATATGGACAGATTAAAATGTACAATAGCTTCAAAAATCCATAAAGTTTTCTACACAGTGATGGGTGTAGTAAGTGCAAAAATACTGCAGTTTAGTTAATCCAAGATTTCCTGTTTTCCTGCTTCCTAGAAAAAGCAGAAGCCACTGCATCTCCTGAATGGCAGAGGACTTCTCCTCCTGTTTTAGGAGTGGATGATGAGCCTTGAAGCACAGAACTTTTCCGTTTCTCTGATGTGGAAGATGCCTGAGACCGTGAAGTGCTACTCCATCTCCTGGTGGAAGGTGGTGCTTTGCTGAGGCGCCCAGGACGAACAAAGACACCGTGTCGTGGTTTGCAGTGGAAGTACTCTTTCCCTCTTACAGTTCCATCATGCTTCCCTTCAAAGACAATAAATGTACAGAATTATTTGTTTGTACTTTCATTAGCACATACAGTTGTGGTGTTGAAGTGTAACTTTCTTGGGCTTTCTGTTAAACAGTCAAGGTTCTTAACACCGAGTGAAGAAGCCAGATGCACACCATACACTAGGGAGAATAAAACCTAGAAAAGAGGGCTTGAATTATGACCAAAAAGATGATTTCCTAGAATATTACTTTGATAAGTAATAGTTTAAAAATCCAACCATTTGTTAATTTTACAAAATATACTATCCTCAAAACCATCTGCTTACATAGCTTAAAACTTAGCTGGCAGAGAAACTTCCAGTATTGTTGATATCTGCTACACTACTAAAAACATCATCTTTTTAAAAGATCTGAAGCATTTCTGTAAGTATCTCTTGACACTTGCCATGACTTTTTCTGGCCCCATCAAGTTGAAGTTAAAGAAAATCTGTGCTCTAGAATTAAGCTTTCATCAGTGGAAAGGAAAAACAAAAGTAATTTTGGGCTTCATTTGTTTTTCTGGTCTATAAAAACAGATGGGTGCCAACAGAAACTACCACAACATGCAAAAACATTACTCTGCACACAGCAAGGAGAACAGGTCTTTAAGACAGTTAAAAATTAACCCATAGCAAAGTATTCCTATAAACAGAAAGCCTACAAGTAGGTGGATCGGATTCAAAGGCAGTGTGAAATCTGAGGTACTTCCCAAGACTGAAGAGCATGTGACTTTAGTTTAACTTTAAAACTTGATTATACTAACTGTATAGATAAGCCAGACTAAATTCAGTCTTACCCAGCTGAACATGTAGTTCAACTCCAACCCAGATTCCAGCTGAAAAATCCACTGTTCCAACGTATCTCACCGTGCCCATCTTATTACTTCCAACACAGACTTGTTCGCCCACTGCCACCCAGCTAGGCAAGTCATGGGCTTGATCCGCAGAAGCACCTTCATCACAATCAGAACCATCCAAGTGGTCCTTCCCAATAAAATCATCTATGGAAGCGTCAGGATAAGTCTTACAGTCTGAAGTCTCTTTTACCAGTACAGAACAGAAGGGGCTTTCCACAACATCTGCAAGCCGGCCACCTGCGACTGCTGCTGCAGAGCCCAGCTGGCCCACACAGGTGCTCTGCTCCTTGTCAGTGCCTTGGGTTAACTCTGAGGTGCCCACTCCATTAGAGGACACAAGGGAACACGAGTGCAGAGCTGTTGAATGATCAAAGTCCTTTCCATCTTCAACACCCATGAACTCTGTAAAGGAGTGGTCTTCCAGAATGTCTGTTGTGTGCTCAACCGTTGCTTCGCGTGCTGAAAATTCAATTGTATGACAGCTACTTTTGCCATCCGAGGAACTAAAAGCTGAAAATGATCCATCTCGGGGTAACTGCTGAGAGTCTCTATCCATGGCATTGAGGGACAGTGGTATTCGTTCCGTTAAGGCACTGCTTTCTTTCAGTGGTAACACCAGTAACTTCTCTTTTGCTAACTCCTTTTCTGACTCTCGACATTCCTTGTTCGAAGTTGATCTTGAATCATGTGCAAGAGATGATCCTGAGGGATCATTAGAGTCCAGTTCCTTCGTGTGACTGGCTAGCTGGTCTGTGCTATCACTACAGGGAACAAGCATGTCAGACAGAGTAGCGTTAGAGGCACTGTGGGAAAAGTAGCCACTAGTAATACTGCTAGTGGTGGGGCTGCGGGATACCTCTTTCTCAAGAACACGTGAACTCATGAAGTCTGACTTAGAAGAAAACCATTCCCTGTTCTCCAGGCTAGCATTGTAAACACTGAAGTCAGCAAACTCCTCCGGTACATAAGGCCGGAAATTTTGAAAACTTTGTGGACTTATCAGCTTCTTATTAATGGCCTCCAACTCACTGTCCTCCTCCTCGGAGTCCTGCAAAGGAATAAAGTGTTGCGTAGGATTAGGAACCTACCACTGTAAGGTTTTCAAAATAAACTAATCTTCCTTGATTTTCCCCTTTTTGAATGTGGAGAAATAAATACCTTTAATATTCTTTAACTGAAGAATGGAAAACACCTCTGAAAAGAGCTGCTGGGAACATACCCTGAGTATACTGAGCTATTCAATTTTTAGAAAAATAAAGACAAATTCTTGGTTCAGAAAACAAAGCAAGAAAGTTTGGCATAAGGAAAGCTCATAACATCAAAAAGTTGCGTGTACACATTTTCCTCATACTGAGTTTTTTAAAGCCACACTTCATAACCTTTTTTTCCCCATGATTCAGATAAATTAAACCTACTGAAGGTATTCTACAGAGTTAATTGACCACCTAACAAGATAAACATAAATATGAATGGAAGAGGCCTTACAGGGTCTGCACTGCAATACTGATTAATAAAAACTATCCTGCACAATGAGATTCTCTCTTAAACTGATACCAGCGTGGCTAAATAATTTTGCTTACCCCTAGCTATCACACATCAACACATTCATGATGTTTGAAAATAAAGGCAAAAGGATCATACATCACGGTGAACCTTCAAGGAAGCATGTGTATGCATATATGTACATATTTAGATGGAAATACGTGACACTAAACAAGCTGGCAGAATTTGGAGGTACCTCCATGATTTCCCTTTAATAACAAGTGGTGACGCACTGTGATCAGCCCACAAATGTGGCTCTCACAGGGACCATCTGAAGCTGAGGACTTTGGTTTGTCAGGATGCATCTGAGAAAAGCCCAGCAACATAGCTGGACTCCTCCCTCAACATAAAATACTGTATAAATATATGTATTTATACATATGTATGCACATATAAACACATGTATAGATATACACATACATACATGCGTACACACACATATTAAAAATTATTAGTTTACAGCAAATTCCTACTAGAAATAATAATATTTTCACAATAAGAAAACTGCAGAAGTGCTTAATGTTTAGAAGAACACAAGAACCTATTACTTCTCAATTCCTTTATCTGCATCATGAATTACAACTACTGGCAGATCCAGTAACTGTCAGATCCTGTGTGATGCCTAAAGCATTTCGATGCTTTCAGACATCCGCCATGAATCACTGATGAAAAAGGAAAAGCATAATACTTGACCAAATGACCCAATGCATTGAGAACTAATATCACATTTAAGAAACAGATCCTCTTGAAAATATTTCCTGTACTTCATAATAACCAAGACTGCTCAAATACCTTCATACAACAAATAACTACAAAGTTTCAAACACATAGACAGCAAAACAGGTCTGTTCAGTTTACACATCAGAATAATCACAGAATTGCTTAGGTTGGAAGGCACCTCTTGGGTCATTTTGTCCAACCCCCTCTGCTCAAGCAGGGTCAGCCAGAGCAGATTAGCCAGGACCACAACTAGTTGGTTCAGTTTTGAGATCTCCAAGGATGAAGACTCTATATTATAACCTCTCCGCACAACCCATTCCAGTGTCTGACCACCCTCACAGTAAAAAAAAAAAAAAGTGTTTTCTTGTGTTCAGATGGAAACTCACACGTCTAATTTGCGTCCACTGCCTCATGCCCTTTCACTGGGCACTAGTGAGAAGTCTGTCTTCTCCTCATTCCCTCCTGCGAGCTATTTTTATGCATTGATAAGGTGCCCCGAGCCTGGTCTCTTACAGGCTGAACAAGTTAGTGACCTTATTGTAGAAGGCAAGTGAGGTTGGAGAAGCGCGATTTCCCATATGTAAATCCATGCTGTCTACTCCATTCACCTTCTTGTCCTTCAGCGGTTTGGAAATGCTTTCTAGAAGGATTTTCTCAATCACCTTCCCAGACACATAAGTGAGACTGAACAATTTGCAATCTGCTGAACCTTTCTTCTTTGTCTTTGAAGACAAGAGGAATATTTGCTCTATTCCAGTTTTCAGGCACCTCTCCCAATTGCTATGACATTGAAAGATAATTGAGAGTGACCTTACAATAACAGCAGCCAGCTCCCTCAGCACTCGTGGGTGTGTTTACTTAAACAAACATGCAGTTTGTTTAAGTGCTCCCCAACCTCATGGTCCTCTAGCAAGGGTAAGTCTTCTTTGTTCTTGGGTCTCAGGGGCTTGGGATTCCTGAAGGCTAGCTTTACAGGAAAGGGCAGAAGTAAAGAAGGCATCGAGTATGTCGGTCTTCTCCAAACCCCTTGTGACCACTTCCCCTGCTCCATTCAGCAATGCAGTTAACTAAAATATCCTAGTATCTATACACTAGGAAACACATGCTTACGTGACAAGATCTTTTGCCTAACCTGAAGGCAGTTGTAGATTTCCCCCCCTCACCCCAGTTTGTGTTTGATTTTTTAAAAAGAGAACTATAAGGACGTTCTAAATCACTTCACTTTTCTTTTATCCTGCATTTTTTTAAGTGATCACTACGTGCTATGGTCCTTGTTTATAAACAAGGCCTCATTTTCATTCCTATCATGTTCAAGCTCATAGCAGATATAATTCAGCCTTATTACGCATGCAGAATGACATCTTAGGCTGAAACAAGATTTCAAACCATATTAAATTTTTGTTGGCAGAGCAATCAGTATCCAAAGAAGATGCCTCCACTTGTCTAAGTGTATCTGACAAATCCAACCAGATTTCAGGTTATTAATATTTGCTCAAGTAAAGGCTTGGCATCCTCTGCTTAGTAGTTTTTACAGCTCTGCTTCAGAGTTGTTTCTCACAGAGATTTTGGATGAAGGCTGTATTTTGCAATTATTTCTCTGCAGAGGATTAATAGCGTTATGAAATGTCACATAAGACTACTGAAAATTTTATATATACATACACTATCGAAAATCTTGTTCTTTACATCCGAAATCTACAGATAGTCCCTTTAAAAATAAAGGGCAAAATTCATATCTGCTTTGAGACTATGAATACCCTTCCAAGCATTACAGCATTATGCAGAGCATCTTTTTTTGCACATCGGAGTCTACCTGTTGCTAGTGTCTGAGAGACCTTCTCTCAATTATTCAGCTTGTAATAAGTAACCCTTATTACTTACGCAAAAGAAAGTTTTGCTCTATGCAGAACCTTGTAGTTTGTTGTTTTAAAATACTACAGGCTCTCGTGTTTATCAAATACACTGGGTTTAAGATATCACATGAACTCCAAATTGATAAGCTTTTCACAAAGGAAATATTTTTAGTCGACAATAGCTAAACGTGCACTTGAAACTAAACAGAGTTCTTGAAACAGAGTTCTTTGTCTTTCCTTCAAAGCCTGCAAGATTCCTTACTTAACTGAAAAAAAGTTGTAGTTCACACAGGGTCCCCATTCAGAATCAGACTGGAGAAGAGGTGCTGTGACTGAGAAACAGCTCTACAGACACACAGACACTGGTGACTTGATTAGGAAAAGTCACACAAGGTAACCACACTGCCAGTTGGAATGTCGTTTCATGGTTATGTGTCATCGCAAATACAAAAGCTCAGGTACAGAGAAGCAGTCTTATTACTAGAACATGGGTTGTGAGGAATGCTGCACATAGGCAACAAGGCATCGCTATGTCACAGACAAAAGGTACCCCTTGTGAGCACAAGAAGTATTCCCTTTCAAAGCTCCTCTTGAGCTTCCCGACTGGGAAATTCCAGAAACAGAACAATTTCTGGGTTCTTTAAATTCCTGTGGATGTAAGATGTGGAGAAAAAAAAGAAAGAAACCACCTTGTATTGCTCAGGCTGTTGGTAGAAATAAAGACAAAATCCTTGAATCCTTGAAGTAAAGAAACTTCAGTGACTTCCCCAGAAAGTAACAGAAGACTACAATGAAAAGCAGATTTAAGAACTGATAACAGTAAGAATATTCCAGTAAGAACTAAGGAGACAAGACCGCACCAAGATTTAGCAATAACAGAAGCAAAGTAAGCAAAAACGCAGAGCAGCTTCCCTACACCTGCTTTGTAACAAATATACGGTGTAGTTAAAAGTTCAAGTATCCAAATTTTCAAATCCCTACGTTGCACCTCTCAAGGTGTATATATAAATAATACCTCAAAGATGCTACTTCCCATTTTACTAATTTAAAAATCAGCAAATAATTACTCAGTGGTTGCACCACTGGTGCCTCAATTTTCATTTCCCGCTAGGAGGATTTGCTCTTAGCCAAACCCCTGTAGATGTGTTAATTACAGGAAGTATTCAAATACACTTAATATGAAAACATTTCATCTGACTGTAACACATTCCACTGTACTCACATATTATATAGAACATGCCTTTACGGCATGCTGTTTTGAAATAGTTGCAATACTAAACACACGTGGAAGCACTGTCTGAAATCGTAGTTTGAGTGCTCAATCTCAGGCCAGTGGAATAAAAAAATCGCGGTTTCAGTACAGGATGGGGGATGATGTGACTGAGAGCAGCCTCGTGGAGAAGTACTTGGGGGTGCTGATTGATGAGAAGCTCAACATGAGCCAGCAATGTGCGCTCACAGTCCAGAAGGCCAACCGTATCCTAGGCTGCATCAAAAGAAGCGTGACCAGCAGGTCGAGGGAGGGGATCCTGCCCCTCTATTCCTCTCTTGTGAGATTCCATCTGGAGTATCGTGTCCAGTCCTGGAATCCTCAACATAAGAAGGATATGGAGCTGCTGAAACGGGTCCAGAGGAGGGCTACAAGGATGATCAGAGGGCTGGAGCACCTCCCATACAAGGACAGGCTGAGAGTTGGGCTTGTTCATCCTGGAGAAAAGAAGGCTCAGAGGAGACCTTATAGTGACCTTCCACTACCTGAAGGGGCCTACAAGAAAGCTGGGGAGGGACCTTTTACAAAGGCTTGTGGTGATAGGACTAGGTGGAATGGGTATAAACTGGAGAGGCGCAGATTTAGACAAGACATAAGGAGGAACTTCTTCATAATGAGAGTCGTGAGGCACTGGCATGGGTTGCCCAGGGAAGTTGTGGATGCCCCATCCCTGGAGGTGTTCAAGGCCAGGTTGGATGGGGTCTTGGGCAGCCTGATCTAGTGGGATATGCCTATCGCAGGGGGATTGGAACTGGATGATGTTTAAGGGCTCTACCAACCCAAATTATTCTGATTCTATGATTTTTTTGTTGACTTTTTTCATTGTTTTTCAACAGATGTGTTTTGAATATTCAGAAAAGTTAAGGACAGATCCCAGAGAAACATGAGAAAAAAGCTAAAAATCACTCTCATGTCTCCTTAGACACAGAATATTAATCTAGTTAAAATTACTGCCTTCCTGTATGATTAGTTGCTTTATTTCTATGGCATTTTTCACATGCTGCAAGCATCACACACAAGCAACATCAATCATATAGTGATTAATTACAAGTATGACGCTCTGTACATTGGAGGAATCATTTACAAAATAATAATGTGAAAATTCCACTATGAATCAGGAGAGAGAAGCAGACAGCTGAAGTTGCATGTGGAGCCATGATGCTGCCCTAGTGTAATCTCTGAACTCATTCTGAGAGCACTATTCATCCAAATGTGACACAAGACTCCAGCCTTGTTAAAACAGACTCATTTCAGCTCTGAAAAATGCAGGGTAGCCTGGAAAGCCTACACCTTACAAAGGCTTCCTTCCCAAAGTGATGAAACACCTCAGAAGCTATCGTTTTGGTAAACCTGACACCATAAGCTGGCAGGGCTATGCAAAGCAGCTGTCTCAGCCTCCTCTCCACTAGTGGTTGCTAGTTCTTGTCTGCCTCTCTGGCACTCACTTAAGTGTCAATAAGGTGATCAGACAGGGGAGTAGGTCCAAATGAAGCCTAACTTTATGGTACTGTAGCCACCAGCTCAATGGATCAGTTCCCTTGCTCTAACTTACCATGCAACCAAACAAAAAGCTATGTCGATGCAAGGGAGAAGTCAATGCAAGAGCAGAAGCACGCAGCTGAGAATTGAAAGAACAGCCCTTTCCAGGGCCCCGTTGGCCACAGCAGGTTTACAGTGTTCAGTGAATTAGTTCCATTTTAATTGGAAAAGCCTGGGTGCAGGATGTTGCCCTTTTCCAGCTCTAAAAGCTTCTCCTTAGTTTTGGAAAATAGCACAGGTGAACATCTGGGTTAATTCAGGGCATGAATTATAAAAAATCTTCAAACAAGTCAGTTTCCAAGAGATGTTTTGCAACCCATTAGAAGATTATGTCTTCCAAATACTTCCATGCTATGTGTATCAGTGACTCTGTGTCAGTCAGCATGTCAGCTACCTTATGGAAAAGATGACTGAGAATGAGACAGCTGCTACCCAAAGCCAGCAGTCAAGCTTCAAGTATACACCAGAATGCACAGGATACTTTGGTATAACAACATACAGAACAGCATTAGAAATTCAGAACAGATTTTTTAGAGGTTTGGCTATATGATAGGAATGAAAATAACCGTTGAACAGGAAGAATCCATCACTAGCACTTTATGGTAAAAGAAGCCTGTAATACTTAACAAAAACAATCTGAAGGTAATGGATTTTAAATCTAAAGCTCTGATTAAAGCAAGTATTTACAGCCATGTTCCACAGCCCCAAACCCGAGTCCATCATACAGCCAAAATCATGATGTACCTTTTGTTGAAGCAGCAGTGAGAAAAGGATTTGGCAGGTGAAGAGAAAAATAAAAGCCCTCCACCTCAATTCACTGGCTGAGTTATGATGAAGACAGGATATAGGTTAATTAAGAGCAGCAGTCTGATTTTAGTCATATTACTGCCACATCAGGCACTGAGAAGCTTTTATAGTGTACCCACACCTAAATGCATGGTTACTTACACCAAATGAGATCATTCCATTTACTCTGGGGTATAGTCACAAAATCTGGGTAACATACAAGGTATATTAGAGTGACAACAACATGGTTCACTAAACCACCCTTTACTTGATCATTTGTACCCTGTAGCCTCCCCTCTCCCCTCCAACCCACAGGACAAATCACATAAATAGTAAAAAAAAAGAAATAAATGCAAACAAACAAACAAAAAACAAAAAAACCCAAACCAAACTATATCAAACAAAAGCCCAAAACACAAACACCCAATCAGGTTAGTTCCAACAACAGATTGCATTTATAAGCCAGGCAAGCAACTGTTTGTTATAACCATGAGTTACAACCAACCACAAGTGATTATATGCACATTACACCTTTTTTCTGCTGTGGTAGCATAAGCACCTTAAGCCCATCACCAGGCCTGGTAAGAGAAAGCAGCATAAAACTTACAATCTTTTCCTCATGTATGCTATTGCTTTCTATAGGCACGCTGCTGGCATTGCTTCCTGACGGCACAACACAGCCAGCACAACACACCTGAGACGAAGACATGCTCTGCAAAGGTTAAGACACACAACACATCACACAAACCACAACTCTGACCACAGTACAATTGCGTGCGAGTTAGAAAGGCTTTAAGACACAATGAAGGCAGAACACCCGTCCTGGCCATATACACAAATGAATACAAGTTAATAGGTAGAGAAACTCAGATGCTCCCCCAAACAGAGGTTTAGGCTGAGAAAGAAAGGTCAGAATTGTAACTGCCCTAGAACACTGTTTCACAGAATTACTTTTTATCTTTGTGAAAACACACCAACATCTTGCTGGAGAAAAAAAATGCAGGTTACTGTTATGTTAAAATAGAGCAGAAGTACCCAGTAAGAATACTTACCAGAAAGTGAAAAAAAAAAAATCCCCCAAACTCAGTGTTTCAGGTAAAAAACCAAACACCAATACCTCACCACAGATGAAGAACACCCAGCAGAGTATCACAAAATTATATTGCATCAGATACATGCTGCAAACAATTTGCCAAGTACACAAAATCACTCCATTTCCATTTAAAAAATACAGGTGGGTTTAAAAGATTACCTCTTGACTAAGCAGAGGTCGACTTTCAAGTGGGGTCTTCCTTTTTTGTTCTTCTTTCACTGGCATTAAGGGTTTGAAAAACTTTGGTGTCTGAGGAGGAAATGCTTTAAAAGGGCTGGCAATTAAAGGATGGGAATTCTCTGATACAGCACCTAGGAAAAAAGCAAAAATACTGTATTCTTTATCTACACACCTTGACCACAAATGCATAATTAAAAATAACAGAAGGTTAACCCATGCATTTGGCAAGTTGATGGCTACAGAAACATTGCCAATGTTTCAGCATTCAATCACTGGCCCAAGCATAAGAATATTCCCTCATAGTGCTCTGCACCATGTCCCTCTGAGAAGCCAGGAAACAGAAGGAAAGCAGTGAAAAGCAGTATTTTCTGAGGCTCCAATATTTTGCCTTTTCATCTCAGTCATAAGAACAATGGGAAGTGTCCTTGAAACTGGAACTGATGGCTGTTTTGCTTCTTGTGCCTCACCTGACCTTTGCCCACAACACTGCAATTCTGTCCTGGAACCAAGCCAGCAATCCTGCCTAAACAGAATGATCAAAAAGGAAATTGTAGTCAAGAAAGTGACGAATGAACTCCAAATCTGACTTTATTGTGGCAGTGTCTCTACCTGTACCGCCTGTTCAGGAAGT
Source organism: Cuculus canorus (assembly GCF_017976375.1). Taxonomy (NCBI): domain Eukaryota; kingdom Metazoa; phylum Chordata; class Aves; order Cuculiformes; family Cuculidae; genus Cuculus; species Cuculus canorus. Next base: position 95,677,035 of record NC_071402.1, read on the forward strand.
GGGCATTACAATTCAACGTAAAGAAAATAAGGTACCTGTGACACACTGACACGGGAGAGCAAATATTCAGATAATGTAAAGAACTTCAAAAGGACTTGCTTTAACAAAACAATCTTCATTTTGAAATTAAAAACTAATAGCAGCTCCTTTTTGTTTCCTTTTTTTTTTTAATACTACTGTTTTGATTCACATTTAGCTTGCTCTTCTGCCTTCCCCTCATTTTTTTCAGACACCCCAATTTCTTATCCTTTCCCAGTTTTCTTTGTGCATTTCTCCGTTTCTTTCCTATTTCCAGATAACGTTCAGCTGCTGAAGAAATAAGCTGGATAACACATTTAGTAGGAGAAGAGCACTGAGAATTTAACTTACAGTTTAATGCAGTAATCAAGAAAACTCAAACACTGTCATTACATATATACTTCAAAGACTTACCACTGCCATCTTTGCCTTTGCGAGGTGATTCCCTGGGTAAAGTACCATAGCATGAAACATCTTGATAACTGGAAGAACAGTCAGATATATCTAGGTGACTTTCAGACCAACCCTACGAAAGAAAAAACACATAAATGTGCACGCTTATACTAGCAAACACGGAAAAATTAACAGGTAAACTCAAAGGCAGGGTTTTGTTTTTTAAAAAAACCCATCAGGTTACTGACTTCAAGACAGTTTTGTCTCTCACAGATGGATTATTCAGAAGCAAATTAGCTTTTCAGTTAAGTATATTAAGTTTTGCTATAACCTCCCCCCTCTTAAATATTAGTTTCGACAATTCAAACATGAAGTGCAGAGAATGACAAGGCTTAATTCAAAATATGTAATTAGTGCAGCAGACAGTTAAACAGTTATAAATACTGTTTTCCTATCTTTTTTTCAATTTTCAAATACATCTTACTTTGAAGAGGAAATAAATCCGAGAATGTGCACCATCTGTTTTTCTGAACTTCACATTTGCATACCTTATCATCGTCATCACAGGCAGAAAGATCTAGCCGGCTACAGGACACCTACAAAACACCAGCAGGTAGAATGACAAAATGCCTATGTGTATTTATAAAATACAATGCTTTGAGGATATAGTGTGATCATTTAGTCCTAAAAACTCTGTATTATCTCTTTTCAGGTAAGACTATTTATTAGCACAGCTACATTTGATCTGTTTGAGTAGACGATAGGAGAACGCATAAAATGCACAAAAATATCCCTTACATTAAGAAAAAAAGTTAAAGAGACTTTGAAGCAAAAGTAACCTGAATCAGGGTAGTCATCATTCTAAACTACCTGCAAAAAAAACTTCTAAACGAAGAGTTGAGATCAACCCTCCCGCTTCCCTGTCAACATTTTCATCTCTTAGGATGGATAGTTGTGGGGAGGGGTTTCTATTTAAATGACCGATTCATTTTCATTCATGATAACTTTTCTACAGGTTTGTTAGTCCTACCTCAGAAGAATTATTATGATATCACATTGCACAAGCATTTCATTAGCACACAGACACCACCTCCCTGCCCTATTAGTACTAGTTTAGCAGAGTGCAAAGGAGGCTTACATTGTGGACATTTGGAGTGCTGATGCTCCTGCGGATATTTCTTGATTTGGTGGAGAGTGCTTCCTTGACTGTTACTGCCTGCGTAAAAAAACCAATTACACTAAAAAAGTGCTTGTATCAAAGACAGACAATGCCATGGTCTCCTCAAGAGAAGTGATCAAGCAGGACAGAGATTTTTTTCAGTGTAGCTAACAACAGCAAACAGGGCTTACATTTACGAATCTTAAGTTGCACACACAAGCACCAAACCTTGTTTCTGAAATTCATTCTTCGGCCTTTGCCTGTTCAGGTTCTGAGTACTACATCATTGCCAGATACACTTACTAGCCCACCACTGTTGGAATTCTGTATTTCACCGAACTTAGTTGTATATTTATCCATCCAACATTCTCTAAAAAAAGCCAAGCTAAAAACCAAGCAACATTTAATATTTTAAAAAGATCGATCATCTCTAATTTCCATAATCCAGTTAAAAAGGTGCAAGAAATGCCTTTTCCTTGCCTGCCTTAGTCGTTCAAGGCTCAAAATGTTCTCCACTTGCAGCACACCACGTGTGTATTTTTCAATGTATGTTTCGCCATCAGACGTGCCCTCATTCTCACTCCTTGCGGCCATAAGTGCTAAGGTCTCACGATCCTCAATTTCTTCTGTAGCCTAAATTACAAGTTACATTATTGAAGTTTTAGAAGTTAAAGCCTATTGGTTTTAATACATTGATTCACTTATTTAGACCCATCTTAATTAAAAAATTAATTTGGATCAATAGTCCTTAATTTAATCAGTAATCCTAATTATAATCAATGATCCAGGACTTCCGAACACAGATCTAAATGATACTGAACTAAGAAGAGGTTATGCTTAGGAGAAGTTTTGCACATTTATTGTGGTCAATGTACTTCTAGGAATAATGCCTGAATATAATCTGAAATTGCACATGGTAAGGATTAACTAGTGACAGCTTCCTAGGCAAGTAAATGCAACTACCTTCCCAAATCTTAAGATATTCTGTGTGATTTTTTTTAAGTACTACTGCACAAAAGTGACAATTACATGGTGACAAGACTATTTATGCTATTGTTCACCCAGTTTGTTTATCTTTAAAATAAATTTTATAGTACACATATGATTTTTACTTTTTCTATAAGAACCAATTTATATACCTGCAAACTCATTTTCTCAGCTATTCTGTTTTCACTGACCCAAACATCTTTCTGAGTACCCTCTATATTCTCTCTATAGACACTATTATGACTTCAAAAATAGCTCTACTACAGGAACTCAGTTAAACATAGTAGAAAAGAAAACAAAATCCCCACAGTTTTCAACTGTTTAAACATAAACACGATCTCAGCCCTAAACTTCAGGATATACACTTTGACAAGCTGCCTTCTATTAGCAAAGCACATTTACTTCCCAATCAGTATCATCCACTGCAGAGGTCATTCTGTTCCTTTCAGTCAATTTACCAGAGATACATAGTAGAATTTACCTTTGGTATATTGGATACTATTTCATAGGTTACTCCACAGGCATAATATATATTTTTCAAGGATATTCTCCTTTTCAGGCTCTGGGTAAAACTCTAGAAACAAAGTAATTCTCAATTATTGATTTGACAATGATTATTTGTAACACTCTAAGAAACGTAAGTTCACAATGCAAAAATTTATTTTACCACATAAGCACATTTTTTAGGGCCATAATTTACTAAAGTTCTTTTTTAGCATGAATGATTCTTTCAGTATTCTTTGCAGCCCTGTGCTCAATACACAAGGCTACTAAGTACCATCAGTAATGTTTTCCTATTTTGCACTGATGCTCTATACTCATGTCGTAACTCATAACTGAGAAACTGTGGCTGTAAGAAGTCTCCAAAGTACAGATACGAACACTTTTCATTTTGTCAGCCACCTGGTAAACAGGCAGAAAACTCCTTTTCCAGCAGGAAACCATAACTCTGTTTTCTAGCCATAACAGAAATAGTAACTGGAGTTTTCACTGCTATACACACAAGCTTAGCATGTTTCATTGCCAGTTTAGCTAGCCTTTATAATACTAACCATAAACTTAACTGTCATCTAATATGGGATTTTAGATAAACGAAACTAGCAAAGGGTAATATGCCAAGTGCAAAAAGCATGGATTTCAGGGGCTTAGCAAGGTGTTTAGTAATAAAGCAGCTGTTTTGTGCTCCTCCTCCCCCCACTGAACTGCAAAATCTGAGGCATTCTGAAATATGCTTTTGGTTTCAATCATCTGGGAAACAGAAATGAATACAATTTCAGAGAGCATCGCATTGTCTAAACCCATGAAGCAGCAAAGCAAGGGGAACAGCTACCACTCTTGTGGCCAAAGAAAACACTTTATCCAAAATCATCATAATAAAGGAGGTAGAGACAACACACACATTTGGGTAGTGGTGGGAAACAAGTCTAGTTTAATTAACAGAGAAAGTAGCAAAGAGAAGAAAAAAGATCTGTTGTGTTTACAGTGAACAACTGAAGGCCCCAAAGATGCTTTCATGAATAGAGTGGATACAGCGACCCTCTATTAGATAAGCTACTGCAAGCTTCTCTGAATCAAAGAACATTTCACATGTATAGACAAGAAAGTAAACAACTTCTTAGCATCGGTACACTCTGAACCAAATCAGGTTGAAAAATGGACAGTTCAGAGGAATATACCAGAGATGCACAGCTTCAGCGCAACCTATTATCATTACCATTATTTTGAATTTGTCTTTCATAAGACTTGGAGAGACCAAACTTACAGAAAATAAGGCAATAAGCTAAGAAAACACATTAATAAAATTAAGGATATCAAACAAAATTAATAATAAAATAATAATATAGAAACTTATTACCTGCTTGTTATAAATATTGGCTGCAATCCTTTTGCGTAATACCAGTTCCATTGCAGCAGGATGGCTAAGCTGCACAGTAGTCTTCACTATTAAGTAAATTCTCTCATTTTGAGGAGTTACTCTGTTCAGGTGCACTGAATCATGAACAGAAGAGTCCCAAGCAGCAGTGGCTGAAACCTGTGCAGACAAATGAGATGGCAGAAGGAAAGAGAAAGCAAAAAAATCAATTACTCTAGCAACAAGTATAATTTGCGATGATATAACATGAAGTAAAACAATTCCTTAATGAAAGAAAAATAAGCATCACTGAAGAAAAGTGGGGTCAAACCACCTTTTCATGGAAAGGAATTTATCAGAAGAAGCATAAAAGAAGTCTTAAGATATTAGGGAACAAAATTGTGAGCACAATCCCTGAACTGTGCAAACCCTGCCCCAAAAAGTTTTAACACAGCTGGAGACAGAAAGGAAAGCAGAAGCAAGACTTGAGGAAGGAATAAAAATCCTATTGCAACTGGATTAAAAGTTTATTAAATTCAATGCCAAATTTTCCACCTGTGTTGGATTACATTATAATGGCCTATACAAGATAAACATGCTCTCATCCAGCAGAACATCTTTTTAATTCCCCCTGCTTCATTCCCAACTTCAGCATCCCATTTATTCTGAAAATGGTCTCTTAAGCAATGGCTTGTCACAGAAGGCAGAAGAAATGATTTAAGAGATTCCAAAATGGATTCAGAATCATGAATTTGCAAAAATTCCCAAACTATATATTTTAAAAAGTAAACAAGTACTACAAAGAAAAATGTTTTATTTAAATATTAAGCTTTGCCTACTGTGCACAATAAGTGAAGTAGTTTTCTATGAAGAATCAAGAGGAATGATGAAAGGGTGAGGAAAAGAAGAAAAAGGGATTTTGAGTCAGGCAGCGGAATTATTCTGTTTTGCCACAAAGAGCTAAGGCTTGTCACTTCTGAATTAAGGCAGAAAAGCCAGCAAGTCATATCCTTTTAAATTCTAAATAAATAGGGCAGAAAATGAAGGCAGCACTAGATACAGATGGTACTTCTAAGACAAAAAGATAATAATAATAATGATTACTAATAATAATGATTACATTCCAAATAGAAAATAAAACATAAGAAAGTGCTAACATCAACTGAGGTTGTCAAGAAGGAGGCTTGCTAATAATTTACCTCATCATCACTGTGTTTTATGATCGGCAGATAAAAGAACGGACTCCCATGCTCCTTTGGTAGTATTGAGTTAACTCCTGATGCATGGGGACCTATAAGTTGTTCATTGGCACTGAGGTCATCAGCTAATGGAATAAATGTGCAAAGAATGAAATAGTTTTATACCAAAGGATATTAATATATAGAGGCAAAGTTGTACCATAAAGTTGTAATGAGGTCCTACTCATATTTCATAACACATTTAATCCTGATTAATCTTACTACCACGCAATATTTTGAAGATGATTTCAGCATACAAAAGAAGGGAAGAAAAGCAGGCTAAGAATCAGTCTGGATACATTCTCACATAACCTAAACGCAATTCGAAACTATTTCTATGTATTCATGACATTAACTTACCCAGCCAGAAAATTTCTGATTTATCCACCTGTCAGCCTAACCAGCTCATCTCTTAGTTAAATCACTTTTGATGTATCAGGAATCTTTAAATTCAGAATAGCAGCTCTGGCTACATTAAGCTTCTAGCTAAACAATAAAAAAGTTGCACAACCATCCATTAATGTGTTTAAATATCCTATTTGGTCTTCTGTGTGCTAATCTCTGCTGATAATGAAAAACCAAAAACATTTCTTCTGAGTATAGGTTAAGAAAAGAGTGTATATTGTTTTCCAAAAGCAGCTTCTAAAGCAGGTATTAATGTGTTGCCTATATAAACATGTCTAGTAGCCCACAGAAGTGCTGGATGCGGCAAGGCCTGTGGATCCTCCTCTGTTTTATGTACAAGTTTATACTCAGAGATTTGCTTCCTAAACAGTCCTTAAAAATGGTGCTAACTCTGATCTCTTGTTGCTTATGGTACATCTGTGTGCTAAGAATATATCCCAATAGTTTTCTCACATGAAAAATGAAATACCTTCAGAGGCAGATCATTGAGATTCTCTAATAAAATGCTCGCTGTAGTCCTACATTAAACGCTCTTCATTAAACCAGCTTTTTAAAAATCTACAGATGCCTTAGTGGAAAAAGGCCTGGTGTTGGGAGATTCTCCATCTGTGCTTTAATGACAAGTGAATTTGTACATCAAAAAATGAGCAGAGGATTTTCTTATCTGCTGTTCGATTTAAACTAAGCTTGCCATCTTACGCTATTTTCTGTTGTACAGCTTGTCCCTGTCCTCAGATGTACCCCAATTTTATTTTAAAATAGTTGTGCTTAATTATTCCAACATACAGAACCAGAAGAAAAAAAACATTTTATAAGACATATCAGACAGTGTCATTGCCAGAACTTGTTTGATTTCTTAGACATTTCAGATTAAGTCTTTCATTTATCAGTTTATTGATCCAAACTAACCCCTGCCAAGTTTCCTAATCTGCTGTTACAACATACCATTCAAATCAAGAAAGAGGACAGGAATATGTGTTTCCATTCCTGCAGGTGGAATCCTGAAACAAAACAAGGACAGCAAATTTATATGTAAGATAATTTGGGCAAACAGGTCTCTACATAAGATTCATATTAACTGTAACCAATAATTAAAGCTGACAACATTTTGATGGCTAATTTGAACACCTATGTTGCAGCTAAATGTCATGCTTTACCAAACCTCACAGCACAATTCAGTTGCCACAAGGATGACAGCTTTAAACATCCTGTTCTGCTTCTTATAAAATTAACTGGTTGTAGTCATCTCATACATAACTGTCAGCAACCTTTCAAACAACTGGATATGTAACTACTGACAAGGGAATAGTCTTTATATCAATAAACACAACTCAGGTGGATAAGGGAAATAAAAACAGCAAGGAAAGATTATGACCATATCATTCACCCAATGAAGAAGAGATACTAGGTATCACTGACATCAGTGTACACTTTATTAACGACATTTTTGTCCACCTTTTCCCACATAATATGTTGCATTCCTCATTTTTGCATGTCAGTAGCAATGACCTTAGTTAAACCACAACTTTAAATGAAAGTAAATGACAAAATAGAACACATCCTTTAAAATCAGAATTTCTTCCCTCCCCACCTCTTACCAATGAAATGATAATATGTTCTACCATTCATTTTTCAATCACTCCTTCTTTTGGAAGGAGTCAAACTGCAGGAGAACTCTTAGAATCTTGAAAAAATGTAAAATACTACGTTAAATTCAAATGTGATTTTCAAACCTTGAAAGCCGTCTCAAAGCTACTTTGTGCAATATGTTAGCTAAACAAACCTTTCTTAGATACAAATCAGCACTTGGCCTTCCAGCTCCCTGCCAGCTGAGCATATTCAGCTCATACAGGAAAACATAGACAGCTCTAAAACATCCTCAGATTTCTACCTTGCAGCATACAATGTTCACATAGGGAAAACTAACCACTCCAGGTTTTTTTTCTGGACATACCAGTTTGCGGGGGCACCAGGAATTCCACTGCCTGGTGCTGGAACAAACACCGCATTCCTCTCTTCCGTTAGTCCTACCCACTGTTCAACCAGCCGGGCTTCTCGTTCCAAATCATCCTCAGATTTTTCTACAGCGAAAGAGATTAATATTATAGATGAGATACATTCCTCATGGTATAAGTTATAAGTTACTGATGATACGGTCTTCAGACGTCTAACCTTGTTTATTGCTGATCTTTTGAATCTGCTCATCCAAGTATTCCCTGCGTTTTATCAATGCATCAGACCACCTTTCTCGTACACAGTTTAAATCTTCTTCCTAACATGGAAAGAGAAAACAAAATTGTTAGTCTAGGATTAATGGGCAGTGAATTTTGAGATAATTTAATCAGAACTGGCATTAAACAGTTTGCATGATGCAGAAAACTTTCTTCCCCAAAAGACATGCACACCGATTCAGTATCTCATCATCCATGAACGGAAGCTTATTTGCTTCTAGGTCTCGAAGTACAACAGGAAGAAAAGAAAACGTGACTGCCTCAGTTGCTGAACAGAATTATACACCATAGGCTAATTACTCACAGAAGTGGCAATCAAATTTTTCAACAGCATATAGGATAAGAAAAACAGGTATCATTGGCCGATTGTAAGTTCTCCTGAAGATTAGACAGGTCAGTATGCCCTCAAACCTGCACAAAATTCTATATCCAGCAGTTGTTATGAAATTAAAAGATTTCTCATGCAAACAAAACCCATCATGCAATCATGCTTTGTGGTATCACAGAAAATCTAGTTCGTTCTTCTCTGTGATAGGTCAGGAAGCGCATAAACAGCCCGCAAGAAGTTAGTACCTAGCTGGTATCTGAGATTGCTTGTAAAACCTAACACATCTTCAGAGATGTCAGCATTTCCACCTAACTGGTTTTACTCCTATAAAGCTTCCTACTAGAAATAAGACTTGCATGTAGAGATCTAATGTACTATACTTTTCTAGGCATTTCCTCTTTTGCCCTTCTTTGCCTTATAAATGGTTCTTTTGTTATGTTTTCTGAACGGTGACTGTCCCATACGGACTCGTCACACAAAGAAGCCAGGCTCAAGGTTTGGTTTTATGTAGATAAAAAACTGCTTGACTGAAGCTTCTGCACTCCTCTCACTCACACTCTCCCCTCTTTCTCCCACTAGTACTTCAGAAAACTGCACAACTTGCAAGGTTACAATGCTTTCTTTAGAAAAACAAAACCCTCTAAGCAGAATAATTTGTTTGGGAAAGATGCCTGCAACTGCAGGTGGTTGCTCTTTTCCCTATGATAATCACTAGAAACTGTTTTCATCCTGAGTTTCTAGGCTTTTGTTCCTGTAGCAATTCATCTAGCCAGTTAGGAGCGCTGACTGTCGAGTACTAGAGAGGACAGCACAATGAAGAGCATGAAAGTAAACTGAAAGAGCAGTGTTTTATAGCCCAGGTAGCCTCTTAAATGCACAGCGTATATCTATTTCAAAGCCACTTTTGCTTGCTCCAGTTCACTTGTTCATTGGAAAGTTGCTGGCTATTAGCATTAGCTGTGCCCCATGCCACAGGATTGACAGCAACAGCAGCAATACCTGGTAACTATCCATATCACCACCATCATCATCCTCCTTCTGGTAGGAGAAAATAAATGTCGTAAAACACAAAAAGAACATGCATTTCTCTTAACAGAAACTCACAGAAATAGCCCCAAAACATGAATGCAAACATTTCTGCCACAGATTTGTAAAACGTTAACATCGCAACATTCAAAGTCTTATTGACAGGTAGAAACAGACTTTTTTCATTACAGACTACAGCCTCTCAGCCATGATTTGAGTATTAGTGAATACATTTATTTAAAAAATTAGCGTAGAACACAGTGTCAGAAAAAGGACTGAGCAAGTGTATCACCCATCTTCGTGTTTTACACTTTTATCTGTAATAAGGTTATAATTACTTGAGGTTCTAACTGCAACTATTCCAGCAAAAGGCACCTCACTTCCCTGGGTGGTTCGTTCTGCTTGTTCTTTGCTATTGCTATTAAAAGCATGCTTTTTTTCCAATATAAGTTTTCCAGTATCAGCCTGAAGCCATTTATACTACTTAAGAACAACTTCTGCTAAATGAAATAACCCTTCCACATTCAGCGATGGCTATTTCTGACTCTCACCAAGTAACAGTTCAGTCCCTTTTGAAAAGATAAACAGCATCTTCACTAGAAGACATTTTCTCTTTTTTTTTTATTCCTGCTTTTCCCCTCCTCAACTTTTACCATTCTTGTAAGTGAGGGAAACTAATAGAGCTAGGAATCTATTATTAAGCATCACTACACATAAAGGTAAACACAATTTCCATATTGATGCTGCTTAACTGTTTATCAGTTGTACACTGAGCTACAAGCCAAAACAAAAGCAGATTTAGAACCCTATGCTCACATTACATGAACATTACTGAAACTCATGTAAAACTATGGAACTATGTTGGGCTCTAGAACAGCAAAACAAAACAACAATAAAAAAAATAAATTGATGCATGAAAACATAGCTGCCTTACCTGGTAGCTGTCCAAGCCCCTTTGCAGTTTGGTTGATCTGGCAGTCACACCACCTATAGAGACTGAAAGAATTGCTTCTACCATGAGAGGTAACGTTCCCGAATGTTGTACGGGTTTCACAGTCACCTGAACTCTGCGAGAATGACCCTGAACAGGTAATTGAGTGATAAAACGAAAGAAGAGAGAGGGAGAGGAAAAAACAGAGAGAAACTAAGAATAAAATCAAGAATAAATTAAAGTACGAATAAGACAACAGGGAAAAAATACATACCTGCCTAAGCTGGAAAATCCCCCCTGTGTTTACATCTTTTGCCTGATGGAGTTCAACTGCAGTATATTCTCCCATCTCATTCAATTCTTGTATGGAAATCCACATTTCTATCCTTCGAGTTACTTCATTCCACCTAAAAAACATACCCACAAAAAGTAACAGTTGCCTCACCAAAGTATATTTTGTGCATCACAAAGCCTTTGAGAAAGCTGAATGAAGCAAGCATGTGTAATTTATTTGTACCTGTCTCTGAGTGTTCTAGTTTTAGCATGAAGAGAATCAACTTCCCAAGCAGAGTTGCCATTGCCAGTACATCTGTGACCCCACACCTCAATAGCAAGAGCTCCTTCTGAAATGAACTCCAAAAATTCCTCTGTGACATTCACCACATAGTCCTGGCAACAAGAAAAAACAAATTACATCCAATCAAATGAAATAACTTTATCTCCTCAACTAGTTTGTAAGGACACACCAAAAAACTAATTCCCTGCATGGCAGAACCACACAGTTTGGATCACAAAGCTTAACTTTTGTCAACAAAGCTGTCAAACATGGCAGCAATTCCTGCTTCTGCATAACACATTTCATGCTTTGAAAATTAAAATGGATGTCACAGCTCCAAGAATTTTCTTTAAACTACTGCGCTTACCAAACAATAAGATGCCATTACCTAAACTATATTTCCCCCCATGCATTAAAGATGACATCTGAATTTAAAAGATCACTAATTAGAAGATTTTTTCATTTTGCTGCAGTTTGAAGAGGTGATGAAGTGAAATATTACGCCATCCTACAATGTGGTCAAACATCATTAGTTATATGACTTGATTCCTTTCTTCTTCGCACAGCGAAACAGGGCTCAGGTTCTAACTAGCTCATCTCAACAACAGCATCCTCCAGGTAACACTATTTCACAATTAACAGTTACCTGACAGTGAGAGAAGGTCACTGTAAAATGGGCATCCTTGCTTTGAGGCAAATGCACATCTGGATCTACCACTGGTGCTGCTACTGTTGGCTTGCATTGATCCCAAAACGTATATTGACAAAAAACAAAGTTGGAGAGATTGGGTGGCAGTCCGGTTGCTTCTTTTATTTTTACCTGAGGAGATAAAACAGATGTTCTTATAAATATGATTATTTCTTCTTCCATTTTAAATTGGTATAACATTAGTATTTAATCTGAAAGTACCAACAGCCAAGAAAAGTTTTTAAAGGATATCTCCAATTGCTTTTTAAGGATGCACGTATTCAGGAAATCTATATTTTGCATATACAGAAATGCAGATGCAAGGAAAACAATTAACATGCACCTAACTAGCCTACCCGTGTACATATTCTCTTTGAAGAAGGTGGTTAACTGAAGAATGAAGTACCACTTCATCACAGCAGAAAGGAAATCCAGACACCGCCCACAGATACTACATTAGATGAACAAACAAACCACAGGACAAGGTTATGCAGAAAACCTGTTTTCCCTTATGTGTCTGCAAAGAAGAACAGTCCTTCTAACATCAGTATTTATGATGTAGACCTGCATGGAGCAGAAAGTAATGTGAATTCATTCAGTCCCTGTCAACCACAGCCAGACTGACCTAGGCTGAACCAGAACAAGAGAATTCTCTCTTCTCACTAGAGAATTTTAAGCAAGCAATAATAACCTACATAGCTTATTACTGTACATCAGACTGACTACATATTTATGAAGGCCTCCAACAGTTCACTTCATCGCGTGTTCTCACTTACCCTGCAGGAAAGCTTTTTCGCTCTATGAATAATTTCTCCATTGTTATCCACGACTTCCAGACTCCCACTCTCACTGGAGTTCTCAGATGAGTCATCTCCTTCTACTACACGTTCTGGGACAGACCCAGTGACTCGCATTACTTCAACGTGCAACCGCCCTGCAACCTAAGGCAAGACATGCACTAAGAACCTGTGTACAAGGGACTACATTAAGATCATAGATATCTAACCCTAGGAGGTGTGCATAAACAGAACTGAACAGCTCTCAACCACCAAATGAAAAGCAACAATACCGTCAAAATAGAAAAGAAAGGAATAAAAAATTTGTATGCAGAGCTACTGACCTTTTTAATCCACACACAACAGAAAAGGCTGATGATGTACAGTGTCACGACTGTACATTAGAACATTAATGTGCTGGGTTTTGCTACATGATAGTAGGAATTTCATTCTACTATTTTATTAGGCAGGCAATTGTAAACAATTAAACAGAAAACACATGTAACAATTTGCAGAACACTTACTCCCTGGGAAACAAGGCGACTAAGCATCATTTGCTTCTTAAAAATTATGAGCGTGTTAAGCCTCACAGCAAAAAAAAATGGTACCCCGACACCTGTGAGGAATGTGTGAGCACACAGGAGTGGCCAGCCCTGTTCAGCTTTACCTCCCCCTGCTGGCTGATGATGGGCACAGCGTACTGCAGCTTCACATCATAGAAAAGGCACTCCAGAAATACATTGGCGACACCAATTAAGTTGTGATTCTCTTGCGCTTCATAAAATGGATCACCTCTTTTGCCAATCAGCTTTCTTATCTGTTTTAAAGATCATAAAAGTTATGTCACAAATTGTAAGCGTGGGAACGCAAAATCAAATAACCAAATAGTATAAGATCATAGCACAAAAATTACCAAACTTTTCTATTCCCCTCCTGTTACACAAGTAGAAAAGGACTAGAAGCATATCACAAATCTGAAGTGAAATCTTTTGAGATATCTGAGACATCGTGCAATCCTTTCTTTACTATGGGATATCATAACTATAATGATCTACATTCTGCAATGATGTCAAGACAAAGCAGATTTTACCTTGAGCAAGCATGGTGGACACTGATTTCAAGAAATTTTACCTTACTTTTCTACCCTGTTTACACTTCTTAAATGAGAGGAGAAATCATCCCTAGGTTAAACAGGTGGGCTGGCTGCTGGGTACCACCAAGAGGGCAAAAGGGAAGGTGTAGGATGACTTCCACTTAAGCCTACAAGTGTAAGCCTCCCATAGAGTTGAGATCACATCTGCAGCATTTTCTATGCAAGTACCCCATAACACAGCCACAAAGAATTCATGCAGATTCCTAGCATGAGATGCACTCTTCAGTGGACATATTAGCTCCTTCTTTTCTCCTCCTCCTTTGTCTTCAACACATGCATTTGACCTACATGTTTCTATGTAGCACATAGAACACATGCATTATGGACGACATAAGTCATGGCAAGGACAATCCTGGCTCAGGCAGACAAAGGATGTGCTATCAGTTCTTACTAAAGTCAGCAGCAAAATCATCGTTGTCTTCAATGGGCACAGATGAAATGCTTGACCTCCCCTGTGTTATGATTTTAGAGATTCCCATTGTCCTGTCCAAGGCATGTAACAAAGGTACAACAGCTGTTCAAACATAACTGAGAATGATTCTTGATACAAGTAATGTAGGTGCTCTATATCAGCCACAAGACAGCAAGATACACCTCCTATGCACTTCTACCTCAATACTCAGAAGGTGTCTTCTAGGAAACTAGATTTCACGTCTATCTCTTGCCAGTAAATGAGCAAGCTTTTGGTGAGTCTCATCCTTTTTTTGTCAAAGCTAACATATCACTTGAAGTGTCAGGAAATTCCACTTAGTTTTGATGGAGATGCTTATGTAGACCAAGTATCTTAATTGATTTCTGCACCACTTTAAGATTGGGGGACATACAATGAAATCACAGGATGTTTCACATTTTAAGATCATGTTCTACCCCACTAATGTGTTCTAGACCTTGAGTGTATCTAAGCAATGTCCTTACTAGCTTTGATACTGACCGTTATTTAATCATCTTATTTCTACCACGGTTTGCTACTTCCATTCAGAGCCGGTGCCTATCTGCACGGCACCTGTATTATGCCAGCTAAATACATGCTCTCAGTGGTATCATGAGTCACTACCTCAGCACAATTATATCTGACCTCAGCACACTTATATCTGACAATAAAAGTGACGACAGGACACAGTTGTGTTCTATTCTGCATGTACATTTTGAAGATTTAGTAGTATTCAGAGTTTGAGGGGCAAAGTTGATTGGGTCTTTGGGGGGTGGAGGGTGTCAGGAGGTGTGGTTTTTTGGTGTTTTGATTTGGGTTTGGTATTTTTAAACCACAGCACTGTACACTTTCATATATGAAGCCACTGCAAATTCTGTACAACATATTAAAGGCGGTTAAAAGGAAACAAACTGTCTCTGATCCATTTCAGAAAACATATACAATACCTCAGGAATTTTCTCCTTCCACTCTTGATAGAGGTCCCTCATGTCAATCAATTTGTTCTCTAGTTTCTCAATAGTCCACACTTGAGTACCTTTTCCTTTTCTTCTCACTTGAATGGCAGGCTCACTTACTATTGCACCCCTCTAAATCAGAGGAAAAAAATAATCACTGCAGGAAAGGTGCATGTAAATAGTTTAACTCCTCACTAAAACTTCATTCTTAAAAAGGAATAAAAAAAGAGAACATACAGCTTTCCTCTAAACGTCAGCCATACTAACTCTGTTCTCAAACACAGCAGACCCTACACATATCTGAGGATGCAGACTTCTTGGTGCTTCTGAGTCAGCTACAACTCACACAAGGACATTAATGCTGTCAATCAAATCAATTATGACACGCATATTATACTAATTGCTATTATTATATTTAAAGCAGCACTACAGCTAGAAAACCCTGAAGACAAGAAAATTGTAGGCTTTTGTAACAAAAATCCTTACTTCTTACAAACATAACTAAATATAAGTTTTACAGCAACAGAGACCAAATGTCTGTTCACAAACTGCATGCACATATGGTGATCACATACTTCAAAGAACAGTAAGAGCCCTACTTAATGCTATGTTCCCATTTTCACTTAAAATTATTCACTTCCAATATATTTAAGTCAGGTAGCACCTATATTTTGTCTACAGGTAATGTAACCAAAGTAACATTTTATGTTACTCAAGTCAGATGAATGTTATACGCTTCTACATATTTTAGATTAGCCACGAAACTGAATTTTTCACCATTCTTTGCTGTTGTTACCTTTTTGTTGGCACTGAGGTTTTCAGCAGGGATCTGAAGTGTTACTTGATAATCTGTTAGTTTACTCATTTCTTCTGCTAAGAAATTTGCTTCTCTCACCAGTGTATTTGCCTTTACTATCTGCTCTCGGAGTTTAGCCAGGCTCTGTCGAAACAATTCATCCCTGTGGTGCAGTAGGTAACATGAAAAATACACAGAAACCTATTTCTATTATTGGAAAGCTGCAAACAGAGGTGCTAAAAAGACTTTTCTGAAACAAGTTAAAGAAGAAATGCTGTATAGCACTATGTCAGCAAACACAAAACAGTGTCAGACAATTTTATTGAGGAAAAGCAGTGATCACATATTAAACAATCGTTACTGTTGAGGTAAGTTTGGCACAGTAATGCCCAAATAAAAGGGCATGGTACTATGGGAGTTGCTGCAGTGATGATGTGTTAAAAGCCCCAGGGACATACCTAATTTTCAAGAAATGAAATTAAATAACTGCTGCTGTCTTTGTTTTTAATCTGGAGTCCTGTTCTACAGAAACTACCAGTCACAACATGTGAGACTTCATCTAGATAAAACACACTTTTCCTCAGATCGTGACGTTGGAAGACGCATTCACTGCAGGCCACAGCTCTACACCATAGCATGGGTTCCGCAGTGCTACAGACTCCTAGACCTCCCTCTATACACTTTAGCCATCTCAAGTGTACAAGTTAAATAAAAAACTTAAGTCCTACGTACTCAAAGTACCTTTGAAATAAGAGATGAATCAGCACAGGTTAAAGCTTGTGCACTCCATACAGTTAACAGTCTTTGGACAAATCCCAAAAAGGTTTCTAAGACCTGTCTGAGCAAATCTGTTCTAACGTAACACCTGGCAAACCTGCTAAGACACATACTACCCCTCCACCTGTGATACTAAGATATGGTCTCACCTGGGATTCTTATGTTTAATTTGCTTTATAAAAGTATCATGATTATCCTCTGAGCAAACACAAAGTCACCCTTTCTGTCTTTCTTTGTAATCCCAATAGCGCTTACTGAGTCTTGTCATCTTCATAAAACTAATGATTAAACTCTAGATATTTCAGGGACCAGCACTGCCCTGTTTTAGCTTTTCTATGCAAAGTTCTACTGAAACACAGTACAGACTGTGCACTTCTCACATCTACAAAACACGTTACATTATGGACAAGCATAGGAAGAACAAGTATCATAGTATAGTTAGGGTTGGAAAGGACCCTAAAGATCATCTAGTTCCAACCCCTCAGCCATGGGCAAGGACATCCCACTGGATTAGGCTGCCCAAGGCCCCATCCAGCCTGGCCTTGAACACCTCCAGGGATGGGGCAGCCACAGCTTCCCTGGGCAACCTGTTCCAGTGCCTCACCACTCTCATAGTTAAGAAATTCTTCCTAATGTCCAGTCTAAATCTGCCCCTCTCCAGTTTATACTCATTGTCCCTGGTCCTATCCCCACAAGCCTTTATTGAATAGCCCCTCTCCAGCTTTCCTGTAGGCCCCCTTCAGGTACTGGAAGGTCACTATAAGATCTCCTCTGAGCCTTCTCTTCTCTAGGATGAACAACCCCAACTCTCTCAGCCTATCCTCGTAGGGAAGGTGCTCCAGCCCTCCGATCATCTTTGTAGCCCTCCTCTGGACCCAATCCAACAGCTCCATGTCCTTCTTACGTTGAGGATTCCAGAACTGGACACGATCTTCCAGATGAGGTCTTACAAGAGAGGAAGAGAGGGGCAGAATCACTTCCCTCGACCTGCTGGCCAAGCTTCTTTTGGTGCAGTCCAGGACACTTGGCCTTGTTGAACCTCATGAGGTTCTCACAGCTCCACTTTCACCAGCCTGTCTAGGTCCCTTTGGATGACACCTCATTCTTCCAGTGTGGCAACTACACCACTCATCTTGTTGTCATCCACAAACTTGCTGAGGGTGCGCTCAATCTCGCTGTCAATATCATTGATAAAGATATTAAACTGCACCGTCCCAGTACGGACCTCTGAGGAACACCACTTGTCACAGTTTTCCATCTGGACTTTGAGCCACTGACCACTACTCTCTGAATGCGACCATCCAACCAGTTTCTTATCCACCTTACCGTCCACCCATCAATTTGGAGGGAAGGATGTTGTATGGGACTGTGTGGGGCTTTACAGAAGTCTAGATAGATCACATCCATCCATAGCCTTTCAAAAGTAAGCCCTTTGCTGTGAATACAGGAAAAGTTTCCCTATTTGCCTTTATTCAGAAAAGCTTAGATCTTTTGTACGTCTTCATAGCACAAACCTCAAACAAGTGTTAATGCGCCTTTCAGTCCCCAACAGAATTCTTCTGGAGCAGCTATCCTTTTTCAAAGTGTCCCAAATAACAGCCTGAGTAATTCAAATTTCACTCTGCCAATTCCCTGATACCTTATCAAACTGGTAAACGACCAGTATTGGAAGTAGCCCTGAATTTTAGTGCCTTCAACATGCCAAAACATGCAGTTCTATCTTTCTCTCCTATCTAGCCTAGGTTTGCAACAGTGGTGGGTTTTGGTGGACTTTAAAATAGCTGCTACTGCCAACAGATTTTTAGTCCACTTTCTCCATATCTGCTATGACATTTACATGGAAAATTCTTCTCCCTCTGCCTCTTGTTTGTGTTATCCAGACCACCAAGATGAGAAGCACCTCTCTTATGGGGAGAGGCTGAATGAGCTCAGTCTGTTTAGCCTAGAGAAGAGATAACTGAGAGGGGACCTTATCAGTGCTTATAAATATTTAAAGGGCAGGTGTCAAGAGAATGGAGCTAGACTCTTCTTAATGGTGCCCAGCAACAGGACAAAAGGTATGAACTGGAACACAGAAAGTTCCACCTGAAAATGAAAAAGAACTTCACTGTTAAGGTGATGGAGCACTAGAACAGGCTGCCCAGGGAGGCTGTGGAGTCTCCTTCTCCAGAGACATTCAAAACTTGCCTGGATGCATTCCTGTGCAACCTACTCTAAGTGAACCTGCTTTAGCAGGGAGGTGGACTAGATGATCTCCAGAGCTCCCTTTGAACCCCTACCATCCTGTGATACTGTACGTAATTCTAGATCACGAGAGTAACACATTCCCCAGACAGCTACAATCTTCGATTGACTCAGAAAATCAAAGTAGAGTCAAGAATTAGTAACTAAATAGGACTTAATACTGATAGTGCATTACACCTGCAGCCACTGTGAGACACCTGCCTAGCCTGAGAAACATAACGCAGCTTTGATCTTTAAGTGCTGTAAGAGCCATGGGATTCGGCTACAGCCAGTCCCTTCCTTGATGGGGGGCATCTGGCAAGCTTTTTGGGTAGGCTCCCACCAATCTAGTCCTAGCTAGATTCTTGAGAAAGTAATGGTTAAGGACTATAAGGAGGAGTTATGAGTAACTCAGCCAATTATGATGGGTAGTTCTCATTACAGTTGTTTTTTTCTGTATATAGCTATGCCAGCACGCTTCCAGAAACTCAAGCAAATAAATAAATAAAGTTTCAGATAGGATTTCTCAATTCTTCTTACACAAAACATATGACAACCTCCATCAGGATATTAACTGAAGCAAATACCCACTGAACAGGAAATCCTGAAACAACCGTTTAACCCAAACACTTAGGGAAACTTACACCTGACACTCAGGAGGTGTCTTTGCAAGCCTTTGGGATTCCTTATGCCAGATACAAGCTGAAATGAACCTCTGTTCCAAAATACTTCCACCACCTCTTGCCCTGACAAATTAAATTTGTGAAAAGTTACAATGGGATAACCTTATGCCAGCAGGTTTTAACACCAGATCAGGCATCATCTGTCCTTCTATAGTCAGCACAAAGCCAGAATAAAATCTGTACAATGTGTTCCAGCTGATCTGACAGATACAACCATGTGCCTGCATCTGATACCTATCAAATTCATTTTGCTGGCTGATCTGGTAAAGCTCAGCTTCATTTGCAACAGAGTGACACATAAAACTGCATTCATCAGGTCTCGTGCAATCCAGACATTTGGCTTTTTCACACATTCTTCCCATCCAGTCTTTCCATTTTTTCCTGCATTTCTTGCTCTTTGCCCAGTTGGCTGGTGAACACCCTCTCAGCACCATGTTGCCGTGCTTTTACACCAGAAATCCCTCATTGATTTTTCTGGTTTCTTATTTAAGGAGACTCAAAATGTTTGCCCTTTTTTTTCAGAAGCCCAAACCTCTCCTAGAGCCATAAATGGATTCAAAGTATACCCAAGAGATAACATTCTATAATGAAGAGGTTCTTCTAGAGGACAGGAAACTGATAATTCCTTCTTCCAGAGAACTGCTTATTCAATGGCAGCGCCACCAAAACATTACTCCTTATTGATCGCTACAAACAGCATTCATTCTCTTCTTTTTCAATGCAGCAAAGTACAGTTTTCAAGTAGTTCAACAGCTGCAGAGAGTAAAGCATTCACCCATGAAATCCAGAGGCAAAAATGCTTGTTCAAAGCACAGCTCCTCCTAAGAAACATCATACAGCTTCTGAGAAGAGAAGGCTGGCAGAACACTTGGCTTTGTTTCCACTCCTGATTCTCATTCCTCTATGTCATTACATGCTTGTGCTGGTTGGTTAATTCTAAGTTCATCAATTACCATTTTTGCTTCTCAACTCTCAAGGACAGCCAAGAAGTTTTTTGCCATTCGGTTTTCCCTTCTGTGCACCTTCTTAGAGGTACGGCTTCCCTTGCCAGTAAGCCCAGCTCTCCTGTCTACTACCAAAGTAGGTTATCAATGATTTCTCGATGGCCTTGCTGTGCGCAAAGCAGTTCTTAATAGCAACAATTCCAACTAGCACGTTTCTCATTTTGCACTCCTTCTGTAGCCCTAAAAGAGCCTGCAAATCCCAGCTATGACTCTGCAATGCTTCACATTCAGTTCCCAATGATTCTGTTTTTAGCTCTTACAGGGACAAACAATCATTTTAATTGAAGCTGAAACAACAGCACTACTTCTTCCTATGCTCACTATGGAAAATATTCTGGTCATTCCTGGTCAACAGTTTGTTATTTGTTTGGGGTTTTCCCCTCCCCCGCCGAGTCAAACTGGTCAGAAATTACAAAACAAAACCTTGCACAAAAAATAAACCAGGATCTATTCTGTTCTATTTCTAACCCTATTAATTTGAAAACTGCAAAACAGTCTTGGCTACCTTTTGTTTAAACTCCTCTTTTGTACACAGATTTTTTTTTTTCAATGGTGGAGAACAAAACAAAAATGATCAAAATAGGAAAGAGCACTCAAACTCAGTACATATAGAAAAAAAGCTGAATGAATAATAAAGCTTGTTTTAAAAGAAAATAGATGAAAAAACTCAAAATAAACTTGTTACTACATCTAGTCATTCTTCCCACTGAATTAACCCAATGCCAGAATACTCATTTACACGCTGAAAACACGCTGCCCCTATAACATCTCTCCACGAAGCTGACATCCTTTTCTCCCCAATGATACTAAGAACAAATGTCTCTCATTGTCAAGATGTAAATAGACGCACGCTGCTCACATTTTCCTAGTCCACTTTTTAAACTCCCCCTGCAAATCTCAGGACGATCTTTCACCAAGGCTGCATTCAGATGCCATGCTAGTCCTTTGTACAGAGGCCTTTTCACCTCATGGCAAGCCTTTTATTTCCTAAACAGCTCGAAAACTGTATTTGACTATTTTATAGTACTGAAATACACAGCAATCCTCTTCTAAAGCTGGACTCACTTTTAGAAACACATACAACATTTAACGCCTCCCATTTCTCTATTTTTAATGGTTTTAGATTGCAAAATACCATGCTCCCATTGTATACCCTCAACACACAATCCTTAGTGGATTCCTTAGTCCAAGTTGACAAATTTAGCTCTGCCCTATCCTTTCCTTTCTCTTCAGAAGTAGCTTAACCAATAATTACTAAACTAAAGATTTCAGGAACTCCTCTAGTTAAAAAACCCTAACACAATCAAACAATGCTATAATCCCAATAAATAAAAGCTAAATTCTTATTTCATTTGTGTGTTACACCAAACAGGAAGGTCTTATGCCCATGTTACACATCAGAACTTAGCCCTAAATGAAATACTAATGCTTTTGTGCAGGCAGATCTTGCACTGCATGTCAACTCTAACAAAAAGTATTATCAGTTTCTCACAGATAGTTCAAGCCCCATATTTCACCTTTAGTAGTTCTTATCGACTTATTTGTTTTAACTCCAGTATTCTCACCTCTCTTCTGTCCAGAGATTTACTTTCTGCTGTGCAGTCTGAGCAGTGTAGGAAAGTCTGTCACTGCCATGCTGATGCTGCCTTTCTGGAGAAAGCTGCTGTCGCAACAGCTCTAACTCACGTTCATACATCAGCCGCTGCTCCTCAAGAGCACTCCGCTTCTCTTCCAAGTACTGTTTCTCCAAGATCTGGACCACGCTGTGTACTGGGTCTAAAAAAAAAAAGGAGGGGAGGCGATATTAAAAAAAAAAAAAAACCAACAAAAAAAACCAACAACAAAAAATGAAACAGAAAAGTGAGAAAATGTCATTTCAGCACTACAGAATACTCATATGCTTTTGGCAACAGCAATCAACATATCGCAGAGTCTTCTCAAATACAAGATGGCCAATCTCCCCCAAAACAAAAGCAAAAATAATATATATTGCATTAAATAAATAAATCCAAATAAGAAAAAGATGCAGCATGCAAAGAGGCTAGAACAGTGGTCAAGACCCTCATCTACTGCATACTTCAATACCATGAAGTTACAGTATGTTCCAGAATCCCAGTAGGAAAAATGAGTAGATGGAAAAGGGGAAAAATTAGTAAGTAGAAAATGAAGCAAAATACAAGGGAAGATGATGTTAACCAGAGACGGAAACAACTAAGGAAGTAAAAAACAATTTGCTTTGTCCATTTTGGCAGAGAATGAAACATGTTGGAGAGCTGCAGATGAAAACGGAGACAAATAAATTGTCTCAATAGTCACACATCACACTGCACCAATGTGCTTCACAGCACTGAAACAAAGTATGTCCCGGAGGAGCCTTTTGCATGTAGCTTTACAAACCACATTTCACCTCAGCATCAACCCAGAACAGTATCCATCTGGATACTCTATCCTGAAATAGCAACTGATTGCGTCAATGAAATTAAAGAAAAACTACTCTGTTCCTGGTTTTAGGTCCAATGCCAGACTGTGCCCCTGAAAGCAATTCAATGGAATAAACTCTTTTTATATACATCTGAAAGCTTAAATACAGAAAAAAAGTGGTTTGCAAGAGGACCAACCTAGAGGAGTATTTGAGTGATACCACATCACCTAACAAACTGCTGATTCCATATATTGGAAAGGGAGGACAGAGGAGTTCAGTAGCTGGAGTGGTAGATTACTATGGAAAGCGTCATTACAGCTCTAGAACATGCAGGATTTTCAAATTAAAAAAACTCTTTAAATAATTGTTTGTGATATATCTATATTTTAAAAAAGCTGCTGTGACTTTTAAGGATGCCAGGCTGACACAACGGAGGCAGAAAAATAAACCTAGATTTAATTACACTTTCTCACTTGGGAGGTGGAAGTGTGCTTCTTAAAGAAAACCCAAACCCACAAAACAACCAAAACGTCATCAGTCTGATTTAGTTATGAACCATCTTGTCTTCACCACCAAGACCAGTCCTCATAAGATTTCATAGAAGTTTTCCTGAAGACTACTGCAAGTTGCTACAGTGGCCCTGGCCTTTTCCATGGAAGAAATCACTGGCTTCATGCAAAGGCAACATAAAACACCACCACAATCATTAATTATAGGCACAAAGTTGGAAATCAGTCAGTATAAATAGCGACCAAATAGCAAACCAGTGATGCATAAAAGTGTATTAAAATAACCAGAAATATTACTTTTTAGTCCGTGACATTCTAAGAAAGATGGTTAGCTATTTTTAGCTTTTGAACAGACAGTACAACAAAACCAACTGACTGAACCAAGTTCTAATATCCTAAACTAAACCCCAAGTTATTTGTGTTGATCTGCATCATCATCTTCCTACCTTCTCCAGATAATACCGGAATTACCTTCACATGCATGGATTTTATGGGATAATCCCTAAAATCATTTTATTAATGAGTAAGAATGGTTGAGAAATCAAGTATTATTCAGAAGACAGAGCAGTGGCATGGAAAGCCCTCTATTGTATTTGCAAACACAGGAAATGAATCTAAGGCTGACTCATTAAGACAAAACTTTCTTAAACTGCTCAATGACCTACTCCAAGTTCAGCAAGCAGATTTCCCTAATGAAAGTGACCTTTCCAGGCACCTGGATTTACAGGATGATAACCACCACAGGATCAAATTAAATTATGGACAATATTTGAAACACGATGCAAGAACTTAATCTGAAAATTCCCCATTTCAACGAAATCCACTACTGTTTGGGAATAAAAAGCTGGGTTACCCTTGGATTGAAATATAAAAGGTGAAGTTACGTTTTTAGAAAAGTCTTCAATTTAGCTTTTGAAAGAGTTTATCGAGAAAGCCCCAGCTTTTCAGAGTGAAAAAGCAAAATATGGTGTGAATTACAAACCGTCTCATACCTCAAGATGAAAAAAGAGTGTTTTTCACAACTCAAAAGAACTATAGCTAGTGTTTAAGTTAGTTTTAAGCACCATGTTTCACCATTTCAGATTACTCATGCAACGTCAAACATATTAGGGAAGATTCTACCCAGCGTCTACCAAATGTAACGCAAATTCCATTCAGTGTTTGAAGTCCCAGGTCTCAATCCTTTACCCATTTACACAACAAGAGTTAAATCACCCTGAGAAGACCATTGGTATGCAGCTAATCCTCTGCAAAATGTTATGGTATTAACACTGGACCAAAGAACATACTTTCTCCATAGGATGAGCAGCATTTATTACCTTGCTGCGATGTCACTTAATTCATATCTGGAATCTGTTAATCCAGCAACAACAATGCTGAATAAACTCCTTAAATTTCATATATGTTCATTTTTCTAAGCAGTCTAGAAAAATGCTATGACACAGGCTGCTTTGCTAAGTTTTATCAACATCCCCACCCTGAGCTCTAAAAGTTTTGTTAGCTTAAATGAGAAGCTGCATAACCTAATCGCATCGTTTACTTAACCACTGCGCCATATGCAAGAATAAAGTAAACTCCTTTGCTGTGTTCTGTGTTTGACCAGCATAACGAATTAGCAGTACAAAGCTGATCTGGCAGAATCCCACAAAGAACATGCTGAAAGTAGGAAAGAATCTGGATGTTTTCTTTACAGCTGTTTTCAAAGTTACACATTTTCCTCAGAGCTTCTCTGCAGCCGGATGCAATATGTGACACTGTTGTGCTGGTTACATGCCATAAAAACAAATGTGCTTGAACCCTAGAGAAGCTATGCTATTTATTCAAAGAGGGTTACTGTTCTCAAATAGATCAAGCGGGCGGGGGAACCCAAAATAAAGACAAATCAAAACCTCTCGCATTGGTTTATATCAAACCAATGATGTGAAGGAAAAATCCCAAAACCATAACACACCTATATAATAATCACCTAATCAAAATTTTTAAATGCTCCTTTACTCCCCTTCTAGGGTCTCTCCTGAGAATAAAGATGATAGAAATAACTCTTTTCAGTTATTTGGTTATTCCTTCGTCCTCACTCGTATTTGTTTTTCATTTTAAGGAAGAACAAATAAATGGTATTGAAACAAAGCTGATTCACTTCTTCCTCACCAAACTGAAAGCCTGTCTGAAAAAAAATATATTTTAGCTATAGCACTAAGAAAAACAAAACTTGCAAGTGCTACTGGGCTTCAAATCAAAAGACCAGCCTATGATCCTCAGTCACTTGTTTTGTCGGGGTTTTATTATCACTTATTATTCCAATTTAGTTAAGCAACACCTATGTGGGAGGAAGCAGAAGATAGAAAAAGCAGAATAACTGGGTTATGACACGGCTGAAACTGTGTGACATATATGACTCCTAACATTTGCTGTGCATTAGGGAGGAAAAAGTTCTAATGGAACAGCAAGGTCTGTACTGCTCTTGAGCAAAGCACAGAAAACAGCTGACCAAGACAAAGTGGCATAGACCACAATCAAAAAAGCCTACTGAACTAAAATGTAAAGATACCTGAAATACTATAAAGAATCATTTCCGTCAGCTAGATAACAGCACATGAAAACCAAAAAATGTGACCCCCCATTCAGAGAACACTGACTCATTGTAAACTGCTACAGTTTAGTCAGATCCCTGGCTAGCAACAAGCAGATCACGCATCAATTAATGCTTTCACATTTCTCCAGCAGTCTCATGTATGAGCCAATTGAGTTCAAAACCTTTGTCCCAGTTTTGGCACAGATACGGGATGGTTTGAGGCCTTAAGACAGGCAACAGAATCTTCATGAGCAATGATAACACTGAAGACCACCAGGATGGTAGATTCATCTGAAATTCATCTCCTGGTATGAGTGAACCATAGTGAGAATATTTCTGTTATCAAACAGTAATTTCACATCAACTTAAATGACCTGACCCTGTAACTCACACAAGCATCCCACTAAAATTAAGCTATAAAAAACCCCTGCAAACTATTGCTAGGGCCTCACACATACAAAATCATCATGCTGTACTCAATAGCAAAACAGAGAAAGTTAGAGAATAAGGAGAAATCAAGAAATAGTAAATACTGCATTTCAACAAGTAAACCACAGCAAACAAATACGGAAATACTGCAAAGACATGAAGAAAGGAGAACAGAAAGCAATGAAACACGATCTGCTGTGTCTTCTTGGTAGTGACCAAAACCCAAGGTATTTGCCTCTCAAATGCTGTGTATTAAAAAGCCTGCACAAACCTTTCAGTAGTTTACCAAGTTTTTCAGCATTTCTTCGTACCATTCATACGATATTATATCATATGAACCATGACCTGCTTTCCGGAAACCATTAAAACACAATATTGTTTTATATATACCATACCATTATTTTGTACATACTATACATTATTACACGGTTCTGAAAAGGCATCACAAAAGATTCAACAGAGATTAAGAAAAAAAAGTGAGAGCGATCAAGCATTAAAAACAACCTAGCAGACATTTGACTACTGGTTTGTTATCATTTTAGTGTTTTTCTACTAAGGCTAGAATGATGTCAGTAATATTTGATACAAAAGGAAGGATGAAACTAACTAAGCGATATCTGGAGCACCCTTTTGTCTGTAGTAACTTGCAAAAGCAAGAGGTTGGTAAGAGTTAGATAATTATTCAGCAGCCATAAGACTATAACTCAGTTGCACTATAAAGAACAGCAGATGTAGAGAGAAAATTGTGTAGTTGGGTACAAACCAACTCCTAATTCATGTATTTATACCTAAGTGTAAAGTATCTTTTTCTGAAAATGCTCCAAAGGCCACTGGAATAAGCGTACTGTGTGTTGTTTTATGTATAAATTGAGTTCCACGCTGAACTGGTTAGACAATCCAAAAGAACATTTTTAATCTGGCAGTTGCCTTACCATTACTATTCAGTGTCTTCATAATAACTTCCATTTGTGCAAACTCATAGTTGTAGTCCGGTTCTGAGGAAGCTTCACTAGCTGCATCCAAATCGTGCTCTCCTAACGAAGTTTCTTTCTCAAGGTCCTTAAGCCAATCTCGTCGCTTCCTCTTTGGCAAATTGATTCTGTGGAAAAGTTTAAATTCAGTTTCTAAAAAGTTCATGCAGAACAGTGGAACTAAGAAAAAAGTTGAATGTAAAAAGGCTGGAATGCAAATATCAACTATTACCTAAAAAAGTGGTTGTTGCCCCATAATATTCTGTCTCCGTGCCATAACTGAGTGACAGAACATACCAGTGCACCATTTACACAGGATCTGAAAGAAGAAAATACTTCAGTGAAATCTTTAACATAAAAGGTTAAAAAGTTACTACAAGATCTACTGTTTCTCCCATTTACTGACAGTGATTTGTATCATATGATGCACAAATTTCCTAGGCTCTCATTAAAGAATCAACAGGAAGGTTATTGGTCCAATTTCTGCTTTCAGAAACAAACACAAGGCACCTTCCCGTCTCGAGCTTTGGCTGGAACAGCTCCTCAGTAAACATACAGACAAGGTTGCTCTAAGCTGTACAGTTTTCTTTAAATGTCCACTTCTCAAACTGGGTCACTGCCTGTTCCTTATAAAGCATCTGCAAATGTGGTTGCATGCAAATCCTACTGATAAAGCTCTCCAAGATATAAATTAGTCAACACCCAGTTGTAAAACGTACTGTTAACATACTCAGCATTCAAACATAAGAAAAGACCCTTAGATCCAAGTTTCACTCTTTCAACAAATGGAGTCTTTATTATTAACAAAGGTCTATTTTTGTGAACATCTGGCACAATGCTATTTTTGCATTTAGTTTTCTTTGGTTTTAAGTTTCAATCACCAAAAAAATGGAGCTGTTGAATTTTTGCACATGCAAGTCACAAACCAGAATATTTTATCTGAAAGGGGAAAAAAAAAGTCTTTTCAGATGCAGTGTTCTGCACTTCAGCTGTCTCTCTCAAGTAAGTAAACACAAATATGTAAGAATTTGATTTAAAATCAGATACTTATTTAATTTTTTTCAATGAAATTCTGGTAACTAAATTTCTGCTGACACTAGCATCTTAAGAATAACTACTTAAGCACTGCATTAAATGAAAATGGGTTTTTTTCCACTGACATGTGCCTGATCATGACTGATTTCCAGTACAATAACTCTACTACCACAAGTCTGAACTCCACTTCTTTGAAATTTTGTACTGTAGGCTGAAGAAGAAAAATGCAAATGCCAAGAGGTATTTCACTGAAGGCAGAATGGAAGAAATCAGATTTTTTAAAAGGTGTGTCTCAAACTTTCTTCTTCATTCTTACATTAATCTGTACATTATTTAGATATGCAGATTTCAGTCTAGGAGTGTGACTATTAACTAGGACAAAGGCACTGCTCATCACATGCCATTGGCAATGAAGTGACAAAGACAATTAAAATTCTATCCAAGAAGACACAGTGCCCCTAAAATGAAATATAATTAAAATACACATATAGAAACATGACTTCACTGCGTATTTACTAGACATAACAGTAATTAAAGATTTAAAAAATAATATAAAGATCTTCAGACACCTCTTTCTCAGAAAATACTGAGCTTTACAACAGGAACTACTCAGAGGCACAATTTATCCTCCCCCATCAAGACACAGCCTACAATCCCATTGCATAGGCTGGGATTGCCAGTAGCGTCTCACTGATCCTGTTACCACTCAAGATAAAAATAAGGAATGGTTGCTCATTCCTACCAAATACCTTCTTGCAATGCTTTATTCTGAGCCATACCCCTGGGAATATGTTATGCTATAGGAGTGAGTGGGTGAATGTGTACACATGGGGGAGAAATCTCAGTTTTATTGCTGAACTTCACTTCCAAGTATCTCTTTAAGTCACCTTCGTTGAAGCTCTTTATCAATCAGAAACTTAACTGCTCTTGACTACATAAATAAAAATGCCTGCAAGTTATCTTCTGGTAAAGAAAAGCAAACGCTTCACTGGAAGGTGCTGCTGATCTTCCTTACCTTGCGTTTTCTTTGGGTGTGAGTGTAACTTCTCCATCTAAAGCAATATCAATCTCACAGTGTTCTGGTTGGATTCCTATACCAAAGAGCTGTATGTCCTGAGAGGTATCTGCACCAACTCTTGTGTGATCCTAGAAAATAAGTTTTTACTAGGAGACAAGCAAACTATCACTATTTACATAGCTAAGAAAGCATTAGCTACAGCACAGACTGCACAATCTACGTGTTCTCCTTTGCTAAGCTCTTCTACAGAGCAGAAAAGGTGCCACAGCAGATTTGAAGACAGCAAAGGTCACACGAACTGTTCTTTTGCCCCGCATTTCACCTTCATACAGTTTTAGATAATGCAAAATAGAACAGTTGACATACAGTTTCTGATTTAGTAATATTCTCAGACTATCCTTGCAAACAAGCAATAAATGCAATTAGCGAAGAAAACTAGGCATGTCATATAGGCACATGTAAGAAAGGACAACATGGATAGTAAAACAAGGTGCATAGAACTGTCTGCTTTGCAGAAAACGCCTATTTAGCAACTCAACTAAACATACTAATCTCTACATAATTTCAAGTCATATTGTAAATTCTGCTGAAATACTTTGCTTCCCTGATGTTAGAGAAGCCGTGTTTTATTTACTGTTCAAATACAGAAGCCCTATCTCAGCCACTAAAGCAGAAAAGTAACTGTAAGCCAGGATAATGTTTCTTATTGACAAGGAGCTCACATTTCCTTACAAACTTACTAGGTTTGTATTTGACGTTATTCCACTTTGGCATGAGACTATGCTAAACAGAATGGTATGAAAGCTAGAAGTAGAAGGAAAATGTATTTCTGAAAAATTTTTAACAGCACTTTTTTCCCCCCCTTTCTCTTCTTCTTAAGCTTTTCTGTCATTGAAGACTGTGTTTACTTTTACTGATTACTACTAAACATCATCTCTTTATGATATTGATCTTTATCTGAATATTTAAAGCAATCCTCAGTGCAGCATCTAACATCAGGCTCTTGCTTCAGGTTCAGCCCAAAAGGCAGGTCCATTCACAGCCTGTCTGGAAAAGCTAGAATTTATCTGAACACTGGCACACTGAGCACTTCTTGCACTGCTGACAACCAGGAGATCAGTTAGGAAAACAATGAAGCTGAACTGCAAAGGGAGAACAAAAGCCTAAACAGTAGGAGGACATCTACCCTATTTTGCTGCATCTAGGTCTCAGAATCTAAATACACTCTTAATAACAAATTAAGCCAGGAATTAAAAACAAAAAACAAGTGTCCTTTCATGCTGTGTAAACATCCTTCTGTATTCACATTCTTACCTTTAAATAGTAAACCAAAAGCTCATTGAGTGCAGGGTCTGCATTCAGGTTCACCAGGTAACACTTGTCATCCCCAACCTTGATCCCTGAAGACTCAAGGGAAATTCCCATGCTCTCTAGCTGTCTTTGCCTCTCCTGCAAGCACAAAAATAGGTTAAACTTGCCTGTTGCAATATGGAATGTACAAGTAAAATAAAAGCAAAGCAACTAAAGCTGAAGATGCACACACTTAACATGCATTCTGTATAATGCTATCAGAAACAGAGCTTAAGAAATTGGTCAAGTATGAAATTTTTAATAGTTTACATTTAATATATGTTTATATATATTAAACCTGCTTCCCCAAAGCTGAACTTCCTTACCTAAACAGCTCTACTGATTTTATTAGAGATACTCATAAGTACCACAAAATGGCTTTGAGCATCTGTGTTAGTTAAAAACTAGGCTCAGACGCAATTAATTCAAAGAGAATCATAGTCATAGAGGATTTAGAAAACAGCATGCCACAGTGTAGGTTTATTATTTTGCAGCATTATTATTAATTCAGATAAAGCATCAACTAGAACACAGATGTCTTCTTGCTTTGCAAAAACAGTCTGGGGTTGGGGTTTTTTATTTGGTTTGGTTTAGGTTTTTTTAATTTAAACAGTGGTGGCATTAAAGGAGGCTTCTGGATCATTAAGATGAGAAAGGGAAACCAACAAGACTCGTTCTCCAAGCTATAGATGGTGAAAATGATAGAGAAGTACACTGGAATCCAGAAGTCTTATTTTAATAATCATCATCATAACCAAACATTAGTGAACACATTTACACTTTTCCTTGTCTGGTTAAGAAGTCATTAAAAGCAAAAGCAACAAAGACCACCCAAAATTCTGATCATTTCGTAATTCTGAGTTTTCTTAGTCATTTCAAGGGAAACACATCCAAGATCCCACCGTGGTCTTATAAATCAAGTGAGCTACCCAAATGTATTTTGATGTTTTATTTTAAAATCAAATACTGTTTTTTAACAATGATATCACAACACAGCTACATTTATTCTAATGAAACGTAGACACCCCACCAAAAAAAACCCACCTCACACCCCCAAAATGAGAGTAAATGACAAAAATCTAGACAAATTTTGAATAGCTGTTGAGGAATACACCAGAGTCAACTAAAGCTCATGAAATTCAGCTGACTTGCTCTAGATAAGTATCTGGCCTTTCCTTCTCAAAATTTCTGAAATACCTGTGCAATTTCTTCTGTTTTCCTTAATTTTTCTTCCCAGGTGACTGTTAACTCTTTTATTAGTTTTTCAGATTCTTCCAGTTTTTCCTTCAGTTCTGGTGCCTTCATGGCCTAAAAGGTAGACATCAGCAAAAACTTACTCCTCCCACTGCAATGTCTACTTGCACAAGGAAACTGAACACAGCAACATAATATGAAATGCAACTACAGATTTCACCTATACCCCAGGTTCTTCATGGCAGAAGATGAAGAAACCGGTCACTTGTAAAGGAAGATGACGGAATCAACCTGTGATAGGGCCAGATGTGAAAGATCAATATAGCTCCAGAGGCCAATGGAACCAACAAAATCTTTGCGCCTGCCCCCTCAAGCTTCAGTGTCTGTACAAAAATATCTGAATATTTAAAAACTTTTAGATTTTAGCTCTGAAGTTCAACTGCAAATTTTCTTCCAAAAGTATTTTCATATACAAATTCCTCTCGATATATAGCCTTCCATTCTATCGTGGTTTCATAAGTGTTCCTAGAGTTGCATTACAGCTTTCAGACTGACCCCACTGATTATCTTTGAAGGAAGGCATGCTCTGCAGCTAGCAGGGGCTGCTCATTTCTCAATAGGAGACAAAAGCAAAGGGCTTGAATATGTCAAAGTGCCAAGCAAAAATTCCACAGGCTGGCCTATAATTCTACATAGCTGTTTTTAACAGAAAGTATAAGAGCAAAAACCTTTTTAAAAACATTAGTAAGCCTGTGGACACCTTCCTACTAATTGGGTTCAGCCACAGTCCACCAACATAATTAAGAACATGCTACAATATTATTTTCTGATCTGAAATACAGGATTAGAATAGATATTTATGAAGAAAATTAATAGCTCCATTTTCTTAAAGCAGATTTTCCCATTTCAGCCTGCAAGGAACTGTTCATACAAGGCACACTATTTCTTAAATGAACATAAAGTTTAAACACAATGCAAATTTACCCTCAGGCACACTTCTGTTCTTTTGCCTCTGGTATTTTGTACTTTGCCTGAAAAGATAAAAATATATTTTCCTACAGTGCAGTAGGATATCACTACCTATCCTACCCAGACAAGCAGCAATCACACAGTGTTAAGACAGTAAAGCAAATTGCTGATGGTTTCAGTGTTGTAGTTTTGACAATTTTTTAAGATTTTTCACAAATTTCGTGGTCCAAATTAAAGTCTTTTCATACTTTTTCCATTTGACCTCAGCAGTCCATCAATTAAAAAAAAAAATATCTGCTAATAAGCCTACAGAATGAAGTTGTACTTTAGCTCTTATCTGTGCTGCATCAATTATTGCTTGACATGAAGTTTCTCAAGAAGAGTCTATTCTGACAAGGGTCATCACCAGTACAACGTTGTCATTAAAAAGTTACAAAAAGAAGGAAACAATATGTTGGATTTATTTCAGGAAGCAAGGTTATTTTTTGTCTTTTTTTTTTAAAGTCTAAGACTCGAGTCTTCCTTATTTTCCTAAAAAAAAAAAAAAAAAAGTTTAACCTTCCAGCCAGAGTCTGACATTTCTTTGTAAACCTTTGTTTACATTGTACCGTGAATAATGTTACCTCAGCTTGCGAGAGCTGCTCTTTCAGTTTTTCAACTTCTTCACGTAATTCTCTGATGACCCTGGCATTCGGATCTTCATTCACTACAGCATGATTAACTATTCTTTTGGCTCTGTCTGCGTATCTCAGAGTAGAAAGTGTTTCTTCATAGTTGTCTGCTGCTGGACTAATGGTGGCTATCATGGCAGTTTGGCTGTTTCCTCCCAAGTTGTCCTGTAGAGTGCATCAACAGAAAGTTTGAGGGATAAAAATTGTTGTGGACTATACAATGTCTTTACAAATATACTTAAAATACAAAGCTTACTATCTGAACACTGACAGGTAACTCTGGATATAAACTAACCGGTATGACCCGTAAACATTTCCAGCCACATCCACCAGATTTGATTCCGCTATGACTGAAAACAGACGAATAGCTCTTTACATAGAGTAAATTAACAGAGAATTAACACAAGATATACTTAGCTGTCCATGTTATTTGGAACAACTCATAAATATGAGAGCTCCTTAGCTCATTTATTTAAAAATTAGATTATAAGTCCATGTATACAGAGGTATGGCACGACGATCCTACAAACTATTAAGCTGACATCTTATGATGATGAATGAAAAATATTGATTACCTTGAGAAGCCAAGTGAGTACAGAGTCTCTGTAAGGCACAAACTTGCTTTTCCCCTTCCCTGCTGCTTGGTCAGCGAGTGATGATATAACCAAGCCCAGTGTTGAAAGTGATCTATAAATGCAACACAGAAGAACTTTAGTGCATATGCCAAATATAAATCTAATAAAACACAGAAAATGGAATTTCCCAAAGAGTTTAATCTATTCTCTGCAGAGCTTCACATGCAATTTTTAAACTATCAGAATAGTTTAAGTTGTAAATGGCCACAGGAGATCAGCTAGCCCATTAACCTGCTCCAAACAGGGCAATCTACTTATTGAAGTTACATATTTGCAAGAAAAAAATGGTATCTACAGTGCTTCATCTCATCTGGTGCTCAGACGAAGCATCAGGAAGACTAAGCTGAAATATATGGGTATCTAAAATAGTTCAAAAAGTACTGCTGCAGTACACGGAGGATCGCTGCTTTGATTAAGCATCTATCTTTTCTCAGAGACTAAAAATCTTTCTGTCTCCAACACTGATAACACTGTTACGAGTCAGCATTGGCAGCACAGGGAGAATCTCCTGTCTCTAGGATCAATTTTTTAAGCACTGGCTCAACAACAGACTAAAACTGACCAGTTCTCTAGCGATAGGAAGCATCCTCAAGATAAAGACATCTAAGGCCCAGGAGAACTAGTCTGCCTGGTGTAGCAGTAACTAATCAGCCATCACACAACACTGGAAGACTCCCTATCAAAAGAGGCTGATTAGGAGGTTCCTTGACAAATGGGCTGACTTATAATTGAGGTGCAACCTCACTAGCTTCTTGGGGGGGAATGGGCCAATCTCCCAGTTTCAAAAACATCGCACAAGCATGAAAAAGAACCCCCCCCCCCAAATGACTTAGCAGACAGCCTTATCTCAAACACCATTCTAGAACTGTGAAGAAAAAACAGATAACTTATCCATTTTGGTACACGTACTGCTTCTACTAACAGGGGTAACTGTATTAGCAATTTGTGCATCTGCACATTGTATTATCCAATCGTTATACAACCCTGTGACAATTTTAAGTCACATCGGGACTCTTGGAGTGAGCATGTTTAAGATAATGAGCTGGTTCAGGAGCCTGAGAACATTAAACAAATGCCTAAAGGGTTTTAAAACAGTGAGCACTGAAGCCCAAGAGCATACTGATCCATCATACTCATGCCCAATTATCCACCTACTCTTTATCACGGAAAACCTCAGCAGCATTGCAATTAGATAGTCAAATAAATCTCTAATTTGCTTGAAACTACCAGTGGGTCAGAAGTAACATTTAGAAAACAACAAAAATGTTAGAGGAATATTTCAAGGAAGATATCTGAAGGTAAAGTAACAAGAACCATTACATTACAAAGATGTCCCGTATGGAATATAGGACAAAGTGGTATGAAGATAGCACTGTCTTGAAAGCAAAATTAAAAGAAAAATAAATTTTAGGAGAGGACAGGCAATCTGTTCTTCCAAGAATGCACTGTTTTGTGAATTTGTCTATAAGGTAACTTTCTAATTCACCTCTGAAAAATTCACAGCAAAAAGGACAGTTAGTTTTATCTTGTGACCTAAACAAAAGCCTAACAACCTCTGAAAGCCTGTCGGGGGAGGGAGAATTCGTTCTTGTCTCCAGTCTTCACAGACAGAGATGATAGCACGCTAAACATGTGAGAGCAAACAGCAGGATGCTATGTGCTGCTCCGTAGCAACCTCCTACAGCACAACAGAAAAGAACCACCAGGATACTCCTAACAGCGTCCACCTTCAAGAAACATTCAGTTAAAAAAAAAAATCACCTTGGCCCATTTTCCTCCAGTTCCTCTTTCCCACTTTAAATAATGGGAAATGTGAAAATCAAGACAAAAAAAATGAGAGAGGAAAGAAAAAGACACTCAGAAAGAGGATGGCAAGAACAGAGATTTGAAAAGGCCTATCACTGGAAATTATTTCACTACAGGGCTGCAACAACAATTTGAGTTATAGGCACTGTATTTTAATGAACAGGAAATTACAAGCTACAGTTTTACAGAGAATTAAAAGATATAATATTATTTCTGCTCGTCATAAATACCGATTTTATTTTAAGACTAAATGTTAACATCTGCAACAAAAAGCAAACTGGAGTTATTAATGTATTCTGCTTGAGATTTCTTAACACAAAGCTGTTTAAAGACTTTAAGGAAAGCAGTAAAAGAAATGGCTGCCCAACAAAATAATTACAGGTCTCATCAGCTGCTTTGCTTCATACTAGATGATGCATCAGAGACCCATCATTACTTTGATCCCATCACACATTACTTATATAATGAATCGACCAGAAGGCCTAAGCCTGTAGCAGACTGACGCAGTTCAGAAGCAGCAGAGTGAACTTAGGTGGTGCAAGAGCATGGGAAAGTGCCATTTCTGCACACTTTCTGCTCTCCTTGTCCTTATTCCTCAGGCACAACCAGGCTGCCCTTGTGTGCAGGCGGCAGGAAGCTCACATACTCCCCACCACGGGCTTGAGTCAGCGGCTTGCGAAGGGGAGTCGTGCTTCCTCACCACAGGAGCAACTCTGTCTCTAAATGACACCCGCTCAAGATCCTTCTGTACAATTTACAACCAAATTCTTCAATGAGCAGAATCCACCTTTCTATTAGCTAAGTCCAAATACAAAAAAAACCCTCCCTCAAATCAGCTTGGAGCCAGACCTGTCCCAACCCATTCCTTCTCCTGCCTACATTTTACAGGCTTCTTTTTGCACTCTCAAGCTAAAATGACAACAGCTGTGATTTTACTCATCAGAGTTAAAACTGCAGACGGCTCACAGAAAGCATTTTTCTTAGCCACTAATTGACAGCTTGTTTATTCTGCTTCCTCCTACTATTGTATTCTAAAAATTCTTTGACTACACCACAAAGAGTTGTTAAGCAGCTGCGTTTCTATGCTCTGTATAGGAACTAGCACATCCTGGGGAGGAACAAGCATGTCCAGCTTTCCTATGAGGTATGGCAAGTCCTCCAAAAATCTCAATAATAAAGAAAGCAGACACCCAGCACTCTCATCAAAGCAACTTGGCATTAGCTCTGAGAAAAAAACAGAAGTAACAAATATGACACACGTCTCCCTTGTTTCACTAAGTGGGAAAGCAATCACCTCCCTTCTGCAACATGCTGTCCCAAGATAGAGAAATGTTTACAACAGGGTGAGTTGTGGCACAAAGCACCTCTCCTATGAAGCTAGCCTGAGAGAGTTGGGCTTGCTCAGCTTAGAGAAGAGAAGGCTCCAGGGAGACCTTAGAGAAGCCTTCCAGCACCTGAAAGGGACCTACAGGAAAGCTGGGGAGGGGGTCTTCATCAGGGATTGCGGTGATCAGATAAGGGGGAATGGTTTTAAGCTGAAAGAAAGAAGATTTAGATTAGATTAAAGAAATATTCTACTGTGAGGGCGGTGAGGCACTGGAACAGCCTGTCCAGAGAAGTCATGGATGCCCCAGCCCTGGAGGCGTCCAAGGGCAGGCTGGATGAGGCTTTGAGCAACCTGATCTAGTGGGAGGTGTCCCTGTCCATGGCAGGGGAGGGGGCTGGAACTGGATCATCTTTAAGGTCCCTTCCAGCCCAAATCATTCTATGATTCTATGAAGTGGCAGCTACCAGAGCCCTAGTTGGGTTTCATGCAGAAAAGAGCAGAGAAATTAGCAGGAATTGGCTGAATGTCCCAATGTGCAGTTTTGGTATGCACAGATGAGTGTACATTCCACTTGCCTTGTAAATACAAACCAGATATGGTATTCCCATATTCTTCTTCAAGACAATGAAACACAGTGCAAGCAGCCAGGTTACTTGCCAGACAATTTTTTCTTTTTTTTTAAATAAAAGAATGCAAAATAACTTAAAAAATAAGCTGACATAGCAAGGTATATTGTCTAAGCAGACTGTATCACTCTTTCCCTAATAAGTAAGTTGCATCACACCCTAAAGAAGATTGCACATAATGTTCTGTAAAGAATTAGTCTGCTAAAACACATACCAATTTTGAGGCTTCCAAGAAAATTCAGACTTCGCTACAGCTCCAAGTAACAAAAAAACTGTGACTTCTGTTAGAAACAGAAGACATCAAGCACAGAACTAAGAATTCTCTTTAGCCTACCAGTTCCAAAAGAGATTTCAAATACAGAATGCTTAATAAGTGGACTAAGTAATACAAATTTATACCACATAATCATTTCACTGATGGGAACATGTAGAGTTTTTTTTCCGAAGCATCTTTTACAGAAAAGTTTGGTGCCTGTATCTGAAGTACTGGGTTGTCAAAGAGGTTCAGAATGGGCAGAACAACACTCCCCTGTTGCATCTACGCTATGCAAGTTTACCACTGAGTAAACCTCCTAGTGGGGAAAAAAAGGAAGTCAGTCTTTATCTATAGCTACACTTGTGATTTGTGACTAGCCACTGCAAGAGCTGGCATTTGAATTCTTCCTGAAGAATTAGAAAGAAACATTTAATTTCACCTTCGTTTATGCAAAATACAAATACAGTTTTCTGATTTTAACTAGTAACCTCTGAGGTAAAGGTAAAATATCTGCCATTAGGAACAGAAGAGCCACATCGTTTTGTTTCACAAGGACTACACCTGCATGGCTACCAGTATAATGCATTAAATACAAAGTAGGTCAGAAATTAAGCTAGAAAGAGCAAACACGTTCAAACTCTAAAAAGAGATAATTTAAAAACATTTAAAGTATATATGTGGCGTCATCATTAACTTAAAATAACAAAATATTTTGTAACATTTTAAAATTATATTGGAAAAGCAGTACCTTTTAATGTAACGGGTAAACTCTTTCTTTCCCAGGAAAATTAGTATATTTAAGACAGGAGTAACACTGTGCTAAATTCTTGCTTTTGGGCAATAACGCAGTAATTATGGTAAAAATGTGCCTCGAAACTTGTCATTGCTTGAGTAAAAATGCCCAAGGCAATACTAACTAATCTGGTCTGGTTTTGTTAAACTGTGAGTTATACTCTTACATATTTTAATACGTGTTGGAACAAAGCCATTCAACTCTGCAACTCTGCATTCTTCCTTAAGCTGATGATGAGACAAATACATGAGCCTGGGGACAGGGTGTATAAATGAATCGCAAAAGGTATATACTTAATTAAAGAGCGCTGCTGTCACTTTTTCCAGATAAAATTCATATAGCCCTCATCTGAGTCATGTATGATTCAGGGTCTCTATGCCAATGTAAGAAAATATGCGGAGTTTAGCACAGAGCAGCTGAAAGAGCCGTATCAAACTGCTCCTGATGATCCATCATTTGAACTGACTCGTAAGAAGCACACCAAGCGAAGAGGTCAAGGAAACAACAATTCTTACAAGATTAGGCTTTGCAACCTGCATACTCCAATGCCTTACTTGTTTATATTGCTGCCTTCCTTTAGACGTTCTCCTGCAGCTCCTGTTTTGGACACCCGCTCGCTCCCAGCCAAATCCACCAGGCTGACCTTGCTGACCTTCTCTCCAGAATTCTGTGTAGATGGGACATAGGCGAGAACAGCTAAGAAACACTGGTACAAAGTGCTAACAAGTCTGACACTAGCACCACGAAACACTGTTCTTAATGATGTGGGTTAAAGTATCAAATTCAAGATCTGAGAGAAGAAAGAATTGTGAAGAATTTTTATAGCTCTTCAAGAGAAACTCTTATATTTTACAGTAAAGCACTAATGAACTAGAATCAGCCATGTGCTAGCATCAAAAACCTCAGTGGCAGAGCAAGCCATTAAAAATATCAACTTCTGCCACAGTTAAGACCTAAGACAGGTTTCACAGTGGCCATATAATCTTAAAAAGTGATCCAACTGTTTGCTTTATCTGGTGTGCTTCCTCACTCTTCCGGGATTCTCTCAATCTTATAGTCTTGACAATATTACTTTCATTACTGGACCCCATGGCATTAAAGGTAGAAGCACAGCTGAACAGATAATGTACATAGAACAGGAAGGAAGAATAATATTTTACCACAACTTCATAAATAAATCAACATAAATACATACACCAGAATGCAGGTCATAAAGCGTCTGAGTCACTATAATATTGAATACAGCATGAGAGCGGCTGCTTTCCTCATTCATGTTGGTTGCAGCAACTGTTCGTGATTTATTTCCCTCCGACATCAGTGACTCAATATCCTAGAGCAAAAAGAGTAAAAAAATTATGCTAGGATAAAAGCAAGTATTGTGCTTGCTGAAAAGGGTGTGTACATGTGGGAGAGAGGAAGACAGGAAGGTAGAAGTAATGAGACAATTCTCGACACATTTTGAGGTGTATTGGTATAGTGGGTATGTAATTCCACAGAACAATGTGAAAATCACATCTCTGCTTTAAGTGCTGCACTTAAAAGTCCAGCAACTACATTCCATGCTTCTTCTCCTTATCTGCTACTGAAATACGTTGACAACATCCACCTCAGAAATCATACTGCTTAATGCTAGTTGTCATGCCAGCACAGATCTACTTACACAAGTGAACACAATGCGTCTCTTAACTGAATTGCACTAATACTATCTCTGCTTAACTGGCTTAAAGGGTTACCTCACTTGAAGCCCGTACCTTCCCACATACATAAAAAACAAAGACAAATATGCCAAGTCTCATATACATGCTTGCTCAGTCTTCCAAGACAGTTTCATAAAAGTGATCATTCAAAAACTAGGTATGAACAAAATTTCACAGAATTTTAACAAAGAAGGTTCGCTTTTCAGATCTGCGATTCACCATAAAAGCTGCAAAAGCAGTTTTTGTAACTTTGTAATATGCACCTGTCAGAAAGATAAAAAAACCCATAAAAAAGCAAAACGAACTTTTTTTAAAAGCAGCATTTCCCAACCAGCTTCATCATAAAAAGAAAGGCCTATAAAATATATACAACTGTATTACATTCATTATTTC
This sequence comes from Cuculus canorus, assembly GCF_017976375.1. Classification (NCBI taxonomy): domain Eukaryota; kingdom Metazoa; phylum Chordata; class Aves; order Cuculiformes; family Cuculidae; genus Cuculus; species Cuculus canorus. Next base: position 95,718,318 of record NC_071402.1, read on the forward strand.
CATTGTAGCTATAATAATTCAATGGCTTCTACAATTCCACTTTATTTGAATGTGAATGAATTTATTTGAGTGGGCTCCGGCATTGTTATGACTTAAATTTGGAACTACATCAAATCATGCTGTAGCTCCTCATGCATTTATACCTATATAAAATAAGAGGTCATATTCAACAACAAAATCAAAGGAATTCATGTTGCAAGAACATTCCTATTTGGGAAGCCTCAAATTTCCTCTGCCAAGGAAACATTGTGTTCTTGGTGAATACTGCATGCATTGCAAACTGCAAAATAAAGAGATACCACTATTATATCTTTAACTAAGACAAAGGCAAACACAATGCTTTTATATGAAATAAACACTCCTGGAACAGTAGAGCAGATCTTTGCAGTTGCCAGAGGTGATAAATACTCAAAATCCAAAATGCTTGGACAGACACTAGCTTATTAAGATTCCTATTGCTTACGTACATAGGTGTTATTTGTAAACTCGTCATTGGTTTAGATTTACCTCGAAGTTTGTAACGGCCAGCTGAGACAGGCCATCTACATATGGTCCCAATACTTTGTGCTCTCGAACCTTAAGGGACTGACGACTCCTGTGGAATAAAGCAAACTTTACGCACAATCCACCAGTATGGACTTTATTGAAAAACAAGAATTATAGTAAGAAATCATACCAATCTTCTATATAGCAAAAGTCAATTTATGTTTTAATTGTAACAGAAGGAAAAAAAAAAGGTCTTCCATAATACATTTTAAATCAAATTAACAATAAAAACTCAAATTTTGCCCAGTATTTGTGGCTGGAACAAAACCTGAAATATGTCATTTGGCAGAGAGAATGCTGACAAAAAAGGAAAAAAATCCACGCCTCTCCTCCTCCAGTAATTTACTAAAGGCCAAATTTCTTGCATTCTCCACACTTCTTTGGCAAATACCAAATCTCAAATCTACCTTTTTAATTAAATTGCATACTCCTTCGCCTAGTGCAGTTATGTTCAAGAATCAAAATATATACCACATACATCAATGTTCAGCTGAAACAAACCTATCCAAGTACCTCTTGTCTAGACCTCTCCAAGCCAGAAAGCCTAACCTGTATTTTTGTGTAGACAAAAGGGAAGAAAGAGTGCCACAAGTATATTCTGAGGTTTTACTATTCCATATTCAAGAAGTTCAACATCTAAACCAGGAGAAACAAGTTGTAAATAAGCTTCAAACTCCTTCTACTTGATAAAAGTTCTTACCTGAATACAGTCTGGATCATATGGCAAAAACATCCCTGAATTTACTTGTGCATAGTCTTCTTTCTGGTGGTAAACCACTCCATACAGTATTTGCATCATTATGATGGTATCCTAATATTTAAATTGACCACGCCACTTACTACTTCATATAAAATCTTTACATGGATATTCTCTTCTTTCCAGTGTATTTGTATCTAATTCTTTCTAAAGAAGTCATATAAACATACATTTCAAAAAAGACTTCTCCAGGACTTCAGAAAGCGATTTCTACTTTTATAGTTTAATAATGATAAATAAGGAAGGCTGTGGAGCAGAGTGAAGCTACTCACCCTTTCGGGTCAAGCAGATCTCTGACTTTCTCATTATAGATTTCCATATAGGACACTTCAACTTTAAAAGTATGAGATTCATTTTCTTCCACAGAGATTCTCTGAAATAAAGCACAACAGAGCCGTGGGATCAGACCCAGCTGCTCTGCATTGCCCATCATTGAAAAGGATTTTCCCGAACCTAAAGGAAAAGAAGGAGAAGAAAACGCTTTAGAATGTAGTTGCTGAGCTACTCATTTATTCATGAAGCACATGTTCTAATTCTCTTTTCATTCCTACAGTAGCGCATATCAGAACAACATGACATGCTCTTCCAGAGAGTTAGCTTGCTTGCTCTTCGGAATAGGGTACAGGTAAACAAAAAAAGAAATTATCTTAAAAGTTTTTTTCAGCAGGAACTTTACTTAGAATCCTTTTGAACACATTCAAACACAAAAAACTTAATGAGTCTTTGGTGTGAACTACTCCTTCCAGGTTTTGAAAGCAGCCCCAAAAGGTAGTAACTAGGAATATACATTAACAGAGCTGCTTTATGGACTTTACATTGTCACTGTCTGTGCTAATTGTTTTATATATAACATTATGATATTTCAAAATACAATTTTGAATTGAATACAAATGAAATATAATCTAGCTCAATATTTATTTTTTCTTCTTCCCACTTCCCATGTGCACAAGAAGTCTTCTTCCCCTTTAGCACAGGAGACTCACCTGTCTGTCCATAGGCAAAAATACAAGCATTATATCCCTGAAAGGCCTTTTCAAGAATTCCTTCTCCAAGGCACTTGAACACCACTTCTTGACCTACAAAATAATTATTTTTAAGTTAATTTTAAATTCAGTAACAGACTAAAATTTACTGAAAACAAGGAGAAAAAAATGTTTGCACATTATTTTTTTGAGTGCATTGATGAACAAATGATTTAACGTACAACTGAATAATAAGTTCAGAACTGTTGCCCAAAAGTAGTATAGCAGCTACCACTGTGTTTAAATATATTGCTGATTTTCCTATGAAGGGAGCAGTTCTTCAAAACATGTCAGACAAGTGGAATGCTTAGAAAATGACATAGATGGCTAAATTTTACATTATTTAGGGGTAAGTTTTGCAGCTAGCAAGGATTCCTTAAAAACAAACTATACCAAAAGAGTTCTGCAACAGAATTGCAGTGAAATCTGTCTGTGAACTAGGATATTAGAGGTACAATACATATAATGCTAGAAATCATAGTAGTTGTTCTCTTGGAAACCGTCCTCAGGTTTCACCATAAGCTGCTATGATTTACTTCTTCAATCTTTTAGATGTAGAGGATAAACAGTCATAATGGTTGGGTTTTTTCATAGGAAAGCCTAGAATTTGTACACCACACAAAGAGGCAATGGGTTGTCTGCTTTGAGTCCCGATCAGATAATTATACCAGCTGTGTGTACACCCCAAACAAGCAGATCTGAGCTAAAGACGGTATTTACATACCTTCTGGTGTTTGGTTTTAAACTTACATTTACTGCCTGGTGAGATTCTGGACATTTGCTTCTCTCATTTAGGTAAGTTAGTTTCACCAGCTGTCAGTTATAAGTGATTATTTTGTACAGTGGATGCAACAGTGACTTCCATAATTCTCAAAATATAACATACTGGCATAAAAAAACCCTAGCTATACATTTATACACTGCATGAGAATAGTTACACCCTATGATCTGAGATCAATTGGTAGCCCAGAAAATTCCTGCAGAACAACCTGTGGAGGGATTGTGGAATGACTTACAGGGATGTAAAAAGGACTAAGAAGTACTATCTAACTTTTATTTTCCTTTAACTTGAACCAAATTTTTCTTCTATAAAGGAAAACCAGCACATCAATGCCCTACCAAATAGTATTCCTATATCTTTCCAGTTGAACTGCTAAAATTCCAAAGTTCCTTGATTTATTAATGCTGTTTAGATGCTGAATACAGGAATTAATTCCAGAGGAGAATCTGCTGTACTCTGGAATAACTCCACTTCCTTCCCATGCACATTCATTTTGTTCTCATTCATTCAACTTAATATCATCTGATCATTTTATAATGTCTATGTTGACAGCATTGTTCAGCTATAGAGAATGTTAAACTACTGAAGAAAGAATGAAGAAAATCTCAGCAGAAGATTTAAACAATAATGTACAGTACAAAAAGACTGCTTTCCAGCCAGCTCCCGAGGGCTCATTGTCAAGTTACCAAGTCTCAAAGAGGCAGGAAGCCACTCACTATCTTGCTGAGCAAGAACACAAAATCAAGCAAGGACTGAAGCTGAGAGTAATTAAGAGAAAAAAGGAGACACATACCACAGTGATTGTGAATGGAGAATAAAACAATTTGTCAGGAAAAAAACCCAACTTTTATTACCCACTCCTGACCAGCAGTAAAACAGTAACCTCCTCCAAGTTTCCTAAGAAAGTACAGCTATCAAAATGCTATAAAACAATGCACAGTCATGATAATCATAAGATGGCCTACAGAATCTCCTCCTGCTAAATACCAGGAAAGGAACCCAGCTCAAATGTCAAAGGCAAAGCTCGATTTTTGGGTTTTTTTTTTAGAAGAGATTTAATTTTCAAAGGGTCAACACTAAAAACTGGAAGTCAATCAGACACTGATACACAATTCTAAAACGGTGGGTTTCTTACAGTTTAAGAGCTCAGTAATACAAACAGACAAGTGAGTCATTAAAGAGTGGTGTTTATAGTAACCACTCAAATTATCATGGGAGAACACAAAATTTATTTTTAAGTGCACTCAAGAAAGGAGCACAAGATTGAACTTAAATTATGGGTATTTTATTAATTCGCTAATGTAATGCACTGTTGATGGTAGCAGCATATTAACCATGAGGCTTTGAAATTTTTCATTAAGTAACCTTACTTCCCCCATGAATTGTATTAGTGGGTTTGCACACTGACTACAAAGCCTGCATTATATAGAATTATATCTATGTGCACTTACTGTCAAAAGAAATAACTCAGTTCTGTTGTCTCCACTACTACATTTTTGTTTTGCTAAATAAACCCATACCACCTGCAGTTAATACTTCTGCTTATTTACAGGACTTTTCTCCCAGATACTTAGTGTTTAAAGAGGTAAGCAGGGGGTTAAACTCAATTCTAACTGGCTACAACCATACAGCCTCTTAGAGAGGCAACTAAAGGCCAGACACTGGAACTCCCGTCCTCCCTCCCACCTTCTGCTGAGAACATGGTCAGGCCTTGGGCGACTGATAGACATGCAGCCAACCTGGGGAAAGGACAGCCAAGGCTGTCAGGGAGCCCAGGATGAGTGTAAGAGCTGCTAGTTCTCACAGGCCAAGATCTCCTGCCTGCCCTTCCCCTTCGAGGAAAAGGAAGCAAGGTCTGGTGACATTCTAAATAATCGCATTTCCTTTACTTCAAGAAGCGAGAGCATTACCCTGTAATCACGCCGCAAGAAAGAGTATCAGACAATGTTGCTGGATGCTCTGTAACTCCAGTTATGGTGCATGTGGTGGAGTCCCAAATGCAGCAAGAGGGAAACCCTTGTTAACCCACTGCTAGGGAGGGGCTGCTAATCAAAACCTGAGAAACAATGGTGGATGTCCGCTCTGTTCTGAAGATGCACTGGAAAGCAATGTCAAGACAATATGGAAAACTTTCCCACTTTCACCAGATAGCTGTAACTGTCTTCACAGCTTTAAGACATTATCTGTGCATTTTGATAAGCGCAACTGCAAGCCTAATGACAACAGCACAAACATCTAAGAAAGATGAAATCAATAATTCTCAGAAAGCCACTTCCAGCAGGAGACTAACCCAAGAATATCCCCATCATCTTTTATGACTGAGTATTTTTACACATTCAGCACTCTGACACACTCCAACACTCTTCCATCAACACATAAACCAAGATAAGAAACATTTCCTTTTAAGCAATAACCATACTAAAGATATTAGAGATGTCAGCGTTCAAAATAGTATCTGTGACTTACCTGAAAGCTAAAGGAAATCTATCATCCTCTCAGATTTATGTTTTTAACATATATGTACTGCTGGACTTCCAAATGCTGTGCTTGTGCTACTGCAATGTGTCAAGGTTCTTCAGTATGGCACTTTAAAGCTACAAAGTCTTTCCACATGTTCTCTGCCTACTGAAATGGCTGGGTATTTCAATGGCAAAAATATAAAACAAAGTAAAGGTAGCAAAGTATGGCAGTGCACAAGTTAATAGTGGCTATTAAATTATTAACAATGCTGAAATAAAACCTTCACACAGAGCTACATGTGAAAATCTTAGCTGGAATCTCTGAGCCAGCATAAATTATCAGAACATTTAAATTTGGAAAATATGCAAGATAAGGAAAAAGCCCCTAAAAATACAAGACAAATACATACCCTGACATGCAAGAATATAACACATAACACTTTCAGAATGAGTTATTTAAGTATTTTCACTTAGATATATCTATGATCTTTCTTCTCCTCTTTGGATCCTTTGGAGGATCCAAATCAATCCCTTCCAGTTTCTGAACCCTTAATTGACAAAGTTTCTTGGGAAACCCACACATTGCAGAGGAACCCTAGGATCTGTTCTCACAATCTGTGAAATGAAGCTATTTACAAATAATGTTTAATTGTTCTCAAGTTCACTAGACTAGTGAGCAGACAGAAAAGTGGAGGAAAAAAAAAAAAAAGAAGTGGAGGAAAAAGATCCACACCCTTTCCAACAAAACTCCCCTTTAAAAGAGAGGCAGTTAATTATTGTTTTGCCTAACATCAGCTCATTTAGTGACAAACACATTCAAGATGTACTATAACAAAAATTAGTTTCAGTGTCTGGTTTTCAGATGTCTGGTATTTCTAGTTCACAAAAACTTGTCAATCTGAAACAGGGATAATTGCCTCATATTAGCATAGATTCATTCAGCCAGGTCATGACTGCAACATTATGACACAACACTGCCCTTCCTGAAACACTAACACGGCAAAAATAGCTAAAACCAAATAATTACTTGTTATGTACAACTCTGCAAAGTCAACTCATCTCTAACCCAGAACATTTTAATAAACAAATCTTGACAGCAACAAACTGCAGTTCATTCCATGATCTAATAAAAATGCTCTGCAGAGATCACAATAATTAAAAGCTCTAGTAGACTACAGTTTCCGAAGAATCTCTGTAAAACTGGAAAAAAAAAAAAAAAGATGCCTACGGTTAATCTTAACAAGAACCTAGAAGCACAACAGCTAGCATAAACTACTATCTACTGCAACCTAACACTACAGTATCGACAAAGCACTGGAGTCTTTAAAGTTCAAAACTTTAAGCACTAAAAGGTCCAAGTGCTTCAAATTAGATGCTGCAATATCTACATTTTAAGCGCCAGACCTGTACATTGCTAACTGGAAGAGCAGTAGTCAGCATATCTATATATGTATGTGTGTATTTCATTAAAAATTAAAGCTTAGCCCAGGACAAGGAAGCCTGCAGAAACACGGATCTGAAATTTCAGTCCAAAAGTGACGCAACTTAGGGAGTTTTAAGAAAAATCCACAGTCAAGTCACTACAGTGTGAGGCCCTTAGAACGGACCTAAGTGCTACTGTAGTTACTTATACAATCTCTTGAATCCTTCCCAAACTGAAGCGCTTCTTTCCTTCCTTTAGAAATCCACTTCACTGCAGACTTCAATAGGCTCTTACTTTTGTTTAGGCTTATAAAAAGAATTCTTTGTTCTCATCTCTGAGAATTTCTCAGTATCCTCCCCTTCACCAAAATGCAGAGCTGCTACTTGTGTCTGTGAGCTTTCCAAGGCAAACAGGTGTCTTTATCCATGAACTGACTCTCGACCTATTCAAGTCAAGAAACAAATGGTAATAAGAAGCTATTCTGCTTATTCTCTAAACATCTCTCAGGCAAAGCTATACCTTTAATCCATCAAGGCAAACTCATTCTGTCCTACAATCAAATTCTCCTCTGTCCTCAAAAATTTATTTCATTGATTCATTTTTGGTTATTTTTCTTCCTTTTGTGTAAAAGACTCACATACTTGCCAAATATCAACTATGTCTTTAAGAAATTAATAATCAGAAAAACCCTCAAGAGCTAGCTTGGGATGATCAGCACAAACTCGGAGATTTGTAACCATTCCTTGCTTGGAACCATGCAGCTACCAATTGCTTTGAAACACACAGTTTTCGGAGTAATCCAATTCAGAGGGGGTTCTGCATCTTGCAATCTCTAAGCTGAGGTATCAAGTTGTTAAAGAGTCTCCGCCTCTTGCAGTAGCTGAAACCAAACCATCACTTCCACAAAGGTCTTGTGAAAGAGCTTACTCCTCTCTTCTGTGCTCCAGACTCCCTGCTGTCTTCATGAGAGACAGAGTCCTGCAAGGTCAACTGCAAAGATGCCCTCTTTAGATATTTTCCTAACCTGAAGGTAACTTCCACTGTTTATGTCAGTGATATTGCTGGATCATACTTGAATTTAGAACCCAGTTTTCACTTCAGTGCAAAAATAAGAGTTAAAAAGCAATCCTGCCTACTTAAAAAAAAAAAAAAAAAAAAAAAAAGCAAGCATAGTTTTGTGGGGTTTGCATACAGAATTACTGAAATATAAGTCAGAACCTAAAAACCACAGCTTTAAGCCTTTCATAGCAACAATCCCCATGCTTTCAACCGCTGGAAAGAGAAGGTAGCTTTCAAACTGGAGTAAGAACTCTCGTACTTCCCACACGTGAGTTCCAAAAGAAAATCAGTATAAGAAATAAGCCTTAGCTTACAAATAAATAAGCCTTACAAAAAAAATAAGCCTCAGCTTCAGGCAAAAAATGATGAAGGTATCTCACAGCACAATTTTAGCGTAAGCAAACAGAAGGGTAATTCCATTTTAGGGTCAGCCTAGCTCCTCCACAGTCTGAGAACTATCACCAATTACCCATGTGATTAAGTTTATTGAAATAAGAATCTTGCTCTTATACGAACAATATCAGTAAGTGCCATGAGTATTGTAGATCCATCAGCAAAGTGAAAAATAAACCCAGACCATAATCAAGCGTGACAGCTTTCAGGATCCTGTAACAAATGTACACTTTGAAGAGAGCACAAAGTTTGGTTTTGTTATGTCAAAAAAATACCAAAAACCAACATGGAAGATTTATCCATGCAGGTCAACACAGAATTCAGACGTATGTTGTCTGTGGTGCTTACCATTCTTTGGGTTTTCTGACATCCCATCTGTTTATTGACCAAAATGGTAATATAGTATGATATACATAATAGATCTAGTCAACATAGTACAAGACGGGACTGTTTTGGTTTTGCACAGAGCATGATGACTGACAGGGTAGCCTTGTACTTGAGACTATCTTGTTAAACCTTCCACTGACACATCTTCCACTGTATTTCTGTGATGCAGATAAAAGTGTTTTTCAAGTAAATAAATTTCTCTCGCATACCTTTTTAAAAGAATCCTACTTAAGCAAGAAGCTTGTATATGACTTAAATTTAGAAGCATTCTGGATTTTCAAGCTCTATACATGTTTCCTTTTAATTCTGCAACCAATCACTGCCCTTGCCAATGACGTTACACTTACACATCCACATAGAGTGACTTCAGGCAGGTAGTAGGTAGTATCTAATGCATCTGTCTAGCTTATAGATCCACACCCCTTCTTTAGGCCAGTGGCCAACCAAGAAACTATAGTTTAGCTCAAAAACTCAGCCTATCAGGTGGCTTGTTTGGAGCCTTAAGCTTGTTGATTCCCTAACAGTCCCTGGTACAACCTCTGGACATAGACAATGTGTATTTGTAAGGTACCTAGGACAACAGGCATTTGTTCCACGAGGCAAAGGAATTATTAAAAACCTCAACCAAAACCAGTAATGTTTTTTTGTTAAGTACAGTAATTTAGGCCAAGATGTCAAAAAGACTTAGGTCACCTTAATAGTACAAAAGTATAAAAACTGGAATCTTGCCATTTCAGCATTTGGAAGGTTGGCTCTAAAACAAGAAACACTACCATAGCATAGGATAATATTAGTTCACACACAAGTAAGTGAACAAGCCAAAAACTCAGTAACTTAGGCCTGAAACATGCATTTATTTATTTATACTTTTATTTTGATATTCTGCCAAATTCATTATGTTCTACAATGTGAGGGCTGGATGTCACAAATTAACTTCAAGATTACATAAAAAGAAAAATACATCAGTGAATGCTTTGGTTTTTATATGCAAGTCTTGAAGCTCACATTCTTATTGTATTTCTGAAAAAATACAATACAAAACCAAAAACAATTTTGGCCTTTTTTTTCCCCAGGCAGGAACATTATCTGAAATGGGTAAAAAAAACCACCTTACATCTTCCTGCCCACAGATCTCAAACTTTGAGCTATCTAACCTCCAAGATTTAATATGGGCCACAAAACTCCATAACGTGAATATCTAAACTGAATGTTGGGTTTTTTTTCCTCCTTTTCACGAACCACAGCCTTGAAATCCCAGTGTTCAGAGCTGTCTCTATCAAAAAAAGGCCTCTTTATAAAGTATGAATATGCTAATACACAAATCCTGTTACAAGGAAACTAACTCCTGGGATTACAATAGTGCCAGGATTATCCATCTTTGGGGAAGAAGAAGTCATAAAGCTGATCATCAAAAACACTAGGGATCTGAACAACCAGACTATGAATGACTTGAAAGACCTGAAGTAACAACATTATCTGAGGAGAACATGCTTTTTTTCTGTCACGCACAGGAATGCAGAGCACTGAAACCACACGTCGTCACTAGCATTAGTCAGAATTAATTTCTGATACAGAACTTTTGTATATTAAGTGACAAAAACAATCCTTTCAAAAGACTCTTCCAGTGGATAAAAAAGAACACTATAGCTTAAATGTAAAAGCATCCCTCTTGAACAGTATACCAGGCACCTTAAAGATAGTATTCCTTCTAAACTGAGGCACTAATATTCATATGACTCAACTCCTGCAAAAATGAGAAGTCTTTCTGTGAAGACTGTAACCTGAGCATCACAGTACAAACGCAAGAAAAAAATCCACAAAACAGAATCGCAAGCTCTCTTACATTCTCAAATTATTTACACTCTCAAAAGCATGGAAAACAGTTTACCTGCATATTTTGTGGTGTTTGATTCATCCATGGACCAGAAGCAGTGATCAAAGGCAAACACCTGTAGAAGCACACAAAAAGACAAATAAGGAACTATGGCTACAAGATATTTCTCTTAAAGCAGTAGAAATCTATGACTGTTTCATTGCAGTTAAGCTCTAGTGCTTCTATCGATCCAAAATCACAACTGGAAAAAGGCTTCATGAGCAGGAATACTTCTGGAAAATCTTGAGAGCTGCAGAACTGCAACACTTCTTTTCTATCTGTAGTACACACAATACAAAAATCTTCCTTACTGTATCCCTTAATGCAGACTTCAAAACACAGGCAAAAATCTAATAACTAGTTCCATTCTTCTCCAGGCACTAATGCCAATAGTAATGAAACAGCACTGAAGAGACTAAATATACAAAACTTGGCAAGATCACTGTTTAGTAGACATCAACACAAGGCACACAGGAATTTTACCATGGATTTGACTCCTCAATGAAGAGCATTACTGCTTACAAGCCTTGAGAAGCAAATAAATAGTACCAGATTACCTGCCTAAACTAAGAGCACAGTACTGGATCTCAGTAGAGGAAGTTCAAAAACTACAAAGAGAAAATGTAGCTCTATTAGTCAAACAAGCTATCAGAGCCTGCTCTAATGAAAAGACAGTATCACTTTAGTCAAAGAGTTCCAGCTTGGTAGAAATCAAATGATATTCAATATTGTGCTCAGGGGGTTTGTTGATCTGGAACAGTGTCTTGTAACTTTAAACATTGGGATTTGATCCCAATTACTTCTTCTGCACATCTGAGAACAAGTATATATATGTAACACTGTACTCTTGGCAGCCTTATATTGCCACAAACACACCTTAAGATGCAGTGTATTTTCCATGTTTTAGCATGGTGGATGAGTTAATAATATAGACTCTATTTATTTTTTTCTTTTGGGATCCCAAGAGGTGGGGGAAAAAAACAAGCAACTTTATTAAAACTTTGCCTGGGCTGCTATTTTCCTCTGCTTGGTCTTCCAACAGCTGATCTCCTTAGTAAGACAAAACAAGCAGGTCAATGTTGAGCAAGAGCCACAGGCTCTACTAGAAGAAATGCCAGATTCCCTGTGAGAGAAATCCTGAAGTGAGGAAGACTACAGATCATTTCCTTTTGGCTTTCAAGGATGTTGAACCTCCTGAATTCCCTGCTATTGCAGAACTGCTATGCAATCTACAGGTATATTGTAATCTAACTCTTCCCAACATGTCTACTGCTGCAAGTATTTCTGAAGGATAAAACCTGGCAGCACAGTAAGCTCACCTCCTTCCCTCTCCTGTGACTTAAGGCAAAACACATCAAATAGCCTGAGAGAAGACTCAGTACTGAGACAACACTTAGACCACAAAGACTGAAATGAGTTCTGGAATTCCCTTCTGAAGAGAAGACAAACAAGCAAACAAACCCATCATAACAGTCTGGCAGGGAGGTCTGAGACACTTACTGCAGGACAAATAGAAAGAGAGAACTTCATGAGTCAGGATGTTCCCTGCTGTGACTGAATCAAAGGAGTAGATTTGCCACTGAACTGCAAGCAAAATGCAGCACTTACTTCACCACAACTTCAGACCTCCCTAGAAGTTTGGGGTGTTTTAAATTACTTTTATGCATTTGTTTACTGTGCTTCAAATCATCATCATGATCTCAGTGTTCAGTAAGAAGAAGGGTTAGAGCATCAGCCTTCTTCTCACATTCCACTTCTACAGAAATTTATCTCACAGAACTTTGTAACAAGTAGGTAACAATACTTAATCTCTCTACAATCAAAGAGCAAGCAGTTCAATTACAAAAGAAAATCCAACTGTAAGAATCCAAACCTACCAGGTGCCCATTCTTTCCCCTTGAAACTGTTATGTGCAGTGGATCACACCGCCTAGTCAGAAAGGTTACTCAGCTACACATGCTCATGTGTACTGACTTAAATGTCAATAAAGCAGTACTGCAGGCCAATTTAATCTATTGTCCTAAACATTTTCCACTTGGTTAACACGGAAAATCATGACAGAATTATTCAATTACTTCAAATCTGAACAATGAACATGCAAAGTGACTTCACAAACTAAAACACGTTCTTGCAGCCAAGCATTTCTCCTAGAAAAGCAGTTCTTATTTGGATTTTTTTCTTTTTTAAATGGTAAAAACTGGTCAGACTGGTTTTTTATGAGTTCCAACATGATTATGCAATAGGAAGAAAAAATTTCTGTCTCAAGATAAGACAATGTAAATATAGCATTTCAGTATTTTTTCATACTAAATGCAAGAAGCCAGGACATGGACTATTTCAAAAATCTGTTCTGGAAAACTGCATAATCCTTCTAACTGAAGTAATAAGATTACTTTGGAAAAAAAAAAAAAAAAAAGGCATGCAAAAAAAGTGGAAACTAAAAGGTGGAAACTCCTGGGGCATGCACTATCTGCAAAACATGTGGAGCAGCTGCAGTAATACTCCCTTCTCTATTAAAACATCTGAGCAAAAACATAAAAATTTCTTTGATCACTGATGACAAAATGGTAACCTTGAACAGCAACAGCAACAGCAGTTTAGCGAAGCACCCAACCAAAGCAATTTTCAGGACAACTTAGACTTGTAAGAAAAGAGATTCCAACTGCAAGAATTAACCAACTAAGAAGTAAGACAAATAAGAGCAAGAAGCTTAGTCCCAAATCAGTGAGGCTCTTCCTCATGTACACAACAAAGGTATTTTATGGGAAATGTCTGTAGGACAGTGTCCTACCTGAAAAGTGATCCTTTTGATCATCTTTACTGTACAAAGATGACTCACTAGTTTTTATTTTCCTGATTTCCAGTGAGGAACTGCAGGATATGCAGTCCCAAGAAGAGCACAAAAGCATTCTTGGGGTCAAGATACAGAACCTACACTATAATGAAGACAATAAAACCCTCCAAGTCTCATTTAAGATGATCCCTTCCTTTTCCCATCCTCACTGATTATTCTTCCTTAAAAACAAAAATGATGGGTATTACCTTTTCTTTCAATAGAAGTATGCAGAATGGTCGTTTTTTTCTTAACAATTTTTTGTCCCCAAGATCTGTTGCCCTGAAGAAGGTATTAAGCCCCTTGTCAATATGATATCAAAGCTATCAGAAATTCTGTTAATGCCAAAACCAGACTGTACTGGTTTTGGCTGGGATAGGGTTAATTTTTTTCGTAGCAGCTAGTAGGAGGCTAAGTTTTGGATTTGTGCTGAAACCAGTGTTGATAACACAGGGATGTCTTAGTTATTGCCAAGTCTTACTTACACAGAGTCAAGGTCTTTTCTGTCCTTCACACCGCCCCACCAGCGAGCAAGCTTAGGGAGCACAAAAAGCTGGGAAAGGATACAGCTGGGACAGGACAAAGCTGGGACAGCTGACCCTAAGTGACCAAAGGTATATTCCATACCATATTATGCTATGCTCAGCAATATAAAGCTGAGGAAACAAAGAGGAAGGGGGGGGGGGGCGGACACATGGAGATAGATTGTTTATCTTCCCAATTAACCATTACCCAGGATGAAACCCTACTTTCTGGGAGATGGTTTAAGACATCTCTGCAGATGGGAAACAATGAATGAATTCCTTGTTTTGCTTTACTTGAGCTAGCAGCTCTTGCTTTATCTATTAAACCATCTTCAGTTTCCACCCATGAGTTTTCTCACTTTTACCCTTCCAATTCTGTCCCACATCCCACTGGGGGAAGTGAAAAAGCATGTGTGGTGCTTAGTTGCTGCCTGGGGTTAAACCACAACACAGACATACTGATCAGTACTCAAAACTGGGCATTACTGGGCACGGAAAATGCTTTTTTAGCTTTTTGAAGAACACTGAAAAGCAACTTGCACTTGGTTAACATGGAAACTTAACATGAACCGACTTACATCAAAACTATACTAACCAACTATATCAGAACTACAATTGAAACATATTTTAACATCTGTGACACACAAACAGAATTTAAAACTTCAAGCACCCTCTGTTTTAGCAGCTTTTAAGTTCATTCTGGAAAATATATTCCATTTAGGTGTTCTACCTTTAAAAGAAAAAGAGGCAAATATTTTCTGTTTGAAACTCAAAGTTTAAAATTGCTATCTGTATCTCCACCAATATCTCCTAAGCTCTCAGTTATTCTAAGCATTTTGACTAAGTCTCTGCGTCCTGCTGCTCTGATGTCAATTCCATAGCCACTGTACCAGGAAGTTCAACGTATGTTCAGAAGGTAAGTAAAATTGGAAAAACCACGGATGACACGTATATGTCTACTTCAGACATCTGCACAGGTTGCCATTCAACCACAAGCAGACATTAAATTCACACTGGCGTTGGACATTTCTCACAACTGGACCCAAAGTTATTCTGGGCTTTTAAATTAAAGAGAGATCTAACACACAAGTCTTAAAACTTCCTTTTTTTTTTTTTTTTTTTTTGCAAGATTCTGTACCTCGTACTTCATTCTAGCATATAAAAGAGAAGAACCTGCCCCACCAGGGTAGTAGCTTCTAAACTAAAAACTTTGGTGGGTATAAGGGACCAGCAGGGTGGATTTTTTTCCCAGCTGTGTTATTCCAGTGTATGACACGACAGTGTTTTCAGTCTGAATGGTATAAGAGTTGGAAAAAAGCTTGGACATCACATTTTAGACATCTAGAAATAGTCAAGTAACTCACAAAGCTACAATAATGGAACACAAGTCAACAAGGCAGACATTGCACTATTGGAAGTCTACAGTAAAAACAAGTATACAAGCTTGAGTATGTACTTATTATATATTCATTATAAGATCTTAAACTCACAAACATTACAGCACAAACATAAAAAAGTGGAAAGTTGCAAGAAAGAATTAGGCGGGAAGTGACAGATCTTGGTACTACTGTATCCAGAGACACGGTAAGTGTGCACGTTACCATAGGGAATAATGCATAGGTGGTCAATTAATGATGTTTTGTTATTTACACAAAAATTCATGCTGGCTGGGTGCAGATATCTCTCATATGAACTTCAATGAAGCAGTCAGCCTGACATGAAGAAGAATAAAACAGCTACTTGGATGCTAAAAAGAAAAGCAAGGGAGAACCAAAGAAGTGAAATTTTCATTCACCATGCAACTGTTCCTACATTCCTATTACAAATGCTGAAGGAGACAAGCGATAGAGGAGATACATTAGGAAATGGCAAACAAAGCCTATACTAGTAAGATAATGTAAAAGGAAGTCAGAATGGAAAAAGAAAGGCAGAACTGACTAAGAAAGAAGTTGGTCACTGCATGAAAACCACAAGACCTATCACAAGCCTAAAGAAGTATGGAGCGAAAATGCGAAGGCAGCTTAGGGCACAGCTTACAAAGCTCAGCTTAGAACCACCGTTCTACCTTTGTCACAAAATTACACTAAAAGCCCAAGATTTGGCTTAAAAACAACATTTGTAGAAATAGCAAAACACCCTAAGATCCTAATGTAACTTCTCCTACAATGGCTTCTGAGCTACCAAGTTGAGCTGGGATCACAATTCATCCACAGCTGATTATGAAGTCACTGAAGTGAAGACAAAGAAGCTTCCAATATCAACAAAATTTTGTTATTTTTTTAAAAAAAGTCCCAATTTGAAGACTACCAACTAAGTGTGGTACTCTAAAAATGAATAAAGCAAGAAACATCCGAATATCAATATCACATCTTGCAACGAAGCCGGTGAGGGGGCTGGAGAACAAGTCTTATGAGGAGCGGCTGAGAGAGCTGGGGTTGTTCAGCCTGGAGAAGAGGAGGCTGAGGGGAGACCTCATTGCTCTCTACAGCTACCTGAAAGGAGGTTGTGGAGAGGAGGAAGCTGGCCTCTTCTCCCAAGTGACAGGGGACGGGACAAGAGGGAATCGCCTCAAGCTCCGCCAGGAGAACTTCAGGCTGGACATCAGGAAAAAAATTTTTCACAGAAAGAGTCATTGGGCACTGGAACAGGCTGCCCAGGGAGGTGGTTGAGTCACCTTCCCTGGTGGTGTTTAAGGGATGGGTGGATGAGGTGCTGAGGGGCATGGTTTAGGGAGTGTTAGGAATGGTTGGACTCAATGATCCAAGAGGTCCTTTCCAACCTAATGATTCTATGATTCCATAATTAATCAAAACAATAGATACTTAAATTTTACGTATTTATGCATAAACGTACATATAAAAGAGCTGTCTGAACAATATAGTAAATAGATACGCATATAAGACAGATACAGAAATCAATAGTCATCACAATTTCTATTCCCAGAAGGCCTACAGAATACTCTGCTACACCTGCAGAACTCACATCAGACCTTTTTCTTGAAGATCTACAAATCTAAGGAAATAAAACTCCATTCAGAGCTAACTACAGCTTTCTGCTGTAAAAGGTATCATTCAACAGAAAGACAAAGAATAAAATTATCATTAAATTGCTGAAGCAAAATACTAATAGTGTTTTGCATTTGCTGATGAGATGTAGTTCACAGTCCTTATCATTACTACCATCCCTATACCAACACGTCATTAGTCATCCCAGTAAAGCTCCTTCTCTACCCCAATAGATACAAAACACACATCCTCCCTCCCTTCCCTGCATTACAAATAACACAGAGAATCTTTTCTAGTCAAATTCTGTTGTACTTTGGTCACTTTTACAAAAATTATTAATTCCTGAAGATCACTGATTACAAACAAGAACAGTTTGTTTCTTACTAGATGTATTTTGCCATCTTTTAAAAATAGTACTTTAACTTTTAAGTAGAATTATGCCAATGTTTTACACACAATACTTAATCCACTCTTTTAAATGAGCCAATAACTGTACTAAAATCATGACCTGTCCTGGACACAGCTTTAACAAATCATGCCTTGCCTGCATATCATTTGGATTAAAATGTATTCTTCTGTAACTATGAAGTCTTTAACTTCAAAGTATGAAGAATAGATTTTTTTTATTTAATGTATTTTCCTGTATCGAATACCATATTGATCACATACTCCCGGAAAAAGCCCAACAATTCTGCATTGCTTAACATTTTCAAGCAGGTACAAAGGCAAAAAGAGAGAAAACACTTACCTTAGGTGGTTTTCTAGATGATTAGCAAAAGGAAAATCAGCAATGATGTCGAGAAGCATGAATACACCATTCACATAAAGAGAAGGGAGCAAAGAAAAAGAAACAAAGTTAGTGTACATCATTACAACATTCTGAACATTTTTGTAATCCACAATGTATTTAAGAATAATCAGAAGATATTTATATGACAGACTGCAAATTTTTAATCAGGAATTACTTAATTAGTAATACAGCCCTGCAATAAAAAGGAGGAAAAAAATGTCAGCTTCATTGTAGGCATAAAATTCTAACAGCGCGGAGTTGTAGAAGGAAGACAAGCATCCATTTCCTTTGTTATAGGAGTCAAAACACAGCTCATCTTTTGGGACAAGCAAACAGAGCCTGGCAGACCAAAGTGCCAGGGTGATGCCCCACCGCCTTTACTGCTATGCATGCCAGACCAAGGTAAGAGTCAAATAATGTTTTCTTAAGAAAAAACAGTGTTTTCCCTAGCAAAGGAAGCCAACAAAAACCCACCATTACCCTTCACACACCACTCCAACAACTGCTTTTAAAAAGAAAGCAGAGGCAACAAACTCTCGAAGTAAAGACATCGGCTCAGAGTACTTCAACTTGTCCCTAAATGCTTTGATGCTTATGCTGGCAGCCATATGGCCACATAGTTAACCAAATCGGTTTGGGGTTTTTTTTGGTGGGATTGGTTTCAAGTCAGATTGCTGCCCTGTCTCACGGTGCAGCCCCTGTGCTTGCAAGGATTAAATGCACGGCAAGAGAGGAGGTCCTGCCTTATGTTTAAATTATGTACTGAAATAAGGCTGAAGTGATACTCAGAAAAAAATTTCACTGGCTCTTCACACGAAGGGGAAAAAAGCATTAATGTGGATGAAGAAAAAACCCACACAACCAGAAAGGTCTGCAGAAAAAACCAGTACAAATAGAGAACGTAGTAAGGTTTATAAAATAAGGATAGGGATGCAGGGTCTCTATGTACCCAGCAAGAGACACTATATGAAGTTCAAAGATATCATGTGGCCACAAACTCACTGCAGAAACACAAGGAACTCAGCAATGTTTTCATCTACCCAACTACATTTATTAACTCCACCAAGTCAGGAGTGTCGGGGAGGGGGAAATAACATTTCAAGCAGTTTTCTTAGCAACCCACAACAGCTCAGAAAAAAGAAAAAAAAAAAAAAAAAAAGAAAAAGCTGGAGAGAAGCAAATCCACAAACACGTCTTATGCAATCTTTTCTGCCTACTCTCAGCTCGTACCTTAGATGACATGCCTGCCTAAACCAGAAGTTCCACAGCACTGCTACACAGCACTGGTATAATGCAAACACACTTTGCCTGTGAGCGAAACTGCTCATAGCAAGCCTTACCCTTTCATTAACCGTGGTTACACAGGCTCAGCTCATAGCTCATTTATGTCTAGATGGCTCAGAACTTGAGCAGAACGCACTCTTATCTAACTGAAAAACACAATCAGCTTTACCTTGAATGTTTTTTGCTTTAATCCATTTTCAGATGTGATGAAAGTCAAACTTAATTAGCTGGTCTAGCCAGGGTCCAAGCAGCAGCTCTAAACTTCCTATTCCTATTTGGGAAAGAAGTTCCTATCAAAGGAAGTCATTGAAGGTTTTTTGGAAAGCTTTTAATAGACTCATACCTTGAAAAATAATTCTAGAATACAGCAGCTTTCCTAGGGAATTCCTGACAGACTGTTTTAGAGGTTCAGCAGAAGCCCTAAACAGTTTAATTGAAGTAAAAACCAAAAGAAAGTTTATGAACTGTTCTTTTCTGACATCATTCTTATAAGCCCCAATTGGAAAAGATACAGAACATCACTGAAGTAAACAAATAGCTTGAAACATTTCTTAAGATATTTACTTAAACAATGCAAGCCACTACATTTTAGGAAGTTTCCTCTTATTTTCCTCTGGTGCCCATTTTAAGGAAAGCATAATAGCGACTTTTTAAACCACTGGTGGACAGCAGAGTTTCCCAGGTGGAAGCAAGATGTTGATCACCGATCTCCTGGATTTCAAAGCACAAGGAGCTTGCAGCTTCCTACGGCACATCACATCTACTGATCCAAACTCTTTGGCTCTTAAGATCACACCAGCAACTTCACAAGACACCTGCTACCATCGCCAGCAGCAACATGATCAAGGGCCTCTGGAATAAGTCAGCTATATTGGTTCACAGTATAGATTTTCTTAAGCTATTTGGAAATTCCAGCTAACCAACTCACTGTAACCATTACCCTGCTAGCAACTTGTTTTTTCTCCCTATTTCACATCAGATGGTTTCATCACTCCACCCACCCCTAGTCAAGAATGTTCAGTAGTGACAAGTACCTTTAAAAAATAGAATATAGGTGTAAAATCAGGTATTCCACATTGAAGGAGACAGAGGAAAAAGGCATTTTTTAAAAACAGGTCTCATTCTTTGGAATTACACTTACACAGCCTAATTCATCCCCATTTCAGCTGTGCTGAAGAAGAAAGCAAAGTAGGTCATAATTGTACTAGAATTATTTCACATTTTGCAAAGTATTCCCTGGATTCTTTCCCTTTCTCCCAATTAGTTACTGAAGACGAGGCAATCGAAACCAGCAACATTAAGTAACACAGTATTTACAGCAGATGATGAATGAACCATATGGCTTTGCAGCTTGTTCTTCTAAGCTGACTACGCTAGAAGTCATCATTTAAAACATTGAGTCTGAAACACCTTTTTGCTCTTATCACACATGCAGCCACAGCAAATTCATGGTACTTGCTGTTTTCCCAAATATACAGTTAAGCGTTTACATGTAATGGCCACATAGACACTGAGGTACTCATCAGGATCAGTGTTCAAACGTATTATTATAAGCAACTACTAATATACTAGAAAAGGGAAAGAAGTCTTCACAATTTTTACATGTTGAGTTGAAAAAAAGTCTTCTTTCTTTCCTCTATAAGCATAAAGAGATAAGCAAATTCAAAAAATAATCCTGATAAAAATATTTTTTTACTTTTATTTTTGAGCTCTCATTAATAGCATTTGACAGCCACAGTTTCCAAGATTTGGTTTCCATGTGCAATTTATTCTTTTTTAGAATTCTGCAGTACTAGAAAATGAAGGAGTTCTTTGTACAATTCTACAACCTATTCCCAGTTACACCAAGTAAGAATGGGTTATCAAACTTGTTATGCTTTTACGCATATACAAGGATGTAGTTTTGCACTCTTCCCCTTTTTGATTTCAGCATGATCTCTTCTCTCATCACCGGTCCAGCATCTCTGGAATCTAAAAACCAGCTGTTTAAAACAAATATTGTAGTAATTGGGGGGGGGGGAATTATTTTGTGGGGTTTTTTTAATCAGGCTACCTTACAACTCAGGCTGAGGATATTGCCATCAGTATGTATTTGCCTACTCAAAAGGCAGAGTGCAAGAGAACAACCAGTGGCAGAACCTTCATAATGAGTGCATCCGGCTTTACTCCATGGAAATAACTGTACTGCTTTTTTAATCCATGTATATAAGGCTTTCAGAGTGGCTACAACAAAGAAAGCTGACGTTAAGCACTCCTAACTGCAAACAATGTAAATTATGTAGAAGCAAAGAGATGATGTTACTCCTATCCTTCACAGTAAGATCACGCAGCTCTAGGACCCTTTCTTTGTCTCATTGCTTATCACTGCAGGCTGTTACTTGCAGGCTTGATACCAAGCATCTTAAATAGCATGCCTATAAATTATTGATGGGCACTGTGCTACTCAACAAAAGCACCTATCCAGAAAAAGATCGCAGTCCACCACAGTGACAGTTTCAGATGATCATGTCCTGCAAACTACTGGCAGTGCACCATTTTCCCCAGAAAGAACACAGGAAAAGGACATTTATTTGGCCATTTCTAAATGCAGACGATCAAAAGAAACGGTAGGGGCAATGCCCCGAAAGGGAATGGTGTCCCACCACTGTCCTTGGCTGGGGCACCTCCTGTAGGGCTGACTAATGAAGCTGGCATCACAATTCAATACTAGGATTCCTAGAAGAGTTCATTTATGTACTGTATGAGTGCACATCTGTATACAAATATAGATAATTAGTTACTTTATAGTCTTGCATAAGGTGGGCAGCACACCCCCTGCATTTGTTTCATCCTTTTACCCAGCAGAATATGTTCTATAGAAAAAAATAATCCTTTGAAAGATGGCAAAAGAAAAACATTTTAACAACAAAGTAATTTGAGCAAGTGCCTGCATAATAACTTAGTAGCTGATCATAATCAGGAACACCACCAGAAACAGATGGATACTGTAAAAATATGTTGCTCTCTCATGCTTTATGGGAATATAGTATCAAGAAGCTGTGCTACTCAGTGCAAACCTATCACATGCCAAGAGAGAAGAGTCAGACACTGAAATCAGAATGACAACTACTGCAAGTGCAAGTTAAACAAAACAGACATTACAGTAGCAGAGTGACTTCCATGACACAAAAACCTCTAGAAAATGACTAAATATTTCACCATAACAAGATTCTATTTCAAGAACTTAAGTTCATCCACTACAGCAATGATAAAGAACCAAACAAAAAAATTAAAAAGTCATCACAGGTTATCAAACCAATACAAGCTCATTAAAATAAGTGAAAAGGCATTATATTCTGACATTTACAAGACGGAAAACAAAGTGAAAACTGCCCTAGAACACCACTAGTCTCTAACTTACCTTCACTCCAAGTTCTGACTATTTTTACTGCCCAAGGCATTATTATTATTCCAATGCCAGCAACTTGTTGACATGAAGTTCCAAGTGCTTTTAATCTTTACACAGAAGCCTTGGTGTTCACATAAAACCAACTTCTGCTGACACCCTGAAAAAGGGCTGATATCTGTCCTGCATGCAACAACACGCCACTTCACTAACAGTCACTGGCTTAGGAGAACTCACCATCCATGTGGAAAAAAGATTAATCACTTTGCTAGAAAGTTCACTATGGAAAAAAATAAATAATAATAATAAAAAAATCAGTCTACCCTGTCATTCAAACCAAGCTTAAAAAAAAAGAAAGCCATTTCAGTTAATTTGTTTAATTTTACTGAAAAGGCAACAACTGACTAAAATCATAATTCTGCTCTGTGATAAGAGAGCTCTAACTCAATCCTTACTGCTGAGAAGAATCCACCACATTAAACAACCACTGTCCAGAATCTACCATGTTAAATAACCTATCTTCCAAAAGTCTTAAACCACTCATTCAAAGCTTATCCAAGACCCTAATTATTGCAGTAAAAATCTGCTACACCTATCCAAAGAACACCATAGCTGCAATAAATAAGTATATTAAGCTTGTTCTTATTAACATCCAACTAGCCGTGTAACAAAACGGCAAAGGAACGCAATTCTATCTAATGATTCCTATGAGCGGTAGATACTCACCAACTAATCCTAACACTTTGAAAACTGATTCTTTTGCTTTCCTTTTCAATAAAACTGAACAAGAAAGAATCCAAACGAGGAGATTTTTACTAATCAGGTTCAGAGGGATGAGGAAAAGAGGGAGAGGGAAAAAGAATACCATCTCAAACCCCAAGATGTGTTCGCTTTGAAGGCTAGTCACAAGTGAATGATTCTCAGCCTGAATGTAACGAAACTACTGTCAGGGAAAACAAAACATATTTCTGGAAAGCATGTAGAAACACATGCTATAAGTGTTAATAAAATTACCACGCATTTACTAGGCATCCATTGTTCTTATTGTTATATTTATCACTAGCACTCTCCAGGAGAAAAAACACCCGAAGCATTAACTGGCATTTCAACTCTGTGCACGAAGTCTTTTGCAACTCTCTCACCCGCTCAACCAGTCACTTGAATCAGCTACTCACAGCTCTTAACTACCTCATAAGTCTCCAACTGTCAGTGGAAAACACTCCTCTTCACTACTGCTCCATAGAATTTCCTTCTGAAATGCTGCCTATAAGAACCATGAAAACACTAGGCTGCAGTGAAGATATACCACACGTGCAGGTGGTGCTCAAAGCTGTTTGAAAATGATACTGGTATTTTATTCACTACGTACAGCATTTATTACAAGACAGATCACCTGCAAAAGCTGTGAAGAAAATGTGATAAATGTAGCATTTCATAAATTGAATCACAGAATCATCCTGGCAGGAAAAGACCTTTGAGATCATCGATTCCAACCATACCTCTCCACTACTAAACACTATCTCTGAGGACCTCATCCACCCATCTTTCAAATACCTCCAAGGATGGTGACTCAACCACTTCTCTGGGCAGCCTCTGCCAGTGCCTGATAACTCTTTCACTGAAGAAATTTTTCCTAATATCTAATCTGAACCCCCCTGGCACAACTTGAGGCAATTTCCTCTCATCCTATTACTTGTTACTTGGGAGAAGAAACGAACACCCACCTTCCTACAACCTCCATTCAGGTAGTTGTAGACAGTGATAAAGTCTCCTCTCGGACTCCTTTTCTCTTGAATTTTACTTTGCAAGTTCGCTCAAAACTCGAGCATTACAATTCACTATGCAGATTAGCAGCTTTGTTGATGAGGATCAAGACAGAAGATGTCTAGTCAGTGTGAAAACTACATATTGGAAGAACTAAACCGTATGTGTTAACTGAATAACTGGATCTGAACCTTGGTTTTTACATCTTACTTTCACCAGTAAATGGAAAAACAACCAAATCGCCCCCCAAAAAATCACTCTTTTTGATGGGAGATAAGTATTCTTTCTTATTCAGTCAAGACAAAGATATAGTTGAGAAATTTCCGAAGATGCGCATGCAACAGTCCTGACCACGTGTTCAGGCTGGACAACATAAGAACCACCAAGTCTTACTTACGCTCTTTTACCACAACAGGGAAAATTATCTTTCAAATTATGATTCAAATTTCATCTGCTTTATGTTACTAATGAGATTCCAAGTGAGATGATAATCAGGTATATAACACTTCATCCCTCCACACAGCTCTATAAATGTGTGTTA
Source organism: Cuculus canorus (assembly GCF_017976375.1). NCBI lineage: Eukaryota > Metazoa > Chordata > Aves > Cuculiformes > Cuculidae > Cuculus > Cuculus canorus. The sequence goes on from NC_071402.1 coordinate 95,743,144, forward strand.
GCATTCCTTAAACGTAACTGCAGTATGAAAAAATGGCCTGAGATTCAGCAAAATTATTATTTTCATTTCATCTTAGCATGCATTTTTAGTGACATGAATGTTAAATTAACTGATCAGAAAGAAAATACTATCCATTATTTTGTATTCAAAATTAAAACTTTCTCCAGGTTTCATGGCGATACACATTAGCACAGCAATTTCCATCATTTCACTGAAAAGATTTTGCAGAAGAAATTCTATCTGACCTGGCTGCAGCACCTGCTGCTTGGGTGACTCTGAGACGACCTTATTTTCTTTAACAGACAGTGTTAGCAATTGCTACCATTTGCCAAACAGTGGACACTACGCAGAGAAAGATTACGATGATTCCTGTGGTAGAAAATCTACTGTGTGGAACAACACACCAAGAATGTAAATTCAAATCAACTCTGCATAAACAGAAAAAAATAATAAGGTCTCCTCAGTTGTTGTAGGATCAACACCTAAAACCACTCAGGAGACTTTATTCTTGTATAGCATTCATTCAAGGGAGATACCCAAGAGATCTGTCAACTGACCTCCACAAAGCGTAGGCAGTTATCTAGTTAGCTCTAGTAACCTAGCAGGTTATGAAATGAACCACAAAAGTTACCCAAAGGCTAGAAGAGTTCGTTATCATGTGTGCTTCAACTTGATCAGTTAACAAAGAAAGCAACTGCCAAGGCAGCAAATGGTCTTCACCAAGAAAAGACAACATCTATCCAGTTACCGAATTTAGTAGGGAAAGGCTCAACCTGAACTAATTTCTAAGATCTGAGAATAGGCAATTCCCAGCACAGAAGGGTGGCAACTGTAAGGACACTCATGTTTTCCATCCAAGGTCTTCACACAGAGGTTAGATGCCTTTCTGGTACACACCAGAGGGATGAACGAGTTACTGGGCTGAATACCTTGTCAGAGAACACATCCTATACAACACAAGAAGTGAGACCAACAGTTTAACAATTTTCTCAGTGAGCCATGAAATTTGACAATTTGTATAAATCTTACATTACTTTGAGCCATGGACATCTCCTTTTCTAATAGTAAAGCTAACAGGCAAAACTTCTCTAGCAGACATTACATTATTTACATAACATGCACTTGGTAGTAACGACAACCACCTCCTTGGCACATGCCATATTGTAAGACATAAATGAGAGGCTCACCAAACACTCCAGACTTCCATGCAATCACTGTAACTAGTACTGTGGAAAAAGAAGAGAGCTCCCTAAATTTTCTCGGATTGAAAAATGAAATACACACCACTTATGTACAAAAAAATAGGAAATATTTAGATCTGTAGCAACAATAAGAGTCTAACATCTTCACAGGGCTAAAAAAAAGGATCATCTTACAACTGGAATATACTACCATAACAGATCATAGATTAAAAGATCCAAATGATATATGCAATATTAAGCAAATTCTTTTTCTAGATCTAACTTAATCCTAAATGATTGAATTCACGTTCTTAAGGAAGCCTGGCTTTATATGCTGATGAATAATTGAATCCCGAAAAAAAAAAATAACAATTTAGAAAGTAAAAAATTAGGAACCAGAACACTTCTCCTGTGAGGACAGCCTGAGAGAGCTGGGACTGCCCAGCCTGGGGAAAAAAAAGCTCAAGGGGAATCTCATCAAGGAGTATAAATGTCTGAAGGAGGGCTGCAAAAAGGATGGAGCAATGCTCTTTCCTGTGATGCCCAGTGACAGGAGCAGAGTCAACGGGCACAAACTGAAACACAAGAGGTTCACTTTGAACATCAGGAAGTGCTTTTTTCCCTGTGAGAGTGACTGAGCACCAGCACAGGCTGCTCAGGGAGACTGTGGACTCTTCCTTGGAGATATTCAGAAGCTGTCTGGACACAGGGGCATCCACTTCTAGATGGTCATGCTTAAGCAGGTAGGTTGGATCAGATGACCTCCAGAGGTCTCTGCCAGTTTCAACCCTTCTGTGAAAAATATTAAAATTAATTTTTTAAAGATATTGTGTTCATGCTACAGAGCAGTAGCACGAACATTAATGTAAGAGCTGATCTGCAAGTTTCTGATTAGGAATTTCCAACCATTACTACCATTCCAGACTTGTATTGATTTAAAAAAAAAAAGTCAATAAAAAACATCTCTGAACTCCTTAGATGATGCGCTCCCCACAACAACCCATATATATCAGTTTCATTGAAAGAAATTTTCAACTCAAAATGTAAAATTTGTGTCAGCCCAGCAATCTTCAGTGAGGTTCCACACCCGGATGTCATGCCTGAAATTTCTTCATGTCTCCAAAAACATAGTCAGTTTGCTGTGAAAAATACTATTCATTGTGCCCATCAAGTGACATTATCAGGCAAGGACTGGCATCCAGGTTTCATTTACTGATTTTCAGTCAATGAGCCTGGACAGCAATATTTTGACATCACAGTAGCAATTTTTGGTTTGCTCTGACAGATAAAGTGGGTTTAATTTAATCTGTTTTCCATAGTTCTAAGCAAATGTTCACAGTCATTTCTAAGAAAGTAACAGTTCCATACATCTCCAGTACACATGGAATACTTAAAGAGAAACTCTGAAAGAAAACTGCATAAGAGCCAGAATTAGAATAATTCTTCAAGAAAAATGTTAGCATGTGCAAGCCACAAATACCATAAATGGTTAAACAAGACAAACCTGATTTACTGATGACTTTACATAGAGACTGTCTATAAAGTTAGCGGAAGACATATGTGGCTTTGAAGTGCCTCAGTGGGGAATGAGTTCCCAGCTAAACACAAGCAATTGTAGCATATAATTCAAACTTAATTTTATTTTATTTTTTTTACAATAGACTTGATTTTTACAACACACAAAAAATTTGGCCTACATCCCATAAAAACTGCAGTTTGTCTGAAAACAAACAGCTATGCTACAGTATAAGTCAAAAGTCAAATTCCAGGTAAAGGATTACAAGCAGTTCTCAATATCAGAAATGTTGATTTCAAAGAGTAAGTGTGGACATATGAATCACGGGATCACAAGAATGGCAAGAAGGCAGTTTTAGGGAGCACTACAAGATAACATAAGAGAACAGAAGTCATCTCAGACTCCACAGATGTTGATGGCTTTCAAGAATGTCTAGACAGAGATCACAATATTATGGTGCACGAGTCATTAATGCAATCAAAGAATCACCTAAGAACTGAAATGGATTTTCAGTATTTCCCAAAAAGACAGAAACAAAAAGTTAGTTATGTCTATTCTTACATTTGAAAAGTGAGATCATATTTCCCAATAAACATTAAGTGGCTAAATGAGGCAAACAAACACAGAGTACAGATCTCCAGGTCATGTAGTCTGCAACTGTCACAGGCAACACCACCACAAAGTCTTTCGAGATTGAATCTGAACAATTCGAAGTCAGTTATGTTGGTTAGCCTCCTGGAAGGGTATTCACTCTCCTGCTGTCCAGAAAGCTTTCCCAATATCTGGTACTGAAGAAATTTAATCTGATTTATTTATTCTTGTACCAGTATATTGTCCAGTAACTCAACACTTCAACTCAGCTTTCTACATATGCTCTCATGTGTTATGCTTCCTTCCTAGCTCTAAGTGCACTTTTGAGTAGATTCTGCAGTTCCTTAGCCTTCTTATCAGTTTGAACTCATTTCTTAAAACATTGCGAATCTGAAAAGTAGAGAATATTCCAAAAGATGTTCTATGAAGCATCTTTAAGAATCACATTGTTCCTATGTTGTACTCATACTGCATTGCTTATGAAGTAATATTTGCATTTAAACAGTTTGGAAAATATGTACATTCGTAGAAACAAAAATGTTGTTGTATAGAACGGCTAACTCGCTCTAGTCTTTGCTATATTCCTATACATTACTATCGAAAACCCTCTGCCTATGTCTTCTGTGGATTGCAAAAGGATGAACTACGACAAATTTCAGTTTGTGTTGGAGATCAGAAGGAAGGAGACAAGAACCATAGAAATCACTTAATTTTTGAAAGCTGAAGAACTACTTCAGCTAGCAAATTCTGAGAACATCTTAGAAACAGAGAAAGGAAAACTTTGAAATCAGAGATTTGTATCTGTAACTAGGCTGCAGGTGAAACACTTGTTTCTGCAGGGGATAGGGGAGGAGGAAAAAACAAGTAGAGTTTCAAGTGTGTAGCTCTGTTGCAGGTCTGAGGCAGAATGAATGATCTTCAGACTAAAATACTTGCAATAGTTGCCTTGAAAATAACTCACTATAATTTAAGAAGCAAAGTCAGTTTAAGAAGTTTCTGCTTTTCTCCAGGTTCTTGTTCCCAGCTCCATGCCACAGCCTGTCACGTTCAGCTGTGCCTCTGACAGATAAACATGGGTTGAGGCAGGTCAGTCTCTCAGGGAGAATGTTAGTTTGCTTTCCCATTATTTTACAAATTATCTTCACTGATTTAGTTTACAGAAACAGAAACCAGCTGTACCAGCAGGGAATGTGCACAGTAAACATCAACATGCAACAAAGAAAACAAACCCAGGGAGAGAGAGGTGAACACCACTGCTAGGTCACTGCCATACCACAAACAGGGCAGCCCCTGCCTCTGACACCCATCAGACTCTTCAATGAAGCCACCTGAAAAACACAGCAGAAAACTCAGCAACAGCCCAGCACAGCTGCAGTGCACTGATGGTCTCACCAGCCATGGGCAATGAGAAAGTTTAGATGGAATTAACTGGTATAAGTGAGCTTAACATGATGATGATGATTTTTCTTCTGTATTAACTCACCTAACCATTTTTTTAATCACACAGACTTCTAAAATTCACACCAACCTGTGACAACATCCAGGGTTTAATTTTGGGCAAATTTATGCATTTGTTCTGAACCCACCTCCTGACAATTTGTAGTCCCGCAGTTTCTGCAAGATTATCATTCCTCCCGCTCTTCCTGAATGCACAGATCTCTAAACCACCCCTTTCCTCTCCTCGGCTACCTTCTTCTAGACCAAAGACTTCTCACTTATTTATTGGTTCCTCATGTAAGAGGCTCACCACCCTTATAGCAATTTTCCACTTCTTCCACACCTTTTTGAGACAAGAGGGCCAGAATAAAACACAGCAGTCAAGATCACCTTGCAGCTGCAGAGACACAAAGCTTCCTCCCTCATTCCCAACATGCTTCCCCAGTTGGTTTTAACAGTCCCTTGCCAGTTTTCACACATTTGCTAAGCACTAAGGTGATGTCTTCCTTGAATGGGCCCAACTCCAAGACGATTCTGTTGAGAACAATCTAGAAACCACCACTAAGCTCAGAAGACCTTTGCGTTTCACGGTGAGCTACACGTACCCTTTTATTACTCAACTGTCACCCATCTGAAGGTCCTCCCACAACTTTCTAACAGCAGCAGCATAGTGCTGCCACCACATTCTGTCATATCAGTATTTACCCTTCTCCAGTTCATTTATGAAAGAAGAAATACCAGACCAAGCAGAGACCTCTTCAGGATTCTACACAAGATGTGCAGAAGTGGGAGAAGATTTTAGTTGGAAACACAGCTCATCTCTACTGAGTTTGTGATTTTTAATAGCCAAGAGAAAGCAAAATTCACAGCCTGTTGGTCATGACTGGCTTCTTGTCCTCTCAAACACTTGAAGCACAAATATCAGTGCCTTGTCAGCTTAAAAGAACTCATTGGAAACTGTAAAATTATTGAATCTTTCAGAAGGCTTTTTACAAAGAGGCCAAGGAAACTCACAGAAAAATTCCAAGTGGAACAAAATCACATGTGATATCTTAGCTAAACTATCGAGCCAACACCACTCACGTAGGAATTGCTGAAGAGCACTGTAGAAAATAATAAAGTCTGACTCTTAAAAATACTATCAACACTTTTGCTAGACACTAATTTTTTTAAACTAAATTAACAGTGTCGAGAAGTTAACTCCTTGATGCAGAACTCCTTAATCAGGTTTCTCCAGTTATCTGAAACGATGATGCCATTACTAACACACTATTTAGTATTGCTTCACAATAAAAAGTTGCAGACTGAAAAATGCAACAATTTGAAAAAAAGTCAATAGAGAAGTCCAAAATAAGAATAATAGGACCGAGTCGCAAAATACAGCAAAAATATCCTTGTACCTTAGCACTCACCAGTAAAATCTAAACTCTGGACATGAAGCAACATTCAGGTTTGGGGCTTTTTGCTTTATTGTGGTTTTTTGTTGTTGGTTTTTGTTTTTTTTTTTAAATGCATTGCAGATTTGTGGCATCATCCAATTCAAAAGTTGCATCTAAGAAATAATACTCCAGGAAAAAAAAAATCAAGACTACAGACAACATTTTTGCTTCACAACCTAAAGGACTAAAAATACTTGCTTTATTCTTGGTTGTCTTCTCCATAGGTTCCAATGGAAAATTTTACAGGCATCTTAGCTTTTCTATGCCCCACTTTCCAAATACAAGGGTCAAGATAAATGTAAAACAAAAGCTTCCTAGAAATACAGATACAGCTTTCCATGTACGTGACTATACTAAGCAGTGAGCAGCTACATTTTGGCATTCCAAGTCTGTTTCTACTCAATGTACATTGTCCTAGTCCCACAAGAATGCATGTTCTCTGTGTGTCTTGCTGAACACATACGCACCCACTTCTCTGTGCAACGCTTGTAGCTAACCATTCAACAGAAAAATAGTTATTTCACATGTAATGTGTCTTTCCTAATCTAAACTCCCTCTTCTTAGGCAGTGGAACCTGCCCCCAACAGATAAAACCAAAACTCTAGAAGCTCAATATAACATTTACTTTACTTATATATCACTTGTATAAAAATTACTGTCAAGCTAAGCTAAAAATAAATTAACTGCACAAAATACAGATACATAAAAATGATAAGCTTTTAACAGCAACCTAGCTTTTCCAAATGGCACTTTTTTGGACTAATCTGTGTCAAGATATTTAGGGTAAGTGCTTCAGTTACCAGGAGAACAGTAACCTTTGATTCTTGGGCTCTTACGAATAGAGATGGGTTTTGTAGAGCACTGCAGGAAGCATTAGAAATTTTCTAAATCCTCTCTTATTCAAAAAAATTTCTGAAAGATAACATTGCATACATTAAATTAAATCCAATCCCAGTTTGTCAAACTGAAAAATCATCAGTACAATTCTACTTCCCTCAGGGGGGATGGGAAGAATCCCTTCTACACCAAAGCGTCTCATCAGATCTTCTCCTGACTTTGTCCTGATAGTGGGGTTTCCACACTCAAATCTCCTTCTAAAATTAATTAATTCTTTATTTCAAGCATAATGAATAAATTCCTCAACCTTTTAGGCAGGTGGGAGTAGGGGAAGGGGAGAGTAGGAGGGCAAGCAGAACAGAACAGTTTTTTTCCCTAGAAGAAGAAAATGACAATGAGTGATCATTTCTCCATGTATCATAATGGTAGAAGGCAGAAATGGATAGTGCTTGTTATCTCCACATGAGTATCACATCAAACTTTTACCTCAAGGGAACCCATTGGAGCAGCACAAGCACTAGTGGGGGGGAAGGTCCTCTGCATCTTCAGCTGAAGATATGAAGAGCCACAGATGCATCAACAGCCCCTCGACTTAAGTGTCGACACAACACTCCACAGTGACAGCGCTGTGGACTCGTGTTCTGTACAAGCATAGCTACCGCCTTCTCTGCATCCCCCAGATGTGCTACTTCTGAGGACTACCTTTCCCTTTGTTCAAAGAAGGGATGTGAAAAGCAACAATAAAATAGTTACTTCAAATTCTGCACTGACAAGCAATGCCATCACAGTAGTAGTGATGCTAAGCAAATGGGAATGGAGCACGTAGATGCTGCTCTGAACATCCATAGTTGGGAGAAATCTTCATAACAGCAAGTGTAAAAGCCTGGGCATCATTATAAATAAATTCCTTTTTTCAAATATCACCTCTACTGTTGTCCTAAGACAATTTGTTCAGTGTTGTGACAATACACCGTTCTAAGAATATCATAGGTGAGATTCTACACATAACCAGTGAGAAAAGACATCTCTTGAGTAACTGAGAACTTAGAAAGAATATTACTAGTAAAAGTGTGCCTTTATTTTTTATTTTTTTTTTAGTTTGGGAAAACTTCTGAAGCTGCTTTTGGAGTTTTTATAAAATCAACTAAAAGAAACAACAGGAGATTCCACAAAAACATTCAACTCCTCCCTTCCATAGTTTGTTACCGAGATTAACTTGGCAATAAAGACAAATGTTTTAAAACAGAAAGTAAGTACTTGAGATCTAAAAGCTGACTGATAAGATTTTAAGTTTAGTTTAAATTTTGAGAAAAGAACCAGGTTCATCTGCCTGTGAAATCTATGTTTAAATGCACAAAAGTACCCTATGCTATACATAGGTGCTTCTAGCCCCCTTGTTGGGTTATAAATTAAACTGGTGAAATGATATTAGAGAATAAAACTCAAGTTCAGTAGTATATAGGACTGAAAATTCAGCCCTGAATACTTCACAAGACAAACACCAGGAAGCCTTATCACACTTAACCAGCCAAAGTTCAATATCCTGAAATGAACAGCAAGTAATTCAAGCAATTTAGAAAGGACAGCAAGAAAATAACAGGATACATAGAAGACAGACAGAAAATTCTATTAAGCAGTTGATATAGAAAAAAATCTAGTTTTCACCTCTTTGCCTTGACATGTTTTATTACAACTACACGAGTGTTACTCTTTTACTGCCAGCTCGATCATTTTCTGCTCCTCCTCAAAGTTGTTTGTTGTTTTTTTTAAAATCACTGCGCTGATGAACTGGAGGGAATCTAAGCTAATAAAACTAAAGACTCTTTGAAACAAATAGCTGACATATTGCCAACATAAATTTTGGCCTGTATTTTCAACAGGGTCTCACTAACCCAGCTCAAAACCATTCGCACCTTGGACATTTTGGATTGAACTCCACTGTACTGGAGTGACCTCACATACAAACTGCAACACTTCAGTTTCAGTGCTCTGTCTATTCTTTGACCAATTTTCCACGGATATTTTTCAGATTCTGTTTTAACTTCCATGTGTTTTAACATTTGTTGTAGCAACGTGATAATGAAATACATAAGTCATTACAATCACATAGCTCTTTCAAAAATATGAAGACAGCATGTTTTCCACTTGCAGAGGAGGTACATCCTCGATCTCGAAGCCACACTTATGTTAAAACACTAGGCATAAGGCTTGGAAATAGAATTGTATAATGGAAATACTGAGAAGCTCTTTGCCATAGCATCGCTGGCAATATAAATACGCGAGATTACAAACAATATCATCATGTGAGCATTCCAGGCGAGCCTAAAAATAGCAACCCAGAAAGAACTGGCCTCTCATAACTACAGTGCCTTGGTACAGCATGGGTCTGCTAAAAATATCAACTTAAATACGTTCTGTAACAGCATGCGGTGAAAACAGGTCTGTCTGAATTTTGTCAATTAAATAGCTGTTTTACACACCATATATGATTTATCATACTCACGGTAATTCACAGGACAACTCTGGTGGTGTTTTGATTGAAAGGTACACTTTGTTTGCGAGTGTTGTCAGTATTTGATTTATCCAGGAATACATATATTCATGATACTTTCCTTGATAACGAAGTCCTACTTCAAAGCTTCTTCAAAAACAGCATAAGTGGCTGTCATCATATTGTTATCAGAATTTATGAATCAGAAATTAACTTGGGATTCCAGCAACAAAAGCAATAGGACACAGGTTATTATGCAAAGACTCTTAGAGATAACATGCTCATCTACATCTAGCTATACAGGTTATGAAAACATACATTCAGAGAAAATTATTGCTTCATACAAGAAAAGACTCTGTTTTGATACTGTTAATTATTTTTCCAGAAAAAACAACTGAGCAACAGATTCATATTAAGAGTTGCACTGCATACGTATACAATAGAGGGAGTGGACGCATTCCTCAGGTAGCAGATCAGTAGCACGCAAGGTCTCAAAAACAATCAGAACTTCCTGAGAGATAATGGAAAAGATAATTCATGTGTTACTCAGGATAAGCTTACTCATATTGCTTTGCCAAAATAGGAAGGCATCAGACACTGTTAGGGCAGAAAATTTCAATTTACTTGAAAGTCTTAATGACTTCAAAGCTTATCAATGGCTACAACTACTGATTTTAGCAATTTATATGGATATAGCCAAAAAAAAAATAAAACTACTTGTGTCTCTGGAGCATGCCTCACCCCACTTAGTTTCTATACTTCAGCTGCTCTGTTACACTATCCCACACGCTAACTACATCATTGACCAAAGCAAACCAGTAACAATAAGAAAGTAAGCTGGATGAGTGAAGGAGGAGGGGAAAAAACTTAGGTTTAGACACATGTCCCAAATCATTATCTTAATTTGGAATGGCACCTATCAATCTATTCCTGGGAACAACATGACTGCAATCAGTTCTCTTTGTATGCATGTCCCTCAGCTGTTGTCATTATCTTTAAAATTTTAATGGAAACATGTTTTCCAGGCCTTTTTAAAACTTCTGCAAATCTATTTCTGATCTCATCTCTACACAGAAACAGGCATAGCTAGGAGTGCTCCGAGTGACGACATAGATGAATGCACACCCCTCGGCGAGCAGTGGGCAGCCCCACTTATTGTTAAGGCCTAGAGCAAGGGTAGACTGCCATAGCTCAGAAACTAGTTCTGGAGAGATTGCCAGCAAAGCACCAACATATGACCAGCAGAAGACTACAGAAACCCATAAGTGACCCAGACCCATGGCTGAGGACCACAGAAACTGTCAGGGTCAGCTAGCTGGACATCCAATCCGCACTGCAGATGAACCGTTGTGCCAGGGAGTGGTGGTGACCCTGCAGAGCTACTTATCTCCAAGGTGTTCTCCTCCCTCTCAACTCCAAGTAAGAATCACTGATCTGACTTGCAACCATTATACATTTCTAAACGCAATCTGTAGAGGCGCAAAAGTTTGATGTTTAGAAAACTAGACATAAGGTAACCCTCAGCAAGCAGTTTCTGAAGAGTTAAGGAGGGGAAAAAAAGACAAGGGAGGCAGGTCTATGAAACCATAACCCTGAATTCCACTTTTTTAGTCATTAATAAGTTTTATTTGTTTACCATGCAGCACTAAAGATTGAAATTTACCAGACAAGGTACTAAGTGTGAACTGAGAAAAAAACCAACATAACCATGAAAGACAAATCCCTTGAGATCAGTAACAATGTTGAGCCAACGCCAAATAATTTTGCAGCATCCTGGCACATTTTTATAATCTTCTGTTTAGTTGCAGTTATCTATCCGCTTCAGAAACTCAAATATTATACAGACACTACAGAAATAGAAAATAATTATTACTATTAAATTATTACTACTAACATTAAAAGAAAATAATCCCAGATATAATTGGAAACTAGAGCATTCTTAGTGTTTAGGACAACTTATTAAGTCTCTGTGAGGACAAAGATAAGTGTAAACAGTAATTGGTTATTTTTTGACAGATCCAGGCACAGCTTTTAATAGAGTATAAAACAGCTATCCTTGTATCTACATCAGTCGATTACAGATTCTATTTACAGTAAACAAATAATAGCAGTTTCAAATTATAGATTTTATTCCTGACTAGCAGGACAGAGCTGTGTCTTGTTACTAAAGAACACTCTGAAGTACAGAGAATGTACATGAGACAGTTTCAGTTTCCAAGTTGCATGTTGAAACAGGAATGTGCTCTTTTGTTCTATTTTTTTCCTCCTCATTTAATCATAATGAAGTCACTTGTGACATTACAACGGTTTCCAGAGCAACAGTCCAGTCAGATGTGATGAACAGAAGATAAGGGTGTGCACAGGAGAGCTCCGTAATCTGCCAGTGATCTTGATGGGAAATTCAGCATAAATCGGTTTAGGCCAAAGAAGCAACTGGATCTGTCCTCTTCTATATGAAACAATATAGAGTTTTACATAATGAGATCTGACTTTAGATCAACATTAAAGAAATAGAAAGTCAGAGAACGTTTTTCCCAAAAGTATCTGAAAAGGATGTGTAAATCACCTGGTCTGCTCCATAGGGAAAATATATAATGCATAAAAACAAAGCAGAAAAAGCTGCTGTAACACAGCACTTACAGTTGCAATAACATGAATGATAATCTACTGTCTGGCTAGACTCATGATTCCTTCAATATCTGGCTACCAGACTTTCCAAGCACTTAAAGACATAATGCTTTAAGAATCCAGAGCAGAAAGGATAAGGTCTACCTAATAACCTTAGATCAAGTCAGGTGCATGTGCAAACCAGACACTGTCAGAAATATGAGAAACTTAGGTACTTAAACAGGAGAAACGCAAGTCTGAATTTATCCACAGATATACTTAGTCCCATATCAATAGACAAATCACCTTTGGGGGTTTCACAAGGCGTCTGCGATCTTTCAAAACAGAGAGCTCAAAATGCCATGGGTTAACAGACTTGTGTGTTGGTGTCCTGGGGCATGTTATGCATATATGCTACATATTAATGACAAACCCACAGCACAAACAACATGAAAACTGCACACTCAGCATTATCTAAATAAGTGAGGTACAGGAGAGGAGCTTTTCTTTCTTATACTGTAGTAAAACCTTCCAGATTATTAGTATGTTCCCAAAACATTTTCCTCAGAAAAACAATGTAAGGTGAACTGTAATAATCTTCATCCAAACATGCGCCCTCCCTCCTGAAGGAACAGTCCCAAACAAGCATTTGAAGGAATCATTATCAGTAAAGCAATTGTTTCCTTACTGGCATCGTTTAACTACTGGCATGAAAGCTAACTAGGAATCCTGCTTCAAAAGCAAATCAGTCCTTGAACAATCCTCCAGACCTTTTGCTCCCATGAGAGCTTCATACTTCAGGTCAAACATAACAACGCTGAAGAGCACTAAAAGGGAAACTCTGTGGAAATGGAGCAAAGCCATGTTAAAAAAAGCCCCGAGTGTATAAACAAGTGATGCAACTAAAGTTTATTTATTATGCTAATTAAAGGCCAGAAAAAAATATTGCTAATTTCTCTGTTTAAAAGGTAGAGAAACAAACAACAGATAGCTTCAGTAAAATATCTAAGTTCTGAATACTGCAACTAGCATGGAAACACAGCATTATTTCTGCTTTTACCCTTTCATACAGTCTTCCATTGCAGACAGACACACATCTACAAAACCACAGGGCTGCCAAAAAGGGACGAAATGTCATGTGCCATATCAGGTCCCAAATCAGCATGAACTTTAATTTGAAGTCTCATTTTATCAATTTCATGTTTGGGAATCAATAACTACAACAGACAAGTAAGAGAACTCTTGGTATCTAGGTCACTAATTTTCCAAAGGATGAATAAAACCCATCCAATGCCAGAGAGCGGCCCAGTACATCTGAACTAAACCTATTGCTATTGCAACATGAGTAGCTGGCTTCTAGCTAAGCTTTCAGAGAAGCATATAAGCAAACCATTGCAAAAGAGGTTATGGAAACCTCCATTAAACGTAATGGAATTATGTTTAAATTTGGGGAAACAGTAGCAAGGAAAAGAATACAGCAAGATCTGGGTAAAGTAGTTGTTTCCAAGTAACTGAACAGCTTAAAAGTATTTCTTTTACAAACTTAAAATCTCTCTAAGCTCATTTTCAAAAAAATGAATTATATGGTCCATTTGAAGAGCTGTTTCATAATAGCTTTTTAGAGGTTTACCATCATCCCACAGCAACTCTCCTGCAGAAACACATCTCACATATGAAGGAGAAAAATCAACAGGAAAAAAAAAGCATTCTCTATACACTGACAAGCTTTGGCAATCTGTGAGTCCCCACTGCACTTTCATGGTCAGATCTGCGTTGTCCCCCAGGAAGCCACAGCAACATATACCCCAGACTTCCCTGAAAGACTACTGTTCTCACATACCTTATCATGGTACTAAACCTGGCACAACGTGGAACATAAAACCAAAGTTAGAATTTAAACTGTTCACACTAAATCTCCTCCGGAAGTGAGGCACAACGTGGCAACATTAGACCGAGTCCCTGCCACCCAACAGCAGCAGACACACCTGCACCCAGCCTACCTTTGCCTTTCTTTCATTGCCAACAGCAACTCTAGAATAACAAGTGGCAGAACTGAAGAAGTCTCAAACACCTCATTCTTAGAAATACTCTTCCAAGATGTCACCCAAACCTTATGGGAACTACTATTGCCTCTCTATTCCTCTCTTGTGAGATGTCATCTGGAGTATTGTGACCAGTTCTGGAATCCTCAGCATAAGAAGTATATGGAAGAATTGGAACGGGCCCAGAGGAGGGCTACAAAGATGATCAGAGGGCTGGAGCAACCTCCCATATGAGGACAGGCTGAGAGAGTTGTGGTTGTTTAGCCTGGAGAAGAGAAGGCTCCGAGGAGATCTTAAAGTGACCTTCCAGTACCTGAAGGGGCTACAGGAACGCTGGGGAGGGGCTGTTCACAAAGGCTTGTAGTGATAGGACCAGGGGCAATGGGTATAAACTGAAGAGGGGCAGATTTAGACTAGACATAAGGAGGAATGTGATTAGAGCGTGAGTGGTGAGGCACTGGCACAGGTTGCCCAAGGAAGTTGTGGATGTCCCATCCCTGGTGGTGTTCATCCTGGTCTACTGGGACGTGTCCCTGTCCATGGCTGAGGGGGTTGGAACTGGATGGTCTTTAAGGTCCCTTCCAACCCAAACTATTTTAAGATTCTATGAGCTAGAATTCAATGCTCACCCCATTTTACCCGTAGGGTTGTTTGAGGTGCTAAAGCTTTTGAATGCTGCTCTACAGCGAGGAAAAGCTTGGTGATTCTTTTCATTTGGAACAGTGAAAAAGCCCATCTTTGCATTCCTAGTCTTGCTCAACTGCTTCCTTTACCCACATCCTGCAAAGAGCTTCACAGTTAAAGCAATTATTTACTGGTTTCTTCTTCTCCATGCCAAACCTGAAAACCGGTTATGTCTGGAGAGTTTCGTTTTTAAT
Organism: Cuculus canorus; assembly: GCF_017976375.1. Lineage (NCBI taxonomy): Eukaryota > Metazoa > Chordata > Aves > Cuculiformes > Cuculidae > Cuculus > Cuculus canorus. The sequence continues at coordinate 95,758,163 of NC_071402.1, forward strand.
GAGTTACTACTGTTGCTATGCTAGCCCACTACACTGCTAGTCTAATTTCATAAACCTTTATCATTCTCTCCATTTCTCACTTTTCAAAGATAATGGGAAAGGATCTTTTCTGCTTAGCTGTCCCACCACCATGGACAGAAAGTTATTTGAATTGATGGGATCGCTGTGGATCAAAAAACAATGCTAAAAAAATACTCAGGTGCTAAGTAGGACAAAGACACAAAATTTAGAATACAAACCCCTAAAACTTAGAAAAAGCATAAAAGCATGACTAATATAATCTACTTTCTCATGTCTTAGAGACAAGAGAAAAAACCAAAATGGAATAAACTTCAAAAAAACAACAAACAGATGCATTTATTCAGAGAACACTTTTCAAATGGTTTTGCATTCAGTGCAACCAAAACAGACAAGTTACCCTCAGGATTTTTTTTTTAATTTTTATTTTTTGCAAACCAATTCATGTAAAACTTTTAAAAGCCACCTATTCTTCATTACTGCAAACTACTTCCATAATCTCAGAAAACTGTGATAAGGAATAAGTTCACCCTTCCCAACAGAAACCAGTGCCTTCTGACCCAATTCCAATTAAATCACCTCATCTAAGCTTCAGTTTGGGTTAGAGGATTTTTTTCTTCCAATGCTAAACACAGACAATTCTATTTGCACCTCCTGCAGTCCCTATGTGAGATGTTGCTTCCATTCTCCATCTCTGCCATGAGCTGAAGAAAGAAGTTTTACAAAAATGTGGTATCCATTTTTTCCTCCAGATCAAAGACATGGATGATTCTAACTTAAATACACACCATCTGATCCATTACACCTCATCTCTTTACAAACATTTCACTCTATCTTCTTGAGATAAGTTTGTTATTCATTAAAAATGTGCTTTTCTTAACATCAAGATTGTTCATAATAATGAAGTTCACAGAAATTTAACATTGTTTGTTCCTGGACTTGGTTTTACAGATACTCAACGTGTCTTAATAAAAAGCAGCAAACATGTTACTTTGGATTTCTGTGAAGCTCTCCTTCATGTTTACAACAGAACAGCATTCTATCTTTGCCCAGTGATGGAAGCTATTACTGCCATCTGTGCTGATTCCAGCTGGTATAAGGCTAATATAAAATTCTGTTAGCTGCTTTGAGCTGCTTATTCAGCTGGCAATAACAAAAGTCAAGGTCTTTAACAGTAGCCTTTCATAGCAAAGTTTCTGCTTACCTCAGAAAGCCGACTTAGCATCTCCATGAACCTTTTCACCATTTAGACAACTCTGTATTTACTCGGCCCCTGTTTTTAACAACAATCTCAAAAAGCATCACTTTCCCCCCCCACACACACACACATTTCTATCATGTGGGCTAAAATTACTCACAAAATTAAAAGCTGCTACTGTCAAGACAATATACTGTTTCTTGTATACAAACTGAACTAAATGTCTAAAATCGGAGGCATCCCTAATGCTTCTAGAGGCAGTCAGAGAAGGAGCAGCTCTGAAGGAAGAGCTCAGGAAACAGGATTTTGTATCTCTCATACAATATTTAACTGAATACTGATGAAGATTTTACATGTCCTTTTGTATTTTAAAGAGATGAGACTAAATACTGGAGAACACTCAATCAATCTTTAATCTTAAACACACACCAGGGAATTTTACGTTCACCTGCTTGCAAATTGCAGGATTTTCTGGGGCTATGATCTGGGAGATACTAAAAATGAAATTTAGCCACACCTTTATTGGGCTCTCCATCCTCCGTTCTCCTTGAAGTCACAGCCGTGTTACCGCAGGCATCACTAAGCACCAAACCCAAGGAAACAACTTGAAACGTTTAATTGACCATGTTCAAATTTTTGGTAATTTCCCTTTTTTATTAAATGCACATGTGCAGTAGAAATTCTCTTGTGAACTGCCACCAGCTCTTGACTCTATTACGCTCACCCAAAAACTAAACAACTCTTCTTCCTCATCTGCATATTTTGTAACAAACCCTCTTGACACAGTTCATAATCCATAATGCTCTTTTGTCCTTCTACAGCTCCTGTCCAAAGCAGTACTTGTCTCAGGGCAGTTAACATTCTTCTGCCTGCACAAGACCTCAATTTTCCATATTTCCAAGTAATTTCAGATTCTTAGCATTCAGTAAACTGCTGAGTCCAAGTACACAGGCCAGACAAACTCCAAAGAAAAAGCCAGTATTAAAAAAAGAGGTGGTCCTAGCTGATAGACACAAAGAAAAAAGGTTAACTAATCATCTTATATTTGATTATCAAAATGTGTCACCACATACTTCTCAAACCCAGGAAATCCCATTCTGTGACTCAGATGAAATTGTTCATTCTTTCGTTCTATCTTCCTCTTGATTTGACAATACCCACCCCACCAGCACCCTGAGACACAATATTAAAGAAAGAAAAGGTTAGACGTGTAGTTTTCCGTAGACACTTCGAAGACAAAAGACATTTTCTGTGACAGCAGAAATCCAGAAGATGGCAACCACCATCCCAGCTTTGTCCAAGTCAGCAGAAAGTCAAAGCCACCAACATTTCAGAAAGGAGGCTGACCTGTCTCACTCATCATACAATTCAGAAAAAGGAGAAGAGAGAGATGGTCAGAGGCAAAAGGAAAGACCTATCTTGTTTCCTCAAGCTTGCAGCAACATTCTGTCTTTTCTTTAGCACTTCCAGTAATTGAGTAACCATGCACTTCTGCTCCTCCTTCACTGGCCTTGAACTTTTAGCCATTGGTATATCAAGAAACCTTCTGTTCCCAGTATACTATATCAGTGAAGTTATTAATTTACCATTAGCAAAACTAAAATACTTTTTTTTAATTAAAACATTCTGTAAGTATCACAGTTGAAAGAAAATTAATTTAAAAGCTACAAAGCACCTCTTTAAGAGGAGAGCTACTTAACACTGAAATTAACTCTCAGGGTACGGTATGTCTATCATCACTTCAGCTGATGAGCAGTTGTTACCTGATCACACTCTTGAGTTCAAGGTCAGTGGTTCATCCAGCCTAAGTTATCTGTCTACAGTTTCAATCACTTCTCTGCAGAAAAAGTTTGAAACCCTCAGTAAGTTGTGCAGTGTTTCATTTTAGGAAGCTAAAAGTGAGAAGTTGCCCAAGAGAGATCTAGCTACCATGACAAAGGAATCGACCTCTCATGAACTCCAATAGCAGTGCACCTTCACATGGACTAACTAATACGGAGAAAGGTAAAATACAGAGGGAACAGGTAAAGTTTTGCTAATAAATTAATGTTGTCATTTACTTTTCTGCATGCATTTCTATTTAGTTACCCATATCTCATGCATTAAGATAGATTTGTCAGCATCTTGCTCCCACTTACAACCAACTTGTAAGGTTAATACTGCACAGAGACAACTGGACTATACATTATGAACATGAAAACTTTTAGGAAAGTGGTAAATACACTAACCATGTGTTTACCACCAATAAATACCTTTCAACTTTTGAATATATGTCACAAACCAAAATCAAGGGTCAGATTGTGAGCTTTTTATTAAATGAAAGTTAAGTAAGTATTGATTCTTCTCTATTTTCAAAGGTTTTCCTTTTTCTATTATGAAATCAGAATGTTTTTACTAGTTATTAATACACTGACAATTACGGAGTAAAGTTAAATACAGGGAAATTTTGTGGTTAGGTTTAAGAACCTAAGTTGATAAATACACTAGAGAGCCACTTCATCTTATAACTTCAGTTATCTCAAACATTTAATTCAAAGCTACTACATCAACCTCTGACAAATCTGCATAGTTATTAAGGACTGACCTCTCACACGGCAATCCATTGCAATGCCTTGTAAAAATGCACCTCCCCCAGCTAAAATATTCCTGCTAACACCACAAAGAAATGTCAGTTGAAACTTATGTGATTGATGGGTCTTTCTACATGCCTTACCAACATCGGTGCAGTGCAGTCTGAAAAGCAGTTGTGCACTTTACTTTGTAGGTATGGAAACTGAAAGAAGGCAACACCACTACCAGAGGACTAATCAAGCTTACCATCTTTCTCAATAGATTTCTCAATGCTCAACCTAAATGACCACACTCCCAAAACGGATACACAATAACCCCAGAAAGAAAGAAAAAGCTTTGATCTAAAGTCGCTGTGTCAGCTACAACAGATTTCAATAAAACATCAACACAAAATGTGATAAAAGAGGAAAGCTGGGATTTTAACAACAGAGAACTCCAATATAATAGACTCTAATATTAAATCTCTGTATCGTGATTTGGGGAACTATCACAATCATCTTATTAAAATAAGAAGCTACATTACCTATGGATATCTAAAACTGGTCAACAGAAATAAGTGAGGAGGAAGAAGACTCCCTTAAGACAAATATAAAGATTTAACGCTGCGCAAAACTAGTGCTCAGTGCATAAACAGCCTTCAAAAAATATTACCTTCACAGATATTATCTCCGCATAATGTAGTATACATTGTACAGTAATGACTGTAAACAGCTATTAATTGTCCGTATCTCAATCCTTTTAATAAGCTCAGACATGATGAAGCTGCCAACAGTAAACCAAGCCACAGAAGCTGCAAACAGTAATTACACGGTAGCGAAGTTAGTCTGGCCCACAGACACCTAAGACACCTCTAATCACGTATGTGAAATTGTTGCTTTTGATTGCTTTTTTTCTGTTACATTTTTGCTACTTTTTCCTTCTGGCAGCTTTAGAATTTTGGTTTAGAAATGATGCACAAAATAGCTTGGAGGCCCAGGCTCCCTTCCAGTCATGTGTAAACTATAAAGCTACAGTTATATAACTAAAATTAGCTGTTATCTATTCCCCCTAAATTAGACAAATTATTTTAAACCCTTCAAAATGCCATATTTTTTATTTCAAGGTCATGTGAAAGACATTCCAGTGTATAAGGCATAAACGATGACGAAAATTTTGAACAGATTTTTTGTTGAATTTCAGCACTCATCCACATCTTGATCTTCTTAGCTCTAATGTTCAACATGAAAAAGCATCCACAGCATGTTTTTCCTCCTCAGAAACAGAAATTAAGGTCTGATCTGCCATATGCAGCATTATTAGACTATAATAGACATTTTAATCATCTTAGCTTTCAAAAAGAAAACCCACAGATCATAATCTGATTTGCCCCATTAATTACTTGTAATTGATGGTATCTTTACTGGATAAAGACAGCTGGAATGCTTTGTCCAAGGAAACAGGGAACATGACAAAAAATATCCTTCTAACAGCAAGAACATGCTCAGAACTGATTATTCTTCACCTGCCTTTGAGTGCTCAGAAAATGCAGTTGTAGAAAAGTGGCAGAAAATAGGAGGTATTACTTAAAAAAAAAAAAAGAAAAGAAAAGAATGCCTTGTTTTCACAATCTTTTGACATCAAAACTTGTGTACAACCTACAGAGATCTCTAACATAGTATTACATTCGTTTACTAAAAATATCTGGATTCTTCTTTTTCAATTTTGACCTGCAAACTTAACAACCCTGAAAAGAAGTATTTAAGTAATTTAAGCATTTGATACTAAAACCAGTTCAAAATGTGACTTCAAGAAAAGCATCAAAAATCTATTTTAATTTTCAACTCAAGCCTGTCCCATTCCCCAAAACCCCAGCATTTTCACACAAGCATGCCCAGCCCAACTACTTCTATAACGCCTTTCACAGGCTTCATCAAACCTTCACTCATAAATTTATTCCATGTATTGCTCCACATAAAAGCACAGTAATGCGCTTGAAACAGACACACAGCAGATCAGCTTTAAGATAATTTTGCTCTGAAAACTGAGATCAACAGCTTCTCTCTCCACAGAACTTGCCCAGGGAGTTGGCAGTCTTATGCTGACTTGGGTAGCAAAACTACTATTCTCATACTCAAAGCCAGTATAGGAAAGCTTGACAGGTCTACACCTTTCCAACACAACAACTGATTTTAAGCTCCAAGAGACACAACGATGGACAATTAACTGACAACAGGAAATAAGGAGATTAAAAATCTAGCCCCTGAAGTTCCAGAGAGCTATAATTATTAACAAAAATTTGATTTCACATCTTTTCAGATCTTCTCATAGTTTAAAGGCCATACTGACAAACTAAGCAACTTTGCTACCAAAACCTTGAGACGGTTTAGTCAAAGATTGCTAATCATCATAATTGCCTTCCCAAACTGACTTCTTAGGCTATGTGACTCTTACATTTATTGTTGGCAGACATCACACAGGAATCTTTACAAGATACACAAGTGGAGATATCCTGAACTCAGACTAGCAGCCTGCACAGTGCATTGCTGTCAGACAATAGTGGTTTCCTTAAACAATTTGTTTCTCCCCAGATATACTTTCACATTTAAAAACACATGTTCAAACAACAGGCGATATTTCTCAGGGGAATTTTACTCGAATGCCCCAAAGTCTACCTACAGATCAAATATTTTCAAGACACAGTAATCCTATCTTGAAAATTTTTTCATTGCTCAAGTCCTCCCTGAATTTTCTTCCCCTCCTTGGCTTGCAGCCAACAATAATATCCCCTCAAAATGTTTTTTGAGCTATGATATCAGACTGCAGATCCAGGCTTACAACCACAAATCATTTTACGAACATTTGCTTAACACAGTGGTGTTCCACTCTGTATTATACCAAAAGGTAGAAGATATTTTGAAACATCTTCCCACTGCCACTACCTGTGACAATTCTATCCATGTGCAGGTTTATTGTGTAGACAAAAGGCAGACACTGACCCCAGCCAGGCTTTTACTAGCTCAGGCACAAAACAAAGCAAAACGTGGTGAAGTGACAAGTCAACGTCTAAAAACAGAAAAGGTGCATGGACACTTTCAGGTGGAGGAGAGCATCTGATTAGGTACTAAATGAGCACAAAGCCCCAGCGTGGACACATTGAGCAAAGGAGAAATCCAAGTTAAGGGAGAGAGAGTCTGAGAACATGAGTCTGTGTCACCCCGCAGAAATTCACTAGGGTCTAAGCTGAGTGTTTTAGCACCCATTCAAAAAGCAGCAGGCTACACAGTTGCATTGTGAAAAAAAGGTAAGTTATTCCCTTATACGATTTGTCTTATTGCAGCAGAAAAAACACCCCCAACCAAACTCTGAATTAGAAAACATATAGGTCATCTTACAATGAAACCAAGCTGCCAGCCCTGACAAGTTTCAGAGCAGGGGAGATATTTATCAATTAGCACACAGAAACGTAAATACAAAGTAGTTGATAACAGGATTAAAAAAATCCCAACCACTGTCAGTGAGTAGTACAAGTTAAATTACTCAGGGTAGTGAGACACAGAAAGCAGACAAAGGAGCTGAGGCACAAGCAACACACATGCTACCACACCAACTGCAGATGATTAAATGTAATGAAGGCTTCCAATTTAGAATAAGCACCAAAGTGTTACCAGGAGCTGCTAACAACACTCAATCTCTTTATTCTAAAATAAATATTCTTTATCATTTCTGGAGATAACACACTACCTTTAAAGAGCATAGGACAATGCAGGTAGAAGGTCAGGACAATGACGAAGGACAAAGATTGTTAAATTGGAAAAGAACAGAGGAAGGCATACATTTTATCCATGGATAGGCTTGCACAGAATTCAGGGAGTTTGGTATAAAGATTAGCAGTGGTCAAAGATAGTTAAATTGGAGAAGAAGAGAGGAAGGCATAAATTTTATCCATGGATATGCTTGCACAGAATTCATGGAGTTTGGTATAAAGATTAGCAGTGTATGTTTAAAAAGCCTGCATCCCGGTAAGTCAACCTTGGCTGCAGCTAACGCAGAGATTGCTGTACAGTCTGTGACCCGTGCTGGCATCCATTCAGAGGCAGTTAAGAAGGGAGATCCAGGTTTCTGCACTGGGACAGTAAGCGTGCACAAGTGATTCTGTACTGTAGTCACACAATGAAAGGACTCTTTCAAAGAGAGAATATTTCAAAGAGAGAATAGTGAAAAATGTATTCTTTCCTGATGAATGCTTTTCCTCGTACTGCAAATACCCATGGCTTTAAATTTAATATTCAGCTCCAGCAGTAAGGTAAACAGGTATATTTAAATCAAACTGGGAGTACTATCTCGCTTTCAATAAAGTATTTCAACTACTTCTAATATGTAATGAAGTACTTAACATTCAAGCTAAAATGACACAGCCTTATAGTCCCATTAAGTACCATCTGTGTTGTGATCTGCAGTCAGCACTACTACTCACCATGAGTGTAGGCTGAAACATTCTTGACAACGGAAAATCCCAGATAAAAGAGCATACACTCAAGAGTATGCTGCAGACACTCCCAAGCACCAAATCAACATTGTGGAGTCAATTTGTTATCTCTTTGGAGCCAGCCCCGACACTGTGTTTTAGGAGACCCCATCTGCTTGGCCTCTTTACCTGAAGATGTGCTCATCCTGCACAGCATCTGAGCTAGGGAAATGGTCACACTCACCTACTGGTTTTGCCCTCTCTCATCCCTGCCATTACTCCATCACTGACACCTACTCCCATTTTTATGTTCCCAAGGACAGCCACAAACAACAGGTACAGCAAGGACAGCACAAGCTAATGGAGAAGCCTTGCTGGACACCCAGTATTCGCACTGTGCCAGCGGGCTGTAGGAGTCCAGCATTGCGACTTCTGGTCCGACTGCACTGGAGAAGGTGAGGACCTGCCAAGCTTATCAGCTCAACTTCCACGACATCGAGACGTAATTCTTCTGTTTCAGGAGCTGCAACTCAGCTAATTATCTCTGCCATAAATAACCCACCGCCTAAATGATCTACCTAGAGATCTGCCTACATAGCGAATAGAATTACACAAAACAAGCCAGAAGAAATAAAGTAGAGTTACACGTGGTTTCTCAAAAAGCTGACAAAAATCCTTTGAAGATAATGAGAAGTAATAGTAAGGAAGAAGAAAGACTCAGAGCAAGTAGATCAGTCTGAAACAGCATGAAAATTTGTATGAAAGGCTATGCAGGTTCATAACTCTGATAAACAGTGTGTTAATCAGTGATCCAAGAAAGCGAATACCACTGAGGTCAGCATTTTTTGGTTAGTAATATTAGGATTAGAATGTGAAGTGAGCAAAGTGGGTGAGCAGCAACACCGCAAACAAAACTCAGGTTTGACAAATACAAAATTAAGTTCAAAATAATTCAAAACGTTTATCACATTAATTTTTCAGTGTAGCTTTCCCACTTTGACCATCATCACTAAAATTTAAATAAAAGTCAGCAGCAGCACTCAGTTCTCAACAATTTTCAATGTAATATAGAGTCAACTGTTCCCTTTTTGTTTAAACAGCCATTCTACTCCAAAAATAGCTAAAAGTCACGTTGTTTCATTAGTAACTTCAGACCAGTTAAATTTATTTTCACCTACTACATCTGCGAACTTAAAAGAGCATGAGTAGAAGAATCTGCTACAAGAGAACCTGCAGCTAAAGCAAGCATCCCATTTCAATTGGTCTTAGATTAACAGTAGGGAGAAGAAGTAACCTGTCTCACACGCAGAAACAGCTACAGGAAATAACAACAACAGAAAAGTAACATGATTTTTAAAGGAATCATTACTTAACCAATCTAGAACTTTAAGAGAAAAACAACAAAACCCGCATAGCACCCTTTGTTCCTTCCATTCACAGCAAAAGTTCTACAGGGAAACTATAATTTGTATTCTATTTTGGATGTAAATTATTTCATTAAAAGTAGTTCATGTACAAAGATTTTCCACTATTACTTAGAAAAAATGTGCAAGCTTCCTAGTCTAATCAAACACTGACTTTGAGCTTATCAAACTCTCACATTGCTCATGACAGCTACCTGTCAAAAGACTGTCAGACTCTCTATCATTCCTAGATGGTTCTTGAAAATGAGCTAACTCATTTTTTCTTTTCCTACATAACTGCATATGACCATTAATATTTCTATTTTCTCCCATTTCTATACACTGCTGATAAAAAAACTCTGCCCTCAAAATTCAATTCTGCAATTCCACTTTATAAGATCTCATTCCAAAGTCACAGAAAAAGACCTAGCATTTACTTTCCCTTTTTAACCACAAAGTCAAGCAGGCAAGAGGTCACTTGGGTGAGTCACTCACCTGTCTTTTCCTGAACAATGACAAAAAATGCCTTGAGAAAAACTAACCACTGAAACATTTGAACTGCGAAATCCTCCAAAAGTCATTCTACAACACCCTTCTTGACAGAGGATGACACATTAACATCAAGTCGACTTAAGAGAGATTTTTGCGAAACTTATTTTATACCTTAGTCATGCAAGTACAAGAGTATTTTCAAAGTCTATTTGATCTGTGTCGCACACAAGCTATTAATTTCTTCCTTAAGAAATTCTAAGATAGTAACCAATTATATGACCAGACCACGTACCAGAAGAACCATAACTCAGAAAACACATGAGCACTGCAAAATATTAAAGGCACCCAGTCATCCCAATGCTGCAGATCGGCAGTTCTGAGTTTAAACTAGCACCAAGTTATAAGATGCCATTCTGAAATTTCAAATAGGAGTACACCACATTCCTTGAAGCACATGCAAAGATATCTACTCTGTCTGTGAGTGTAGATTGCAGTAAAGACAGATTACACTAGGGCACAAAGCCTGCACACCAGTAGTATTCCCGATAAAAAAAACCAACAACTTTCCCATTGCTACATTCACATCTTCAAAACCGAAACTTCAAAAACTACTTGAGAGGATACAGCCTACCCCAAAGAGTAGTTAAGCAACAGAGGAAAGATTAGACTGATGTCTGTCTAGGTTCAGTACTCATCCACTACAGCCCACTGAGCGCTTGAAAAACAGAATCGACAAGAGCCAACTTCCAGCTTTCACTGTACGAAAGTCAGACACTCCCTGCTTTGGTACACAGTTACTTCTGACAGTAAGAGATAATCCACCCATGGAACTGGGATATTAAAAGTGACAGAACATCTTACTAAATTTATTTTAAAAAATCAATATACCATTCCATTGAAAGCAACCTTAGAAGAACACTTAAGTGTTGCATCTTCATACAGACTTTGACTGTCCTTTTGATAGACACTGAAATGTTTCCAAGTGGATTATTTCACAGCCAATTTACACAGATTCTCAATCACAACAGCTGTTTAATGTAATAAACAGTAAATATTCCATGTTAAAAAATACATGTTATTTTCCTAATGAAAATTAGGAATATGACATGAACTTCGCTGCAATGTTATAAACACCTCAAGTAGTAAGTACAGTAAAGACTTGGAAGCTCTTGACAAGGAAACTACAGACAAGCTGTCCAGTGTTCAATGGTCTGTTTACAAGAAGTGATTTTTCTTTTTGTTTTAACTTGGATCACAACCAGAACACACATGAAAACTGTTGCACCACCCCGGAAAATGCCAGTTTCTCATACATCAGTAGGATGGAAAAAAGCTTAATGGATGCTGTTGAGTTTTGTTGTTTCTTTGTCTTCCTCCAACAAGTAACTTTAAGGAGTTTCATCATGCTGTTGGGCATCCATTTCCATACCTCTTCTGACTTTACTTATCCTTCCAGTCCTGGTCCCCCAAGTGTCCTTTCCCTGTATTCTACCATGTCAGCAGCAAATCCATTAATGAGCCACCCTTCATGTTTCATTGTGTGTCAGTTTCTCTGCAGGCACTGAGGCAGCATTTCTCAAGGGCAATCCAATCAAGAAGGCAGGTAGAAGGACTTGGTTAACACCAGAAAAAGAAGGAGAACTATTCAAAATTGTCTTCTTTTTTAATGTAATGAGCAGAATGGAAAATACCAGTTTGTTTTCTGAAGTTTGTTTCAGAATAGCGTATTCACTGTGGTCACAGTAAAAAGCTCCAAAACAGAAAAACCCAAGTGCTGGATGGTGTTCTATGATACACTTCTAACGAGACCTTCAGAAGTGTCTTTTTTACCCCAGTACAGTACAAAAGAAAAGCACAGGAAGGCTTAGTATGTTTTCTGCTCTTAACTCCCTGCAAAGTTCAAATACATGTAAAGTTCTCTTTGAAAGACATACTCAAACTCAATTACATCTTGCTGAGCATTCAGAGGATATATAAGCATTTCTTTCTTTTGCCAAGTGGCCAATTTCTTTTTCAGCCTTATCTTGTTAGATAAAATTATCTCAAAACACATTAAGTCTAAAGGAAATTTAGAAACATCTCAAAATAGGCAACGACAACATGTTAATGACAGGAAGAAAAAAAATATCAGAAAGCATCTAAATGCTTTGGACTTGCATCACTCAGGGAGGTGGCACTACTGAGCCAAAACAAGTCTGAAGCACTGCAGACTTCCATCACAAAAAAACTCATGTCAACAGATGCTGACAAAGAAACTTTCCAAAGCAGACCAGAATGCTGCTCATTCAGGGTCATAAAGCAGTTTTGCCAGTAGAAAACTTCCACCAGCTCTGTGCCTCTACTGGAATGCTCTGTTGACTTAGCTTTAGCAAAAGCTCACCTACTGTAAAATAACCCTTGGCTTTCGAATCACAAAGTAAAAATTTATTTCAAATAAAAATTCAACAAAATAAGAATTTCGAAGTGTTAAAAACAACATTGGAGCCAGTGCTGGTCACCGTACAAATCCATTCCTTTTGCAGATAAAACTGCCCCTTCCATTCACCCTCAATCCTTTTTCCTTCAACTCTGAAAGAATCAAATTTGTGAAAGGCCTTCTCAGCTACACTGCACATGATTTTAATCAAAGTCAGACAAAAAGCGGAAACCATGTGGGAAGAAGTACTTCAGTTTCTTATCTAAGATCTGCTGTTCCTTGTCATCATGTAAGAAACATTAAGCAAAACAGACAGCTCCACATACTTGTATTTTAGAAAAATTATACCAGTAGCTCAAGATACAGATTTAGAATTTTGAAGCCTTACACTAGAGAAAATTCAATCTCGCCTGGAGGCTTCTGAACACTACTTACACGGGATTGACATTTATGTTTAAAAAGAGACTGTAGAATAAACTATGAAAATGTAAGCTCAATGAATATGATATCACATACAGTTTTTCATTTTATTTGCAAGTCTAAAATATCACCTAATGAAAAAAAAACTATTTAAATGTTGACAGTTTTAGCAATATGTTTTTAAAAGCAAGTTTCAAATTACTTTACAGAAAGTTACAGCTAACAATGCATCCTGGTCACTTTCTTAAACATATTGAACAGTATCTTCATAAACACGTGCAGAGATAAGCATGTCATTCCAACCACAGCAGCTGCTTTGATTCATATGTATGAAATTCTTAAAATTCCTGGAATATGCATACCCTGCAAAAAGAAGATGGTACTAGCTTGCTATCTCTGCTGTTACTCAACATGAAAAGGCAGCAGCACTGGCTTGGTGTACGCCTGCATCTAGAATATAGGCTGTAAGTACAGACCCTGTTGCTAGCACACAGTGAGCCTCTGACGATCTTAACCATCACCAACTGTGCTAGTTACCATGCACTAATACAAGTACGTAGCAATCCTACAGATATACCTTCCTACCACTGTGCTGACTGATATGCCTCAAAATAAGAGCTGTACCATTAAGCCATGAGTATATTTTGGTGCCTATTAATCTGTCAGAAGAGTAGTTGTGGTATAAATCTTTGTCCCACATTCATAGACTGGTTTGGGCTGGAAGAGATCTTAAAGATCATCCAGTTCCAACCCTGTGCCATGGGCAGGGACACCTCCCACTGGATCAGGTTGCTCAAAGCCTCATCCAACCTGGCCTTGAACACCTCCAGGGACAGGGCATCCACAACCTTTCTGGGCAGCCTGTGCCAGTGCCTCACCACTCTCACAGTAAAAACCTTCTTCCCTATATCTATTCTAGATCTCCCCTCTTTCAGCTTAAAACTGTTCCCCCTCATCCTGTTACAGCACTCCCTTATAAAGAGCCCCACCCCAGCTTCCCTGGAGGCCTCCTGAAATAGCAAATAAGTCACTATAAGATAATAAATCACTAGTGACTTCATTAGGGTACGTGAATTATGATGCATGTGAAATGAGACAGAACATTCAGATTATCTCCTAGTGAAAAGTCACACCATACAAGTCACGAACTCCACATTATCCAAGGAAGATGTAGGTGTATTTGGTAAACACGTACATGCTTGAGGATGTCTATTTGAGATATAACAAAATGCCAAATGCAGCAGATGACTAAGGAATGCATTAGTTCAAGATATGGTTATGAATTTCATTAGATGTTTTGATGACTGCGGTTTTTTTAATTATTATTTTTAGATTAAAAGTCAACTTGCAAAAATAAAAGCCAGAGCTACAGACGTTAATTAACTCTAACCAAGCACAAGAGCACTAGAAAGCCATTCATTCCATTTTCCCCAAAAGGAGAAATGACATAGACACCCTCCCACAGAATTGAAAACAGCTTGTGTTACTCCTGCTCATCACCAACATGGATATCTTGAGCTCGTGTCATCGATTTTCAACTCCCATCAGCAATGTGTTTTTCTGCTTGACCCTCAAACAGCAAATTTTCGATCTGCTTGTTGTTAACAACTTACCAAGCTCCTCCCTCAGCTCCCATCGCACGCCACAGAAGAATTTAAAAAGACATACACAAGCAACTGACGCTCCAGCAGACCTCAAAGCGATGACAGATTTCACATCAACATACAAAGTCAGGTACTGACTCAACAAGCTTATAGTCCTTCTACTGCCTCTCAAAGAGACGAACAGCAACATCCCTTCCAGGCAACAGCATGACTGTTCTAGTTAACTTGGTGCTCTGAATCTCAAGTTAACTCGATACCAAGTCCTGTGGTGCACATCATTGCACAGCAGGGGACTTTTCTTTACCGGCTGCACTTACCGAAGACATAAAACTCACTGTCTCCAGCCAATATTTTCATAGTTCCTTTAAGAGCCTTCTCCACACTCTGCCATCAGTAACAGACATCCTCACAAAATACAAGGAACCAAGCAATCGGAGGAGTTATTCAGTTGAGCAACATCATCTGCACAGAACTGCTGCAGCAGCTGGCATTTCGCTACAGTAGGCAGTAATTGTTTCCATTAATAGATTCAAAATCATGTCCAGGGTGGACCAATTAAGTAAAGACACAGCTTTCCCGCCACTAAGGGCAGTCTGTCCATGCAAGAGACACCAGCCACACAGCCACAGGCAGCTCCCACTACTGCTACTCAGTATGCACCTGGGTGCAGAGGAAGGAAGGACTTCCAATCTGATAATGTCTCAAACACAACAGCTACAAGTACATTTGTCAATCTGAAGATTTAGCTCTAATCTTATTACTAGAGGTACCACTGCGCTGATTCCCTGAGCAACAGATGCCAGGTATTACAGGCCTGACATCAAGAAGGGATATGCTTTACCCCCAAAACTTTGTACCCAGATTTGCACCCCAGCTCTGGGTGATACACAGCCCTGCACAGCGGGGCAGCTGGTGTGCGCTGTGCCTCTCTGAGCTCAGGTGGTGCAGCACACAGTTTTCTTCAGCACTTCCTTAAGTACTTTGAATTTAGCCCACACCTGGGTCACTACAATGTTTACAAGTACCATTTAACTTTAAATTTTTCAACTATTAATATACAGTGGATCTAATTAGACGTCTGAAATCTTACCATACTTGCAGCTAATGAACCTACCAGATGACAACAAAGCAAAGATAATCTTGTTTTCAACACAATAAAATTGTCTCTACTAACTATAACTAAGGGGGTAAAGGAGCTGCAAACAAAACTTTTCCTTTCGTCCTGATCGCCTTAAAGAAAAGGAAAAAAAAAATCCATTTAAAAAGTGCTATACATGTTTTAAATTCATAATTCATTTATTCAAGGTATATAGACTAGTCATCCAGATCTCAAAAAACACCTCTGGTTGCAGTCACAGGCAAGTGCATACATACCTGCCTCTTCTAAACACAGAAGCTAAGCATGTCTAAAGGCCTACCAATCTTTTTAACAAACCTATTCATGTTCCACAGTGTGGGCATTTCTAACATCACAAAGCAGAAAAAATGGACGAGTTCAAAGTTGAACCTCATTTTACTATGTTCTACTCAGAAATACTTGAAAATATCACTCAGTAGCCCAAAAGCAGACAATGGCCACAAGGCAATGATTGCCTAAACATGGTAATACCAAGCACAGTTTTCCTTCTCTTCGAACACTTTATTTATTTTTGTTCTGAAATACTGCCAGCTAAGTATATACCTCGCTATACTACTAGCTGCTTACCCACAACTCCAACAGCCTCCTACAGTAGTTTCCTCTAGCAATGCCATTTACAGACCAAAGCACAAGTTCCCAACGGCTGTCTGGATCTTATAAACATGGTAAAATAATGGTCGTTCCATGCATTCGCAGTGCAGACTACCTTAGGAAGAACCGAGAGCCATGCCACAAACCTGTAATCCAAAATACTACACGTTTCATTTTGTTTCAAATTACATGGAATTTAAGAAAAGTGATTTCAAGGAACTGCATCGAGTGTCACATTTAGTGCATGAATGAACTAAAGCAGTGCAAAAATAGCTCACAAGTGCCATTTCCCAACCACATATTCCATAATGTGAATACACCTCTTCTGCAGCAGTTCAAAGCTAACAGTTCATATCCTGAACACTGATGTCTAACAGGAAAGTTAACAGAAGAGGTCAAAGTTGGATTACTTTTACAGTTTCCTGCAGACAAAGATGAAAGTTGCTGCCTGCTATTATTTTATGATCTACCTCAGACAGGTGATAATTTGAAGTATAAGCATCAAAGACACGATCTCATTGACCACTCCTTCAGATATGGAAATAATTAGCAGCTATCCTATTTCAGCTTCCAAAAGTCTGAAAGTGACCATTACCAGAAGGGTGACCACACCCTCTCCCTACAACTGTGCTCTTCCCTCACCTCTGAGGCTATTCAGAGCAACATATCAAAGTACTACCACAGGAAGGACTAAAGACCATCCAAAATCATGTTTTCTGCAAAGCAGGGGAAACAACAGCTGTTTTCTAGAAGCACAAGTTTTAGGACAAGCTGTCTAAGGATGAAATCTGTGCTTCAGATATTTATTAATCTTTGAAAGTATCATGACCTACAAAAACCAGACAGACACACATCTGTTCCTAGATATTTATTTTATTAAAGTCCTTAAACCTACTCAAATAAGCCCCCATATATTCTGGAATCTTCAGTAACTTAGAGCTATAAGAAGTGTTTTAACTACAGAGTTGGGCCTTGGTGCCATTTCTATGTTATCAAAACAAGGGTGGAAGAGGACAGAGCAAGTCATAAAATGCTTTTCAGAATGAGTTAAGCCGGGCAAGAAAGACACTTTCAGAGTAAAGCGGTAATTCTAAGTTCAGCTCCACATACTGATGATTTCTTGCTTAGTTTCTGCTCCAAAATTTTTAAATAAGGCAAAGTTTGCACAAGGCTACTGTGCTTTAACGCTACAAATTGCTCAATAAGTGATTTTTTGTTGCAGTCAAAACTACAGCTGTAATAGTATTTCAGTGCTGCTGTCTCCATAGTTCCTTGTTTATTTCTGTTAAGACAAATATTTTGCTTACTAAAGGAAAACTCGTGTCAAGAAAAATTGTTGTCAGGGAATTAAAATAAAACTTTTCAAATCCTACGCACTGAGAAGTGTAACTGAAAGGAAAGGCTGGAGGAAAACATATTTTAACACTCAAAAGCAGAGGAGGAAGCCCACAAAACCTAATTTGTCCTAATAAAAAAATAACATCCCTAATGCACACCTTTCTCTAGGTTTAGGAAACTTCCATTGTAAAACACTACTCAAATATTTTGGAAGATTGTCTGTAGCTCCATACCCTAATTATCTCATAGTTACCTTTTAAAATTGCACCTTATTGCCAACATCTAAACATAAACATTTATAGCAAGACAGCAGGATGTATACATAATATCAATTTCTTTGAAATATAATACCCATCTCTAAAAGACTACAAGTCTTTTTTTTTCAGGAAGAGTGTGCTTTGAGAAAGGAAATTCAGATTCCCAGGTGAAGACAGGGAAAAATCAGAGCATTGCTAGAAAGATTTCTCAGGGAAAAAAAAAAGTGAAATTTATATTGGGTTTGAGAGGTAATGGATGAGAGAGAGGAGAGGTAACTAAAATGACACACAAGCATAGTTATGCAGATATAAAGGGAACTACTGCTACTAATAACAGTAAAACAAGGGTTAAAGGTATGAAGTGCAACAATGAAGTTACAAAAACTTCGCCCAGCACAAGAGATTATACACCATACCAGCTAATGAAAACCATTCCATTCTGAACTTTGCCTCCTATTATTTCAGTCAATAAAGATATTCCTGTGCCTTTCAGGCTCAGACTGTTCAGTTTTACTACGTTCTGGTTTTCCTCCTTCATTAGTTTATAACACTAGACCTTGTGTGCCTGTGGGGAACAGCAGGCCTGCTGCTTATAAAAAGACAGAACACTCATATTTAATAACAATTACTATTTTGTAGCTGTATTTGTTAAGGCGAATACGCTGTGTGGTCTATTACTTAGAATTAGAACCCTGCTCCAATTTATGGTGATAAATAACTGCTTTTCCTCTAACACAATAGTGGAAATTGGACAAATGAGAGCACTGCCAGAGATTTTAGGCTTTTTTTTTTTTTTTCCCCTCCTTACCACTAGTAAAACTATCGTTATTAGATCATCTAAAATGCTTCAGAAATACCCTTAATAAAACCTAGAGACTGATTAACTACATGCATCTGAACTTAGATGTAATTTGAAAACTCCATACAGAACTGGCAAAGTTGGTAAAATTAGATTTTCCTAACCTTGGATGTTCTTCCAAGACCAGATTTTGTAGTATTATAATTATTGAAGAGTTACCCAACTTCACTTTAAAAAAATCTATCAATTCCTTTAAAATTATAACTGAGAGAATAAAGCAAATAAAAAGCCTGGTCCTGAATTCCACCTCGCAACACCCTATAGTCTCTTGGCCTTAGCTCAATTAAGAAAAGCAGCCCTAGAAACCAAGTTTGCTTTAGAAGGCTACTTATTCTTATTCCAAAGTGCAGTACAAGCTTGTACTTCCATTCAGCTAGAAAAGAGAAATTTCCATATAAAAAGATAAAATGTAAAAAGAGAAAGGTAAGACTAAACAGAACATTACAATAATGCAATACAATAGAGAAAGACCAATTAATCACCCCAACAAATGAAATAATTTTTGAAATTACACGGTTGCTCTGAAAGAAAAATCCAGTTGAGCTATATAAAAACAAGCTGCACAAAGAAAACCAAAAATCCATTGGACATCTCCAACCCTGCCAAGGCATCAATCCAAGTACAAGCAGCAACTACTCAGCAATTCAGAGCCAGTTTATACAGACATTTTATGGCGAGTACCCATAGAAGAACAGAATCTGTTCTTCATCATGAGAAATTAAGCTATTTATTTTGAGTAACAAAATAGAAATTGACAGTTTAGCACTGAAAAAAGCATAAGGATCTTCACAACGCACCAGAAAGTCTATTAGGCACCTCAACAGGTTACACACAACATCTGCCATTTAGAAAGTACCCAAAATCTATCTACACTAGCGTGAGTAACTTCTAATCAAAATTCCTCGCTGGTATTTCCAATCCACTCACATCTCACAGTTGCTTCAAACACTTAAGTCATGCATCTAACAACTGGCCAGATTACTGCCTCACATGGGGCTGCAAGGACAACAGCTATCACCTGCCAACTTTAAAGTCACACACAAGTGTCACAGCTCACCTGTACAGCTCCTGGTGCAAAACCAGAAGCCAACTCCAACCATGCAAGAAGTATGTATTTTTCAGGTATTAAAGCCAGATGAACACAAGCTCTTGCAAGACAGAGTCACTGCACAGTCTCACTGAATACCTGCAGGCCAATGTGCACAGCAAGCAAAATACACATTACAGGCTCTTTATTAAACCATCTGACCCTTAAGCTCTTTAGTCTATTGAAATAATTATTTTAAAATGTTAATTCTGTTCTTGCTCTGTAAACCCTGTATTTCATGTTTTACACTTGTCAAATCCACTCACTTCGCAGAGTTAGCATTATTCTTACTATAGGAGTGTTGTGACGGAGACCATACACACGCTTCAATAAACTGGAGGAAAAAATCCCAATACTTTCTAAAATACAATAGTCTCAAGAAAAACAAGATTTCCATTTTACAGATGGGATGCTAAGACCCACAGAGGCAGCGTGACTTGTGGAAGACCACACAAAGATCTATGAAAGGGGTAGGAAACAAGCACAGATCTTTCAAGATCCAGTCTAGCATGTTTACAACCGTGTTTCTAAAGAAAATGCAAGCTGGGTTTAAATTAAACTGGTGTGATTCCAGCTATATTCCAGTATTTGAATTAACATGAGAAGCACCATCACATCTTGGACATGTAAAAATATAAAAGGTCTCAACCTCTTCTGGGGGAAAACTATAAAAGTGTGACATACTGCCTTTGAAAAAATCCCGTATTTTCGCACTACATTTCTTCATAATAACTATGAACTCAAGCAAATATATTCTTAACAAAACCTTGAGTAGGAACATGTTGATTAATATCTCTGTAACTATGCAAATGATTTCACACTCCTTGTCATGAAATACATCCAACAAATCAACTTGAGCAGTCAACAGGTAACTGAGCAGATAAGCACACAACATAGCTACTCCCCTTGCACCTCCCTGTCTTTCCCCACGCTCCCTCAAAGGAAAGAAATCTTTTCCTGTTCTGATCTATTTTTACAGTCTAGTGCATTGGTATTTTGGATTATATCCAAGGGTATTCTTTACCAGGGCATCACAACTAAACGCCAGATTTCAACATTATTTTAGCATATTCTCATAGGCTACTTCACAGAACAACACTGAATTAATAAAGGATCTAGCAATTACAGCCTTTTCCAATGTAAATACATAGAAAATTAGTAAACAAACATTATAAAAAAATAAAATCACTACCATCAAATCATATTCTCATTCTCCTGCAGGTTACATCACATTTTTAGCAACCTGGCTCAATGGAAATGTCCGAGGACAGCACACATAGTCAGTTTACGTCCTTACCTAATCAACAGCTTATTTTTTTGAGCAGTTAATGAAGAATCAGCTTTTAAACCTGGGAGGCCAACATCCTAATCTGGATACCTCCAGGAGAGGAAGGTCTGGTGCTCACTTTCCCAGGGATGCAAGCCCAAAGGCAGCAACCCCTGGCTGGCGCTGCCCCTGAACAAGGACTTCAGGACCCCAGTGCTCTCCTAACAAAGCATTTGCGTGGGCGAGGCAGGGGAACCAGGGCTGGATTTTTACCTGGGGCATAGCTGCTAGGGATTTATGATCTCTTGAAGATGTCCCTGCTCACTGCAAAAGGTTGAACTAGATGATTTTTACAAGTCTTTTCCAACCCGAGCTATTCTACGGTTCTAGGGGGTTTTTTTCACCTTTCTCCCTGCTTGGTGTTGGAAGGCGGAGGGTGAAGCACGGTCTGGTTCCCTTCCATCTCCACGATGCACTTGGTATTCAGGTCCAGCTCTGCAAGGCGACATGGCAGGGGTCTGTACCCGGGGAGGGGGCTGCACCCGGGGCAAAGGGGGCAAAAGGGGGAGGAAGGGGGCGGGATGCACACGGAGCAAAGGAGGGGCAAAGCAGGGGCGAGGAGGGAGCAAAAGGGGGAGGAAGGGGGAGGCTGCACCTGGAGCAAAGGGGGGGAAAGGAGAAGGAAGGGGGAGGCTGAACACGGGGTAAATGGAGCAAAGGGGGAGGAAGGGGGGGGGGGGGGAATGTACCCGGGGTAAATGGGACAAAAGGGAAGGAAGGAGGGAGGATGTACCCGCGGCAAATGAGGCAAAGGGGGAGAAAGCGGGGGGCTGCACCCGGGGCAAAGGGGGGGAAGAGGGGGATGCACCCGGGGCAAAGGGGAGGTAGAGCGGAGGGAGGATAAAGGGAGGGAAAAAAGGGGGAGATCAAAAGGGGGGCTCAAAGGGGGGGGGGCGTACACCCGGGGCAAAGAGGGAGGCTGCACCCGGGAAAAAGTTGGGGGGGTCTGCACCCGCGGCAAAGGGGGGTTTGCACCCAGGAGGGGGGGGCTGCACCCGGGGTGAAGGCACTCCCTCCCCTCCTCCTCGCCCCCCAGGCAGTGGCTCCCCTTCCCCGCGGATGGCAGGGATGCGGCGGCGGAGAGGGGGGCTTTCTCCTCCCTCCATCCGCGGAGGGAGACGCAAGGGGGACACGCCGCCCGCTCCCAAGCGCCCTAACCTCTCCCTGGCGTTTACCTCTCCTGTTCATCGGCCGCACCCGGACGGCGACTTTCACCTTGGTGCCCGACATCCTGCCCTGCCCCGCGCCGGGAGCGGCCCCGCTCAGCGACACGGCCCCGCGGCGGCGTCCATGCCGGGGCGGGCGGGGAGGGAGGGAGGGAGGAGAAGGAGGAGGGGAAGGAGGAGGGGAAGCGGGGAAGGAGGAGGGTCGGGGAGGGCGAGGGAGGCGCAGCCCCGGCTCAGCCGCGGTTCGCAGCGGCGCTGGAGGGCGGTGGCTTCCTTTGCATAAACGCTGCTGGTGGTGGTCTTGTCGCTCCTACTGCTGTTGTTGCTGTTGCTCCTGCTCTTGCTCCCACTACTCCTTCTGCTGCTCCTGCTGTTGCTGCTTCTTCTCCTGCTACTCCTGCTCCAACTCCAGCTGCTCCCCTGCTGTTGCTCCCACAACTCCTGCTGTTGCTGCTTCTACTCCTGCTCCTGTTGCTACTGCCACCACCCTGTCAATCTCCATCACCATATTCCACGCCTTCCCGCTGGGATTCGCGGCGCCCAGCCCAGCCCGAAGGGGGCGGGGCAGAGCCGCGGCGCCTCCGTCGGAAAGCGACGGAGAAACCCGAGCGCCTTCGACACGGCGGGGAGGGGTGGGGGGTCTTGAGCTCCACCCACCTCGCCGCTCCTCCGAGTGCGCACGCGCACGGCCTCGCGGGTGGGGGGAGCGCAAGGATGTGGCGCCGGCCCGACCGCGCGTGCGCGGAAAGGGCGAGGTTCCTCGTGCTGGAGGTGCAATGGTGTTGCGGGAGGCTGGGGCTGCAGCAGCGCCCGAGGGCTCCTCTCGAGGGCCACCGACATGGTTTGCACCAATGCACACTGCCATCACAGAGCCACCAGCTCACCCAACCAGGTACCCAATTTGCCTTTTGGCAAAGAGTCATAGAATGTCCTGAGCTGGGAGGGACCCACAAGGGTCATTGTATCCAATTCCTGTCCCTGCATAGAACAACCCCAACATTCACACAATGTGCCCGAGGGCGTTATCCAAATGCTTCTGGAATATTGTCAGGCTTGGTGCTATGACTGCTTCCCTGGGGATCTGTTCCAGTGATCCACTACCCTCTGGGTGAAGAACCTTTCCTTAATATCCAACCTGGCACAAGAGGTTTAACGAGGCCAAATGCCGGGTCCTGCACTTGGGGCACAACAACCCCGTGCAGCGCTACAGTCTGGGGGAAGAGTGCCTGGAAAGCTGCCTGGAGGAGAAGGACCTGGAGATGTTGGTTGACAGCGGACTGAACATGAGCCAGCAGTGTGCCCAGGTGGCCAAGAAGGCCAATGACATCTTGGCTTGTATCAGAAACGGTGTGACCAGCAGGAATAGGGAAGTGATTCTGCCCCTGTACTCGGCACTGGTGAGACCACACCTCGAATACTGTGTTCAGTTCTGGGCCCACTCGCTACAAGAAGGATGTTGAGGCTCTGGAGTGTGTTCAGAGAAGAGCAACTAAGCTGGTGAAGGGGCTGGAGAACAAGTCTTACGAGAACAAGTCTTACTGGGGCTGTTTAGCCTTGAGAAGAGGAGACTGAGGGGAGACCTCATTGCTCTCTACAACTACCTTAAAGGAGGTTGTAGAGGGGAGGGTGTTGGCTTCTTCTCCCAAGTGACAGTGGACAGGACAAGGGGGAATGGCCTCAAGCTATGCCAGGGGAGGTTCAGACTGGATGTCAGGAAAAAGTTTTTTGCAGAAAGGACCATCGGGCCCTGGCAGAGGCTGCCCAGGGAGGTGGTTGAGTCACCATCCCTGGAGGTATTTGAAAGACAGGTAGACGCAGTGTTCAAGGACATGTTTAGTGGCAGGTGGGAATGGGTTGCACTCGATGATACAAGAGGTCTTTTCCAACCTTATGATTCTATGATCGTCCTGCCATTCCCTCGGGTCCTATCCAGTCTTATCGTTGGTCACCAGAGAGAAGAGATCAGCGCCTGCTCCTCCTTCTCCCCTTGTGAGGAAGCAGTGATCTGTGATGAGGTCTCCTCCAGGCTGAACAGACCAAGTGACTTTAGCTGCTCTTCATTCGTCTCCCCCTCTAAACCCTTTGTGACCTCCTCTGGATGCTTTCAAGCATCTTGATGTCCTTTTCATACTGTGGTACCCAAAACTTCACACAGTACTCAAGTGAAGCTGCACCAGTGTGGTATAGAGCAGGACAATCACCTCCCTCAGCCAGCTGGTGATGCTGTGCTTGATGCACCTCAGGACACTGCTGTCCCTCTTGGACAACAGCAGCAGCTGTTGCTGTTGCAAACTTGCCATCGACCAGAAACCCCAGATCTCTTTCCACAGGGCTGCTCTCCAGACTCTCAAGAGAGAAAAACTCACAAACTGTCCTGGATAAAACATCATGGCTCCAGGGGATTACTTCTGGCAAATGATGTGCAATACTCCTTTAGTAAATATTGACTTGCCTGGTGCAGTCCTGGTACTAGCACGCATGACCTCAGTGATCCGTGTGTGTTTAGCAAAGCCAAGTGCAAGGTCCTGCACTCATGTTGGGGCAATCCCAAGAACAAATACTGTTTGGGAGGTGTATGGATTGAGAGCAGCCCTGAAGAGAAGGGCTTAGGAGTGCAGGTGGATTAGAGGCTCAACATGAGCTGGCAATGTGCGCTTGCAGCCCAGAATGCCATCCCGCATCAAAAGACATGTGACCAGCAGATTGAGGGATGTGATTCTGCCCCTCTACTCTGCTCTTGTGAGACTTCACCTGGACTACTGCGTTCAGTTCTGGAGTCCTCAGCACAGGAAGGACATGGATCTATTAGAGTGAGTCCAGAGGAGGCATAAAATTGATCAAGGGGCTGGACACCTTCCCTGTGGGGACAGGCTGAGAGAGTTGGGAGGAGAGGAGAGGAGAGGAGAGGAGAGGAGAGGAGAGGAGAGGAGAGGAGCGGGGAGGAGAGGAGAGGAGAGGAGAGGAGAGGAGAGAGGAGAGAGAGGGAGAGAGGGAGAGGAGGCGAGGCTCTGGGGAGACCTTAGAGCACCCTTCCAGTACTGAAAGAGGGCCTCCAGGAAAGCTGGGAGGAGCTCTTTATCAGGGCGTGCAGTGGCAGGATGAGAGGAAACAGTTTTAAGCTGAAAGAGAAGAGATTTAGATTAGATATTAGGAAGAAACTTTTTACTGTGAGGGTTGCCCAGAGAAATTGTGGTTGTCCCATTCCCAGCAAGGCCAGTCTGGTTATGAGCATCTTGATCTAGGAGAAGGTGTCCCTGCTCATGACAGGGAGATTGGAGCTGGATGATCTTTAAGGTTCCTTCCAACCCAAACCATTCTATGATTCTATGATTTCAAGATAGCTGTCTTTTTGAAGGGTCCTGTTAAAACTTTGTTTTCTCTCCAGAAATGTTTCCTTAGCTTCAGTAAAATGTCTTCCAAAGAAACAATCTTTATCATCGATGCATCTAACTGTCAGGAATCGCAGGCCCAAAATAGTGATGTCTATAACATTTTCTTTACAGAAAAGACAGGCTTAGACCCAAATGCGATTATTCTGTCTACTCTGGGGCTTAACCACCATAGGGAGGATGGACTAAACAACAAATGATGAATTGATAGCTCTTCTGAGGAAGAGCAGACCTTTCAAACAGAGGTGAAAATAATGGATAGTGCTGAGAAGACCAACCACCCATCTGCCAGCACATCACCTGGAAAGGTGGCTGAGAGGAGCATCTCTGTAGGAGACTGAGCTGCCCCAAATGGCCATGGCTTGCAGGAATATTGAAAGGAAATGAGAGACGTAATTAGCGCGGCAAAAGAGAAACATTACCAAATGGAGATGGGCATCTGGAGAATGACAGCAGCAGAACCTGGCACACGTGGATTTCTTGCCTGTGGAAGTAGGCCTAAGGAATGAGGTTCATTATGAAATGTATCATAAGCATGTGGCTCAACCAGTAAAGAAAAGAAACTATGTTGAAATGGGACATCCTACTTATGACTGTAGACAGTAAGAACTCAGATCAAAGTAAGTGCTGGCTCAAGATAAGGCATGAAGTCTGAAATGGCTGTGCAGAAAGGGAGTTGTTCAGTGAAACTTGGACAGTGTTGGGAAAGACAAGACAGCCAACAGATGGAAGGAAAAGTATTCCCTTCCATCTCGATTCTCCAACTCTTCGTGGAAAAACTACATCATGGAATGATTAAATATAATAAAAAAATAATATTAGCTGAATAGAAACTAAAGGGAGTCTTTATGAGATTGACTATGGTTTTGGCTGTGGGATGAGTCTTGGGAAGAGATTTTTCACTAAAGCCTGGAATAGGATTGTGAATTATATTCCACCATTTTCAGGTACAGAAAGCCAGCCACGCAAGAGCATTTGAAAAGGAAGATGTGACCTAGTTGTTTAATATAGACAGTAGCTTTCCTTTTCTTGTGAAATATGATTTCTCCTAGTGTCAGGTAACTGGGAAAAGGATTTTTGCTGTTTCATTCACATCAGCATACCCTGAAAAATAACTGCCAAGAATGAGATGTTGGTTGCACCAAGTTTTTCTGTCCTCTTGGGGAAGGACTTTTGGTGACATCTGCACCATGACCTGACAACCTCTATTAGGCAACATGCATGTAACTGAATATAATTCTAGTCTCCCTTAAACCTTTGGCATTATGGCAGAATAGGAAGAGAGTTATGTTATAGGGGACCCGTGAGATCGTTAGGTAGCCCAAAGAGCAATATTCACAGTAAGTGAGTGCAATTCTGGACAATGAGATGTTTCTCTTCTGGCATTGTATCTCCCCATTGAACATAGCTGCCATATGGAAACCTTTATGTCTCTGTCTTTGCTACCAGTAGCAATCATGCCTGAGTATCTCTCACATGCCAGCATGTGTTAGCATCATCAGTTTACATGCCCATGGGAACTGGCAAGGGATACTGATGGGTTGTTCACCAGTCAGAATTAGCTGTCTGCTATCCCAAACATGCTGATGGGTGGATGGATAGGAGATGCCAGATGAGAAGTGACAGCTTACTGCTTCGGCAATACACAAGGATAAGAGCCAGAGAAAGTGGAGGCTGGTGGAGGGTGAGGGGAAAAGTGATGTGAACATGGGAACAAAATAATCTGAAGCCATCCTTCCCTGATTTCCTTTTCCTGTCCGCGCTTTCTCTACTCCCTGTTGCATTCTGGTATTGCACCACTGCAGTTAACAGGAATTTTGCAGTTTCACTAGGGCCAGGACTGAACCTTTTTCTGTCTCTTGCTTTCCATCGGTTTCATCTTTGTTTCTTCCCTTTCAGCATTTCTATACGTTTGTCTGTTGACCCATAGTTCAGCCAAGAGCATAAAGAAGAGATCACTCCTTATGTTAGTCTTGTGGGAGGTTCCAATTGCTCTTCATCTTCCCAAGGCATAACACAGATAATGTGATTTGACATGAAGGCATGCCCACGTCTTCCCATGTATTCTGAGGCAGGAGGACCAATTTCTCTGCTTCATGACACGGAAGCAGGGGAGCAATGCTGTGCACAGAGTTGATGCCTGAAGCCCTGCCAGTAGGGCAGAGTGTTCCACTGACCTTTCTTTGGCAAAGGGCGAGCAGAAATGTCACAGTGCTTGCCAAGAATATCCATCTTGTCAGCAGTGTCTCCTGCTCGTATCTTGCTGTGCCTGATTGGTGCATGGTGTCATCTGCACATCTAACTTCATTTCGCGTCACAGGAGCCAGAAAAAAGGAGGAGCTGGCAGCAGTGAGAGCATGGGAAGCAAAGCAGTGTTTTTCTTTCAGTGTTGAAAGCGTGAAAAGAAAGACAAAGTGTTTGATTTTACAGCACCCAAAGTCCTGATGATGCTTACAATGGAGGGTTTTTTTAACTACAAAATTTAACCCAAGGTATGTATTTTATAAGATTGACCAATATAAAAGTTTTCTTTGGGTTTCCAAATTTTTACTGAGCATTTTTTGTAATTAATAGAGAAAACAAAACTATCTTTTCAAGCCAAACACATTACATCACCATTCAGTCTGAGAGAAAGAGGTAAAATGAACAAATACTGTATAATGAAATCAACAGATATTTTTAAGGTTAATAATCTAATAGATTACACTTACGTTAGGAAAAAAACATACAAAGAAATTGTAGCTCTAACAAAATAATTGATAAATATTCCAGTGATGATGGTGAAAAACGAGAATGGTTAATAATTTGCATTTCTTAAAAAAATAGCATTTAGCATAAAGGAAGGAGGCCTGGACATTGTTGAAGGAAGAAATTTTTCATATCGGAGGGGTGGGATAAAATACAACTTTATATTTGTGACAGGACACAAATGCATGCCCTGTTATGCACACAAACACGTAAACTTCATTGAATAAAACGCACTTAGAGAGCACCTAGGGAAGCAAGTAGCTGCCCATAACTGTACACTGGGAACCAAGTATCTGCCTTGCACACATCACTAGGCTTTGTGAGCAATCCCACAGGACATGTACATTGAATTTACAACACAGTACATGAGAGTAAGATTTTACCCACTGGTAAAACCAGGTTTCCAGGCTGCTTTTCCATGTCCTATTTTTCCCAAATTCAAGCGGGACATTAGTCAAGCTGGATGTTTCCCACCTCTGTCTTATCAGAGATCTGTTTTGACTGTCTCTAAAGCTGTGCAGGAGGCATAAAAATTGCCCTCTATGTCAAGCATGTTTATGGCAACACTTTGGGCTCAGAAAGGGGCTGTGGTGACAGATGCTTTTCTGACACTCGGGAAGAAAATAAGTAGTTTTAATTGCCAGTGTTAGGAATAAATGCAGAAAATACACACCTAAACATTATCCTGCCTGAGAGATGCTGCTCAAAGCAACGGGAGGTTGTTGACAGCTATGGTTCCTGTGTAGTATATTGCTTTTAACAGGCACTGCAGTTTAAAACTACCTCAGCTGTGAACAGAGCTGGCTCACAGGCTCTTACAGCCCTGAATAGTCTGAATCTGCTCTTAGGGGCTAATTTACATATGTTTTGAATGACTTGTTTGGCTTTACCTGGATGGGGTCCTCACCTCTGCCAGGACCCTATCTCTGCCTCCACGCCCACCCTGGGTGCCTAAGAGTAGATGGCACTCTGGGATCAGAGGTGGACAATCACAGCAAATGTCCCTGAGGCAGGTGCAATTGCATCTCTATCCAACTGAAACATTCCTTGCTGTAGGGGAAGAGTATCAAATGCAATTTCACTAATCAGATCCCATGTTTTCTCCCTGCCTCTGATACAATATTGCAATAGTAATTAGAAATTTCAGCCTGATAAGCCACACACTGGATGAGAACAACCCCTCTGCGAGAGGAGCTCCTCAGTTTTCACTACATTTAACTACATGACCATTCTGTAAAGGATAATCCCTTTGCTCCACTCACTGAAGAATAGGGGATAATGACCTTTGTTGCCCATTTCCTGTCACTTAGCAGCAAGAAACAACTTCAATTTACACTGGGAATTTTAATGGCATTGCTACCTACAGATGAGAAGTCATATTAATAGAAATAAATGAGCTTAGAAGCAGACTAGTGCAGCTATAGCCAGGAAACTGATAGGACGCAAAGCAGGCTTGTGGAGGGGAAGAAGCATGAATAATTCTTTATATTCCTCAGATAGATTTCCCTGCATTCCATAAATCTGTCTGAAGTTTTTACTGAATCCAAAGTGAACTTTTCTGTCATCTCGGGAGGGATTTGGTTTCTGGCAGGGAATTTAACATTCCTGCAATCCTAACCTCAGATACAGGCAATAGTTTTGTTCTTCTTCAACAGCAAGTTGTGTGCTATGTAGCTCACATTCCTTAGCTGTCAAGGAAAGAAATGATACACTGATGTATTTATTTACGTTATTGTTCCTATTGATGTTAATTACCTGTATGCCGTCCCTTTTTCACCTCAGGAAACACTCCACTACTGACTCAAATACCTTCTTAAATTGGTTTATACTGGGAAAAGCAAGGTTGTGTATTCGGTGTGGATTCACAACCAAGTGGTATCATAATAAAAGCAGATGTAGCTGGGGCTGCTATTGCTTGAGTTATTTCCAACAGTGAATGAGAAGGTACGGATGATATTGTAAAAAGCATTGCTGAGACTCCACCTGGAAAATTCAGTACAACATTTAGGGAAGTGGCATTCAAACTGAGACAGACCCACAAAAAGTTTACTGGGAGGATTGCAGAGTGGTGAATATCATCAAACAAGAGCAGACTAGAAAAGCTCAGTTTGTTTAGTCTAGCAAAATGAAGACTGAGAAGGGATATGGTTGTTTATGCTTCCTTTCAGGCCAGTTGAAAGCATGGTGCCACTCAAGTTCACGGAAAACACTAGCACAAAATCACATTAGCGTAAACTGTCTTTCATGCAGCCCTTTTACTCTGGGCTGCATTAGGACAGCTGCCAGCAGGTCAAGGGAGGTGATCCTTCCCCTCTGTGTAGCAGTGGTGAAGCCATACCTGGTATACTGTGTCCAGTTCTGGGTTCCACAGTAGATGAAAGGCATGGATTTACTGGAATGAGACCAGTGCAAGACCACAAAGATGATTAAGGGGCTGGAGCATCTCTCCTATGAGGAGAGGCTGAGAGACCTGGGACTGTCCAGCCTGAAGAAGGCTCAAGGGGGAATCTTATTAATGTGTATAAATACCTGCATGTAGGGCATAAAGAAGGCAGAGTCAGGATCTAATGTGTATAAATACCTGCAGGTAGGGCGTAAAGAAGGCAGAGTCTGGCTCTTTTCAGTGGTGGCCAGTGACAGGACCAGAGGCAAAGGGGAAAAGAATTGAAACACAGGAGGTTCCCTCTAAACATCATAAAGTACTTTTTCACTGTGAGAGTGGCCAAGTGCTGGCACAGGTTGCCCATGGAGATGGTGGAGCCTTTATCCTTCTAGATGCTCAAAAGGTATCTGGACATTGTCCTGCAAAACCTGCTCTAGGTTGCCCTGCTTGAGCAGGGGGCTGGACCAGGTGACCTCCTAATGTCCCTGCCAGACTTAGCACTTCTGTGGTTGTAATTCTGTCTTGAAGCACACACACAGGCTGGAAATGAGATGACTTCTACCTCTAGAGTAATGTATGGCCTCTTACAGAGAAAACTAAAGGACTATCTAATTTGAAGTGTGAGCTTAATTGTTATGCGATGACCTGATAGCAGGGAACTTGTCCTGCTGACCCTACCAGGCACATGCCACTCTACAGTCTTTAAATAACATGATGATGATAATAATAATAGTCTATAGTAGTGAAAAGGGAAAGAAAAGGAAAAATTTTATACCATTAAAAAAGTAGGATCACAGGGTCCCAAAGGAACTGACCTGTGGTTACTACAGCTACCAAGTTATGAAAAGGGATTGATATTAAATTAGTAGAGATTTATAATTTCCCCCCACCTTTTCTGGTATATATTAGAAGGAATCAGGTGCTTCTCCTAAGAAATAAGAAGCTATCATAGCTGGTTTGTAATGTTATTTACAATTTAAATCAGTAGGCAGGCCCCAGCAAACTGAAGGAAAGGGCAACCCTCCCATTATTCCCCTTGCACAGAAAGCTTTCACCCCTCTTCATCTTTATAATAAGGAATGTCTGGTATGCAAGCATCACTCCAGCACATCCCTGCAATTCTCTTGTGACTATGAATCCCAAATTGAGACTAAGGGCACTTGTGAGCAGGGAGACAGCTCACGAGCACTGTTCAGCTCACAAACACTGGAGCATCACTAATTATTATGCATTTGCTAAGCACTGGTGTGTGCTTTGCCACAGGCAGAAAAAATGAGTCTGCACTCTGTAGGTCTCTTCAGTTAGCAGTTGGATACTAAACGGAGTCTGCCTAACATGCAGTCACACTCGGGGTTCAGAGGCCAGCTTTTTGCTACCTAGGGATGAATGGGAAAGCTGTAAATACAAGCAGCCTGATTAGTGGCAGCAGCCTCTTGGAACAGAAGAGCAGTGTACCTATTAACCCTTTTGCACTCAGTCAGTGTCCCCTTGGTTCACTTTCTGCTTTGAGAAAGAAACTGAACTTTGCTGAGTTCAAGCCCCTGTGTGAGATTTGGAACCTGCACTGCCCCTAGGAGGAGGAGGGTGGGGAGGGAGGAGTGCATCCACCAAGCTTGCTTACTAAGTAAGCTGAGCTAGTTACCATGCTGGCCAAGCCAAAATTTCTCCTTACGCAATTACTTCTTAGTGATGCCTGCAAATACATGCTCTGGCCAAATATGCGTTATCTTTCTAAAGTGAGGAGAAGAAAAGAAGCTATTGCATGAAATAGGTTAGAAAGGAGAACAGTATGTGTAAGGAGGTCAGTGTGGAAGGAAGCTGAGTGAGGCAAAGCCTTGAGAGACAAGGTGGAATTGTGTTTGTCAAAACATAGAGAAGTTAGCTCAGCACAGATCTTGGATCCGTTCTACTCTCTGTTGAAGTCAACAGGAAGATTCACATTAAATTCAACAGGTTCCATCATATTCCACCTGTATAAGGTCGAAACCAGTGCTGAAGGTGCTAATTAAGGTGCATAACAAGACTCGTGATCTTTTATTTAGAAAACAAAACACCCAATCACTCCCCCTCCCAGTTCTTCCCAGCCTGAAGAAAACATACCAAATATAATCATCAACACAAAATTATCAGCAACAGATTATACTCTCATTTTTAGACTGAAGACTGTCAAATACCGCAACCACTGGGTGTTCTTTGTTGTTCTTTGTTGTCGTGTCACTTCATATTTCATCCTCTTTGATCCATGGCAAAAAGACTTGCTCTTTACAAGTGAAAAATTAGAGGAACAGACAACCTATACAGGCGTCCAAGCTTCTTGTAGTTTGTCTGCACCAGCATCTGACAGGGCAAGTCAGACTAGTTACAGGAGCCATCCACAAAATCCAGTATAAGAGGACCTCCGGATCACTGGGACCAGTCTACTGCTATTGCAGAGAGCCACAAAAAAGGCAGTAGCTTGCATGCTAGTGACTTCTGATTTAGTTTCTCCCACAGTCACTATTACAAATGGAGCTGCACAGGGAGAGCCAGGGCAGAAGTGTTCCTAGAACTGTTAGTCTATGCACAATTTAAATTGTACAGTCCTTCACCCTTTTCTCTCCTGTAGTAAAGCTTGCACACCTGCCTCCCAAATGCATTCCCTGAATGACTTAGAGTCATAGAATCATAGAATGATTTGAGTTGGAATGGACCTTAAAGATCACCTAGTTCCAATCCCCCTGCCATGGGCCGGGACACCTCCCACCAGACCAGGCTACCCAAGGCCCCATCCAACCTGACCTTGAATGTTTCTAGGGAGGGGAAATCCCAGAGCTTCCCTGAGCAACCTGGGCCAGTGCCTCACCACCCTCATAGTGAAGAAATTCGTCCCTATGTCTAGTCTAAATCTGCCCCTCACCAGTTTATACACATTGCCCCTGGTCCTACCACTACATGCCTTTGTAAAAACTCCCTCCACAGCTCTTTTGTAGTCCCTTCAGGTAATGGAAGGTCACTATGAGGTCTCCTTGGAGGACTTAAGTCCTTTCCCACCATTTATATTATTACAAACTGAGGTTTCATCCCTTTAATCTGACAATAAAGATCAAAGGCTGTTCTAGAGAAGAAACAGCAAAATGAAAACACAGACAGAACCTCGGGGGGACTGAATCTTTCTTCTGAAATCAATATAGTGTGAATACACGTATAGATCACG
Organism: Cuculus canorus; assembly: GCF_017976375.1. Lineage (NCBI taxonomy): Eukaryota > Metazoa > Chordata > Aves > Cuculiformes > Cuculidae > Cuculus > Cuculus canorus. Next base: position 95,792,205 of record NC_071402.1, read on the forward strand.
CAGTTTGACTGAACAAGAGCTAACAAGAAATACAGTTCTGGAATGGATGAAACACCCAGCTGAGAAGAATGGGTGAGGGCTGTGCAAAAGGCACAAATAGGAACAACGTGGTTGAATTTCAGAAATCAAAAATTTAGGTTTTCCATCAAGAAAATTGACTTGAGATTTAAGTTCGAAATAAATTAGAGGGTTAAGTCCATCACTCGATACAGACGTTTGAAAATAATTCAGTTGTATGGCTTTTATTTCTCCAATGAAAGGGATTCAATAAAGACAAGATTTACTTCTGCCTGTGAGATACAGTTCTTCTAATGCTTGGTTTTTATCTCAGTAACACCAACACAGTGGAAATATGAGAATAATAATACTGCATTTTAGTAATATCACCACTCAAATACTGAACAGCTTTATGAATATCACAGAATAAATGATAAACAGACCCATAGCTCTAATCCTGGGCATGGGGCAACTTCAGTTTCACTTTGCTGTACGAGGGAAAAAACAGTGCACTTTTTACCTGGTCTTTAAAAGCCAGCATTTCTCCAGCTGAAATGAAATAAAAAGCGGTTCATTACCCTGCAACCTTAGAAATCCTTTCACGTAGACTTTCTGGGACCTAGAGCCTTCAGTGTGATCTGTACCACAGCAAAAACACCGTAACCTTAATAATCTGTTGGCCATGACCAATAACCTCCTTTTCAGGATCTACAAGAGCAGTTCAGGTACAAGGTCTGCTCTGATGCCAGTCCAGAGTGAGTCTTGCCCCAGATCACCAGTTACTCAGCAATTGTGTGTCTGAAAAGGGAGATATGGTACCAATCCACTTAGCCTGATGGGCTGGTAGGAGCCAGGCAGGGGTTCAGTACGTTATGAAGGAATAAATAAGACAAGCGAAACTGCTACACTACATTTGTTTCACAAAAGGTTTCTGATGTGGAAAGTCATAATTATTTATAGTATATTCTAAAGATGCACAGGGCTTTTGGCACATAAAGAAACTAAAGCAGCATTCCCAGAAATTGTCATAATAAAGGCTGCTGTAAAGACTACTCCAGGGCAAACCTCTGCAGCAGTTTGAATCTCCCTGACTTCAAGCCCAGTTCTGCAGCATTTATTTATGTGGACAATTCCATTTGTACTACTCATGACTGCACAGATAAACTGTTTATGACAGAGCAAGACTCAACTCAAACAAGTCACTTTAAGGAACAATAAGAATAGAAAAAGACTAACACACATGCCTGAGATAACTCTGGCTCCATAATATCATGCTGTAAGTTGAGTGGAAGCTGGTGCAGAACTCACTGAAGAGCGCTATTTCCTACCTAATTAAGGACAATGACAACTAAGGGAGCCAGGCACATCTTTTTCATATGAAGATTTTTATGAATTTTTATTACTTAATCTGTCTGACTCTTTGGTAGTTTTCTTATAACGCATGTCTTTAATAACCGTATATTTCTTGTCACGCTCTCTCCTTAGTCTGCAATAGTGAAAGACTATTTTGTTCTTTGTTTCTTACTTTCAATACAGGTCAGCAGTTACTAAATACTGGTTATTTAACCAGTTATTAACAGGTAGCTGTGTCCATTACTGGTTAAATGCCATAGTCGTCATTACTCAGGAAATCATGCTAGGTGAGCATACTTCCCTGTGGGTTTTATCTTTTATCTATTTCTATTTTCTAACAAAAAAACCCCAGTAAATTAGTTATCTCCTGTGATTATGTAGTTCTTTCAAGATCATCTTTGCATCAGGGGTTTTAAAAGCAAGCTTTTATAAAGGACATCCTACTTTTCTTCTTTGTTTTTTTTCACAGTCTCCTCAAAATTTTTTTTTTATTTTCCCAGCTATAATTTTATCCCTTTGATCCTATACCCTGTTTAAAATTGCCTACTCCTTATTCATCACAAAGCACATAACTATAATTAGAGTATTTAAAACAGTTTACAGAATCTTCTGACTAGCAATAGTTTCCCAATTTAAAAAACAATACACTCCATGAAAGCAGAATTTCTTCTCACCTCACTGTCCATGTAGTCCATCTGTGAACAAAGAAGAAAAATTTTATACATTGAGAGGGATCTTCAGAAAAATGCAATGTCTGCATTCATTGAATTATTCAGAGCATGCTTCCCTAAAATGCTTAGTTTGTTGCAGATCTTATTTTACCACAGATTTTTGCTACAACCACAGAGCTGGAAGTAATAGATAGCTCTCTTAAGGACTACCATGTGAAAAGAATCTAATTGCACTAATGCCTAATTGCCTAATGTCAGTTATTCCCCTGCCAGAGGTCAGGGCTAGTCAAAAGGCAATGGCCTTTATCGTCTTGTGCATTTTCCGGGCCAAAATGCTTCACCTCGTAAGAATGCATTTCCTTTACTGGAATGATGGGTGTGCTCTGTCTTAGTGGAGTTCACCCTCTGCTTAAGCCATAGACACCTTTAATTATCTTTTTTCTCGTTTTCAGATTCAATCTCTTTTCTTCCTTTCTGTCCTCAACATGAAATAAGTAACTTGACCACTGCAATGGGGCTTCACCTCCTTACAGAGCATGCAAACCCACAGATCTTGCTAGAGCACCCTGGAAGCAATTATCTAGGAATACACTGTGGTTTAAAAAAGTATTAGTTTCCATGTTTTGTAGGAAACAACAAAGGAATTAGTAACAACGAGATCATCAGTATAATGTCAAAACTTCTTCCAAGATTAGGAAGGCACCTCCAAGACAAGAGGATAATTAAACACAGACTCTCCCCACTTTATTAAGGCACCCGCCTTACAAAGGAAGTCTGAGCTCTGGTCTCAAGTCTGCCAAAGACTTCCCTTGATTCTCAGCTCTGCCACCTGCAGCTACAGGGGCAGGTAATTTATATCGTGTTTGTCTCCAGGAGAGGCTGGGACACCAAATTCAAAGATATTTGTGAATCTCTTGGAAAGCAGTGATGAGAAAAAGGTGTATTCGCAGTGCATCATCTGCTCACCAAGAACCTCTCCAGTGTTAGATAACCTTGAAGCTGTCCAGGATTATACTAAGGAAGTACTGTAGAGAACGCTTGTATGTTTATATAATGGTATCAAATATAAACATGTTATTATTAGCACATTTAGTTGAGATAATTAAATTGAAAACAATGAGGAATGGAGTCACAGGCGATGCTTGCTTCAATGGAGAAACACAAAAGGGGTAAATAATAGTTCCCTTGGACCCACTGAAGTATATAGCAAAGCAAAAAATGCTAGGTTTAATATATTTCAAGTTTAAAGATGTACATGTTTGTACATTTGAGATTTTTATATGCAGGTAATTATAACAATTCCCCATCACATTTCTGTGAAAGCAAGCAGTGACACACAGGTGACTTGTAAACTATAAGGATGGGCCTCTGAGAAGAGTCAGGAAAAAAAACCCCAAACATTGCAGAGAAAGAAATTAAGGCAAATTCCTTCTGTGCGGGGTGCAACGGCGCCATAACCCATGTTTCTAGAGGTGAAAGCTGCTTTGTTACCTCTATCAACCCTTTCAGAAAGGAAAGCTCTCCTGTATTCAAGGACATCATTTTGATGGACCCTGGTCTATAAAAGTCTTAGTAGTTTGGGGGCTGGACATTACAGGAGGTCCTTTCTTCACCTGAAATAAGATCATGTTAAAAAAAATGCTATGGTGGTGTTACTTCTACACTTTGTGAAAATATAAACATCAAACTGAAGTGCAGAGCAATGTGGCTGGAAGGATGGCCAAAATTAAATATATTTTACCTTTACCCCCCCCATATTTCTTTCTTCTTTTTATTCACTATTCTGGAATATTGATTATATTCTTTATCTAAAATGATTTTGTTCACAAGCCCTGCTATATTACACGACACAAATTGATACACGTTTCTGAACACCCCTGCCTCTTTTATTGCTAAACACGGTAATCATACCCTGGTATATTTATATGCAAGGATAGCAACCTGAGAATAGTGCTTAAAAATAAACCAAATAGGAATTGCAGACTGTGTGTGTATGTGTGCGCACGCGTGTGTGCTCATAACAGACATTTATAGCAGGGATTGAAGAGATGATATTAGGGGAATACTGTCTGTTATATTTGTTTGGTTTTAATCCAAATCATTAAAGCATGAGGTGCAGAGGGTTATACAAAGTTTAGTGTAGGTATTTTTTTTTAAATAAAGACAATGGTAATCATGACTGAAGCAACTAGATGCAGTCACCATGTTATGTTCTAGATGAAACGGCCAGTGCTCTTTTCGAAAGAAAAGAGCTATTCCTATTTTCAGTACATCCGGTGAGACCACAAAAGCATCACCCACTTAGTTATAAGTGCTTCTTCCCCTTTGCCATTCCTTCCCTCAGAAGCTGAGTTTCTATTCTGTTAAAGTCTGTGACTGAATTATGGAACCCCCAACATAAGGAGGATATGGGATATTGAACTGTTGGAACGGGCCGAGAGGAGGCCACGAACATGATCAGAGGAATGGAACACCTCTGCTATGAGGACAGGCTGAGAGAGTTGCGGTTGTTCAGCCTGGAGAAGAGAAGGCTGTGGGGAGACCTTAGAGCAGGCTTTCAGTTCCTGAAGGGGCTACGGGAAAGCTGGAGAGGGACTGTTTACAAGGCTGTGTAGTAATGGGATGAGGGAGAATGGCTTTAAATTGGAGAGGGAAACATTTAGATTAGACATAAGGAGGAATTTCTTTCACTATGAGAGTGATGAGGCACTGGCAGAGGTTGCCCAGGGAAGCTGTGGATGCCCCATACCTGGAGGTGTTCAAGGCCGCGTTGGTCTTGGGCAGCCTGATCTAGTGAGACATGTCTATGCCCATGGCAGGGGGGGTTGGAACTGGATGGGCTTTAAGGTCCCTTCCAACCCAAACCATTTTATAATTCTATGAATTGCAACAGATTCGCAAATGGATGGGAGCAGTATGTGTCCCTTGGGCCTCTGAAAAGTAGATGTCATCACGGTATCTTTCTGAAGGCACCAGATATCTAAAGTAGCTATAGGGCAGATGTGCATATATGCGTGAAGGAAGAGGCAAAAGTAAGTAAAATGTCAAAGGTTTTTTAGTTTATCTGCATCAGTGGATCTCTGTCTCCTGTTAAGTTCTCCTGTGTGACAAAAGAAAGATTTCAGGTTTACTGCTGGATTTTCCCTTAGATGCTGAAAATCTCAGGATTTTTAATTCATGTTTTTAGACAGTGCTTTATGGCTCCTCAGTTTGGTCACCTGCTTCAAATGAATTAAGACAGAATGTAATTGTTTCTTGGTGCTGTACATCACCAAGCTTTACAGCAAAAGGAAAAAGCTGTTACCACTCACAGAGAAAGTCTACATTGGCTTTCAGGAGGTAGGTAAAGCAGAGACTGCAGGAGACAGCATATGGAACACTAGGTATTAATAGAATAAAGGCATAAAGTTTATTTTGCCTACAAACCCAAACATCAAGCAATTTCTGGTCATATACCAAAGGAGATAGGAACAGAATGGGCAGTAATGGGAGGTTTTGTGGATTTTAAAACAGCACAATTCAAATATTTAAAAATCAGCATTTGAGCTGCTGGAAAGTTGCCTATGTGGTAGTAGGTGCTAGGAAATTTGCTCATCCATGAGCTCAGTAGCAAAACCAAGCTCCTCACACACAAAGGTTTGAGGAGATGAAAGCTCACAGCCCACCGTTCAGAGGAAGGTTCCAGGTCCCACAACTGCTATTGTAATCAACTATTAATTATGTATGAATAAAGCATTGATAGTATTATGCGCATCTTGAAACAGCAGTTCCCCAAAAGGAGCGTTGTCTAATTGTTTTTATATTCTTCAGACAGTGAAATATCCAGGAGGCTGCTTCCTGACCCCTCGAGAGGGCTCCTGCTCAGGGTCAGACACCTCCTACTGCAGAACAGGCAAGGAGTATTTCCAGTCCCATCAAAGGCTCTTACTGTGGGGCCTGGCAGTAGAGAGGGCTGGAAAAGACTAGATGTGCATATCCATTGATTTTTCAATGGCAATAAATGACACTACAAAAACTTTAGCAGGATATCTCCAAATAAAAAAAGGAAACCATCTACAGGGCAACCACAACAGATAAATTTGATTGTAACAGAGAAACCCATGAAAAAAAGATACGAGGAGTTTTCCAGTATAGGAGCAGGCAAATCACACTTTATTGGCCGGTCACTGTTCAACTAACCTTTACAAATAGCTGCATTTAGTATTTGTTTCATTTATATAAATGTTAACATAAGACATATTGATACATTGTCTGGATTAAAGGGCAAAACCACTCCAGTTCAAAGTATTTGGAAAACCATTGGTGCAGCAACACATGCAGTTATTGAATGCCATAAAGTCAGGCCAAAAGCCAGACTCAAAATTTACCAATATAAAGATTGCCAGTGAATGTCAAATTACATTAGCTAATATTAATTATTTCAGTGACTAAATAAAAAAAACCCGTCCCAAATAGTTTTATACCATTTTAACTGACTAGTCTCTACCTCAGACAGCATTTACTTTGATATCAAACATTGTTTTAATGCTGAACTGCCTACACAGTCATTTTAGCAGCAGGTAAATGCCTGAAAATGCAGCAGTGGCTTCTAGTGGGAATCTTAAATCCTTCTCAAAATAATTCAGCTATACCTTAATTTCCACCATGCAATAAGGCAACAGAACTCATGTCCACAGTGAAACTATTTTGAAGGAAATACAAACTGGAGTAAACCTGCTGTGTATTCACAGTCAACAAAACCTCATTTGATGCTAAGAAAAAATGAGGCTTATGTTGCCCTTTCTCTATTATTTCTCACCAACATTTCAATTTTCAGCTGAATCTTGCGAGTTTGTGGCACAGAAGTACCATATTAATGACAAGACAAAGGCAGGCAGCATTTGAAACCTCCCATGTGTAGCTGTGTTAGCAGCACAGCCAACTCAATTTTATATATTTAAAAGTATTTGTGGTCTAAACATGAATACTTCAAGGGGCTTTTAAGGAAAGCTGCCCATGCTGGTACCACACACCAAATTATCTCTAGGTAAAGACACAGAATTGCGCATTATACAGGAAGACCGAGTGCTCCAGTACAACTCTTAATAAAGGTGGGAATGAACTAGAATGGAGAAGAGTGGTCCTAGAAGTGCGCTTCCCTCGTATGGAAAAAACAGACTTTGAGCACCAGTTCATTTCACACAACTCACTAACCAGTGATAGCTCCTCCATCGCAATGATCTTAGCTGGATTCAGGTGACTGAACTGAAGCTTCCATTTATCCCATCGTTTTGCCAAGCCAGTCTCCTTTCTTTCAGAAATCCTAGGAACAGGAACCACTCTGTCACTCTGATGAGTGTATCTATGCTTAATGAAGAATAATGAAAACTACATGCTGGGAAAGGTAAAAAACAATGCATCACTTTCTCTCCCAGATGCTGGTCTTTGACTCCTCCAACATTGCTTTGACTATTCCATTCCAAATGTCGCTGTTATTACTTGTCAAAAAATACCAAAAACATTTGGTTTTCAAGGAATTTTAAATGTTTTAAAGTGCCAAATTATTTATTTTGTTGATTCCTTGCTAACTATGGCCTGCAACAGCTGGGTCTTCTGCAGACAGGCAAGAGATTCGCTCTAAGTTTAGGAGGAAACACAGCACGTTAGTCAAAGAGGGCAATTTCACTTAAAGTAAAGCCCAGAAAATGCCTCCTCCCTACACGCCTACGAACACCAGCACTTTGCTTGCTTTGTGACCAGCCTAAGCCTATAGCAGTAAGCATCTGAGCCCGTTCAGGTAGAGCTATATATTTTTATTGAATGATCACCGCTGTCTAAAACAACAAGGAAATTATTTACCATGTAAGTCAGTCCTACAGGATAAGAAAGCCCATGGCTTATTAGAGAGTTAAAGATGGGAAACTCCTCAGGTTTCCCTAAACATATTACAGCCTGGCTACAGACATCTGTTACGATAATACGTCCCTCTTTGTCAAAGGCCACAGCTGTAGTATATATTTTGGAGGGGAAAACGAGATTCAAACCGAAGCTATCCATCTGTCCAATGAGATCCATCTCTGCACTGAAAATCTTCACTCGGGTGCTGCCACCGTTGGGTCCTTGAGCTTTCAGGTGCTCTATCACCACAATAGCCCCTGAGACCGGAGAGACAGCAACCCCTCTCGGGTTGATGAGCTGAGACCGGATCATCTGGCACTTCTTGAATTCCCTGTTGGTGAAGTCGGCTGTCAAGCGGTACAGCGCACCCGCCTCCGAGTCTGTCAGGATGACTTCACCCTCAGGGGTGGCATCCAAGCCCCAGGGCAAGCGGAAACCTTCCCGGGCAGCCAGGACTCCCCTTCCATCAAAATCAAACGCCTTCACAGCGCGGTCCCCGCCATCGGTGACCACCACGTGCCCGTCCCAGGTGACGGTGACATCGAGAGCGTACTTGATGTCATTGCCTGCGTCCCCTCGCTCCCCAAAGCGCTGCAGGCAGGTTCCACTCGGCCCAAAGATGTGGATCCTCTTCTTGCCGTCGTGTGCCACTGCCAGGCGCCCCGTCTTCGGGCAAGCGGCCACCCCGGTGGGGTTCACCAGGGACCCCCATCCTCCCAGCGACAACCGGAGACCCAGGGAAGCACCGGGGACCCCTCGGCTCAGGGATGCAGGGATGCTGCCACCCGCGGTCTCCAGCACCTCCAGCAGCTGGAGGAGCGGGAGGCAGTCGCTGGTCTCAGCGGAGCCGCAGGGCCGCCGGCAGAAAGGGCATTCGAGCCTCCGGCCATCGGGGCCACCCAAGGCCACCAGGCAGCCCCGGCACAGCACATGCCCGCACGGCAGGTTCCGCGGCCGCCGCTGCAGGACGGGGCCGAACGGCTCGAAGCACACCCGGCACTCCAGCAGGCTCAGCTCCGCCTCGGAGTCGGGACAAGACGCCATCCCGCGGCTCGGGGGCGGAGAGGAGATGCCGGGGGGCGGGGGATGGCGACATCAGTCGCCATCCCCCGCCCCCCGGCATCTCCTCTCCGCCCCAGAGCCGGCCTCCTCGCTAAAAAAGCCGCCAAGATCCCGATACACGCACGGCAAAGCCGCCCCGAGTCCAACCGTACCAAACCCTGCTCCTAAGCGATACCGAAAATGCCGGCAAATAAACTCTCCAAGACTCCTTTTGGAGTTTTAGAAAGCAAGCAGCCTTTATCAGTGCTGGGCGACTGATCTCCATCGATTAGCGAGATAAGAGCCGGGGACAGAATGTATTTCCCACTCACACGCAGGTGTATATTCCCAGAAATCTTAGGCACATTACAAAGGCTTGTAGTGATAGGATAAGGGGGAGTGGCTTTAAATTGTGTGCGTGGGGGGGAAGATTTAGACTAGACATTAGGAAGAAATTCTTTGCAAAGAGGGTGGTGAGGCACTGGCACAGGCTGCCCAGGGAAGTTGTGGATGCCCCATCCCTGGAGGTGTTCAAGGCCAGGCTGGACGAAGCTTTGGGCAGCCTGATCTCGTGGGAGGTGTCCCTACCCATGGCAGAGGATTGGAACTGGATAGGCTTTAACGTTCCTTCCAACCCAAACCATTCTATGATTCTATAATTCTATGATATTCTATTACTTTCCAAGGTCTAATTTTAATGCTGTTATGAACTTCACAACAGTCATATCTCTTGCTAATTTGGAGCTGGCTCCAGCTCTCTGCATGACCTTGCATTTGGCATGGGGAGAGACTGCAAACAGAGGTGATCACAGAAGAAGACATATCTGTTCTGCAAAGATCACACTGAGCACAAGATGCTATCATCTTCAGGGAATGAGTAGTGTTTGGAAAAAAACATTGTTTTAAAGAAAACATGCTATCAGAGGGACATTCTGTCTAACTTTTAAAGAATACAATTACTTAGATTAAACTTAACTCTACTTCAGCTTAAATCAAAATATTCCCCTTTTTGTAACAGTAACTACTTCTTGTATTATAAGCACTTCATCTACCGGTCTTTTAAATACCTCCAGGGATGATGACTCAACCACCTCCCTGGGCAGCCTCTGCCAGTGCCTGATAACCCTTTCAGTGAAGAAATTTTTCCTAATGTCCAATCTGAACCTCCTCGGGCGCAACTTGACACCATTCCCTCTCATCCTATCACCCATTACTTGGGCAAAGAGACCAACACCCACCTCACTACAACCTCTATTCCTGTAGTAGTAGTGAGTGATAAGGTCTCCCTTCAGCATTCTTTTCTCTAGGCCAAACAATCCCAGTTCCCTCAGCTATTCCTTGTAAGACTTATTCTCCAGCCCCTTCATCAGCTTTGTTGCCCTTCTTTGGACATGTTCCAGTGTTTCAATGTCTTTCTTGTAATGAGGGGCCCAAAACTGAACACAGTATTCAAGGTGTGGCCTCATCAATGTCAAGTACAGGGGCAGAATCACTTCCCTGGTCCTGCTGGCCACGCTGTTTCTGATATAAGCCAAGATGCTATTGGCCTTGTTGGCCACCTGGGCACACTGCTGACTCATGTTCAACCACTGTTGACCAACACCCCAGGTCCTTCTCCTCCAGGCAGCTTTCTAGCCACTCCTCCCCAAGCCTGTAGTGCCACACAGGGTTGTTGTGTCCCAAGTGCAGGACTTTTCACTTTGTGTCCCAAGTGCAGGACTTTTCACTTTGCCTTGTTGAGCCTCATCCCGTTGGTCTCAGCCCATCCATCCACCCTGTCCAGATCCCTCCATAGAGCCTCCCTACTCTCAAGCAGATCAACATTTCCTCCCAGCTTAGTGCCATAAAATGAAGTAAAATGTACATACAGATAATAATGTACATACAGACTGAGGAGCAAGAGGCTGGAGAGCAGCCCTGTGGAAAGGGATGTGGGGGTTCTGGTCAATGGCAAATTGAACATGAACCAGCAGTGTGCCCTGGCAGCCAAGAGGGACTACTGTGTCCCAGAGTGCATCAAGAACAGCATTGCCAGATGACTGATGGAAGGCCAGCAACTGTGGATTGTGCAATCCAAGTGATTGGAGGTCATTGTGCAAGGCCAAGTGCAAGGTCCTGCCCCTGGGTCAGGGTAATTCCAACCATAAATACAGGCTGGGTGGAGAATGAATTGACAGCAGCCCTATGGAAAAAGACTTAGGGGTGCTGGTGGATGAGAAGCTGAGCATGAGCTGGCAATGTGTGTCTACATCCCAGAAAGCCAACTATGCTCTGGGCTGCATGAAAGTGTGACCATCAGGTGGAGGGAGGCGACTCTGCTCCTATACTCCACTCTCCTGAGACTTCACCTGAAGCACTGCTTTCATTTCTGGAGTCCACAACACAGAAAAGACATAATCTGTTGAAACAAGTCCAGAGGAGGTCACAAAGATGATCAGAGCGCTGGCACACCTCCCTTGTGAGGAGAGGCCGAGAGTTCGTTTTTTTCAGCCTGGAGAAGAGAAGGCTCTGGGGAGACCTTACAGCAGCCTTCCAGTACTGAAAGAGAGCCTCCAGGAAAGCTGAGGAGAGGCTCTTTATCAGGGAATGCAGTGATATGACAAGGTTTTAAGCTGAAAGAGAGCCGATTTAGATTCGATATTAGGGATAAATGTTTTACTGTGAGGGTGGTGATGCTCTGAAACAGGTTGTCCAGAGAAGTCATGGATGCTCCCTCCCTGGAGGTGTTCCAGGCAAGGTTGGATGAAGCCTTCAGCATCCTGATCCACTGGGATGCCCATGGCAGGGGGGCTGAAACTGGGTGATCTTAAAGGTCCCTTCCAACCCAAACCATTCTATGATTCTATGATTGTCCTGCTTTATTGGTGCAGCCCCTCCTTGAGTACGAGTGCAGTTTTGGATGCCACAGTATAAAAAGGACATAAAGCTACCAGAGAGTGTCCAGAGGAGGCCACAAAGTTGGTGAAGGGTTTAGAGGGGAAGTCATATGAAGAGTGGTTAAATTCACTTGGTTAGTTCAGCCTGGAGAGAGAGTGGTGTGGGTGTTTGTCTTTTCTCCCAAGTAACAAGTGAGAAGACAAGAGGAAATTGCCTCAAATTGCACCAAGGGAAGTTTAGATTGGATATTAGGAAAAAAAAGCTTTACTGAAAGAGTGATGAAGTATTGGCACAGGCTGCTCAGGGAAGTGGTGGATCACCATTCGTGGAGGTCTTAAAAAATGTGTAGATGGGGCACTTCGGGACATGGTTTACTAGGCACGGTGGTGTGGGGCCGATGGTTGGACTTGATGATCTTAGAGCTCTTTTCCAACCTTAACGGTTCTATGATTCTATGACTGCTATGCTAAAATCATCAGACCCACTTGCATCTCTAGGACTACAATGCTCCAAAAAGCTCCATGGCCTTCTGGTCTTGGTGAATTATAATACACAACATTACAATCACATCTTTTGGTTATGTTTTTTAAAAGCTGCTGCCAAGAGTACAAGGCCAGGGCAAGAAAAGGTTTTGAGAACCTCAAATTTTTTAATTTAAAAGCCATTGCAGTAGCATCCATAAGGGAGTGATAGAAGACCCATAAAAGAAGGTTTGTATTCTGATGAACACGCAGCAGCTCTGTAAGCTTTCTTTGAACTCTCTCACCCTACAAGCCCTACTGGTACTGGTACAAGTACTGGTTTGCACGCTCATTGCTGAGCTCTCAAGGGAGGGAGCAGCACACTTGTAAGCAGCTGCAGGAACATTTTCTCCCTTTACTCTCTCCTTCATTGTATTTCAGTTCACTTTCCTTCTCTCTTTTCTCCTTGAGGATAGTCCTCCCTCGGCGGCTCCTGCCAACCGTCCTCTTGACCTGTGATCACGAGTAACAGGGATGGAGAGAAGCAACTTGTGCCAGCTGCCCGCCTTTCTTGCCCAGCCACCCAGTCTGGCACAAGGCTGGCATCACAGGAAACAGTATTTGAACAGGAGCTGCCATTGCTCCTGGTGCTGCCAGCCACCGAGGCCAACCTGCAGAGCACCAGGCATACAGCATTTCTTGGTAACTGCTGAAAGGGAACAGCAACATTCCTGTCTATCTAGCTCTGATGATTTAATTTATATGGAAGAAAAAGATATATACTTGAAATGCTCCTTTGTGAATGGAGTTTAAGAAAAGCCAGGCATATCACAAGACAGTGAAGGCCGTTATGTAGAGGAGCTGAGTTGGTAAGCAAAATGGACAAAAATGTTCCACAGGCATTTTTCTTAGCCTGCTTTAAGAGTGCCCCAAAACATGTCTCATTGTAAAAGGTCAGATAAAAATAAAAGCAAGATGGGAGGTAAGTTACTTTAATTCATTTCAATCAAGCTACAAACTTCAGTAAATATAGCACCTCCAGAAAATAATCTAGTCCCCATTGTCTGTGTCTCTCTGAGAAGTCATCCACTTTTTGAAGACAGTTAATTTCACAGTGGTCACCTGAAAAGGAGGAAAGAGCCACAAATTACTGAGTGATTGGTCATTGAAAAATCCCAACTGTCAGGAAAGTAAAAAAAAAAAGAATTTAACCAAAGATTTCCTCACAGTCCCTAACGCAGTGATACAAATGCATTGGGGAAAACTTATCTCTCTCTTTTGCACTGGCATGCAAGTGTCCATGCCAATGACTTGCTGTAGACAGATACTGCACGGGTCCCAGAAAGTTCTAAATTTAAAAGAAGTGCAATATCAGAGCATATCAGGAGGAACTTTTATAATTAAATTCCTGCCATAAATCTGAGTTTCATTATTTTGAGGGATTTAAGTTGTACATTTATCATTTTCCTCATGCGGCATGTTACTTTTCTTCTTTGACCAAAAGCAGTACAGCAGAAACTGTAGATCTGGTATGCAAAGGCCTGGTATTAAATCCAGAGAAGCTGGTGATGAGGTGCAGACAGACAAAATAGTCAAACAGGACTCAGACTGCAGCTACAAGACCACTGAGTGCAGTAGGAATCCTGGGAGAATGTAAAGATGCCAAGGGAAGGAAGGAGACAATATCTGTCTCCAGGATTTTCTTCGCATCTTTTGAAGAGCTGAGAATTTTCCTCAAAAAGCAGAATCAATGTGGCTAGATGTTATTTATTTTCCCTATTATTTTTCCATTACTCCACCCCTTAGATAACAAGCAAACAGCTATCACTTGTGAGAGGGCAAGATTGAAGCATATAAACCCATTTATGTACTTTGGAAAAAATTCATAAGGGTTAGATAAAATATTACGTACCAAACAAGCTTTTAATTTCAGATTCAGGAACATAAAATGGTGGGCCTGAAAGAAAATAGGTGAAGCTGATCAGAGAGAAGATGTGGGAAGGAAACAAACATTTGCACTGCAGAAGGAGAGCCAGCCCTAATGCTCACAGCACCTAGCCTGCAATCAGGCCCCAGTGTGCAGCACCATCTGCAGGAACCAGAGAACACCATATCTAAGAATTGGTGGCACCTTGTTGGAGCACCAGCCAGCTTCAGGTGTGGCTGCTGCATCATCTTCAGGCTGCAGTCAGGGTAGCCACATCAATATGTCTGGATACAACCACTCTCCATGTGCTGTGTGACACACAATGCGCTATGTGATTGGCCAACGTTGGCATAACTAAAGCTAAAAGCCAAATAATGCGAGACGGAGAGCAATGAATTAAACTACTGTTACTTATAAGACCTATTTTTCAGGGATAATTATGCTGAAGAGCCCAAAAGCAGCAAGAAATCTCTTTCTTTTGAGGGTTAATGATTACCAAAAGTAGTATTTTAAAAACCCTCAGACTTCAGTATGCAATAAAAGTTATAAAAGGAAAAAATACTTTATGATTTTACACAATTTCACCTCTTCCAAGCATATTCGGACCATGGTAGGGGCTGAGAGAGGCACAAGATGGCAACACTGGAGAAATGGGCCTATGTGAATCTCAGGTTCAACGAGGCCAAGTGCCAAGTCCCACACCTGGGTCAGGGCAATCCGTGGTTTCGACACAGGATGGGAGATGATGTAATTGAGAGCGGCCCTGCAGAGAAGGCCTTGGGGGAGCTGATTGATGAGAAGCTTGACAACGTGCACTTGCAGCCCAGAAGGCCAAACGTATCCTGGGCTGCATCAAAAGTGGCCTGCAGGGCAAGGGAGGGGATTCTGCCCCTTCACTCTGCTCTTGTGAGACCTCATCTGGAGTATTGGATCCAGTTCTGGAATCCCCAACTTAAGAAGAATATAGAAATGTTGGAACAGGTCCAGAGGAGAGCTACAAAGATGATCAGAGAAATGGAACACCTTCCATATGAGGACAGGCTGAGAGAGTTGGGTTGTTTAGCCTGGAGAAGAGAAGGTTCCAGGGAGAACTTATAGCGGCCTTCCAGTACCTGAAGGTACTGGACAGCTGGAGAAGGACTTCTTATAAGGATATGTAGTGATGGGATGAGGGGGAATGACTTTAAATTGGAAGCAGGAAGATTTAGATTAGATGTTCTTCACGCCAAGGGTGGTGAGGCACTGGCACAGGTTGCCCAGGGATGACCCCTTCTCCTGAGGCTGTTCCAGGCAGGGTTGGATGAGTCTTTGAGCAGCCTGGTCCAGCGGGAGGTGTCCCTGCTCATGGTAGGGAGGTTGGAACTGCATAATCTTTAAGGGCCTTTCCAACCCAAGCCATTCTATGATTCTTTTGGGTAAACAGAGGGAAACCAATGTTCTTGGGAGTGCTTCAAGCTCCCAAGGCCGGACAGGATGTGTCCCTTGGTCAACCCTAAGGTTTTTGACACACAGTTGCACTGGTGTGATCAGCTGACAAAGCTGTGCTGATAAAAAACCCTGGGAAGATACTAATGTATCTACCACATCTACATACAATTTGTATCAAAACACGCAAAATCAGAACACAAACAGCACAAACTTCTCACCTTTGTGTTTGTTTGGATCATATGAAACAGTAACGAGGAGATAGGAAGAGTTTTTCTCCATTAGGGTGATCATCAAACTGACATAGCTAAAAGGATAAAGTTATATTTTATTATTTTGGAAATGTACAAACATTCAAGCATTGCGTTCAGAGCATTCAGTGGGAAAGGTAATGTATTTTTACGCAGAGAGAAGTTGAACTGCACAGAAACTAAGCCAAATTTAATTTGAATTTCATGAGCACGAAATTCATGCTACTCATGAAACATCTCAAACAAAGGTTACTGTTTACTCCTCAGAAAAAAGCATTTATCTTTTTTTGCATATTCATCTAAAAGATAACAGACAAAACACAGTCTTCACCTGCCAGTCTATGATACAGTACATAACACAGTACTGATCTTTTAAAAGAAGAATTGTGAATTTAATATTTAATATAAAATCCTGTGGGTAGGGTCAAACTACATTTGTGTGGGATATAGGCACCCACAAAAAACTGGAATAAAGGGAAGTAAGGGGAAAAGCAACAAAAAAGAGGAGAAGCAAATGGGGTAAAAAGGAAATAATAAAATTCAGATGAGACTTGCAGCTCTCTCTTTGCTGGGTTGCAACAAACCACATATTTTCCCACCAAGAGGCAGATGGCTTCCTGAAGGAAGCTCACAAATCTAGAGTTCAGCACGCTGCGACTGCAGCTGATGCCTGCGGTAGAGAAGAACTTGCGTAGGTCACCCCTTTAAATGAAAGGGGGCTCATTGACAAATGGAAGGAGGAGAAACATGTGACACTGCTTACATTAGAGAAAAGACAGAACAGATTTACTGACCGTTGTCTGTCGCATGGATTCACAGCTACTAGAGATCCTCTGTCCCAAACGCCATCAAACTTGCCAACTAGTGAGCTACAGGGAGATAAGGAAAAGGCTTAAAAATACTAAAAAAAGCACATTCATCTTTATTCAGATACTTCTGTGAAGTCACAAGGATTCTCCAGCTAGCAGTGCAGCTAGACCATTACCTTTCTGTTACAGTGCAGCATTTTCATGATCCAAAATACTATGATCTGGAACCAAAGAACCTCCCCAGGGTGCTGAGACAAGGCAGGTAGGAAGAAAAGTAGCTTAAACACATTTGGGCTACAAGCCTGGGTCTTTGGCCATCATACCCTGCTGTGACTCTTGAGGCAGCACTAACATGCACTCAGCACATCAACAGCTTTTGGCCACCTTCTAAAACCCACACGTGATTTCAAATGTCGGTTAAGGAAGGTGCTTTGTTGCTTTACTATCACTGAATTCAGCACACCCAGTAATTTTAGACACCTCAATTGCCAGCTATGTGCCCAGGACAGTTAGCTTCGGCCTGCAAATTGCTTAATGTTAGAAAAGCTAAGCTACGCTGCTGCTTGCCTCAGTTTAGCACCATCACAGACATTAGTTCTGCTCCTGCAGATGCTGGCATATGGCTCTAGCAACCACACAAAACCTGCAAATAGCCAAGAACATTGGGAACTGCCTTTATTGATGGGTGGGCAAAGGCCATAAGGGTGACACTAGAGATGAGGATTTTTGAGGGGGAAGAGTCCTGTTTCTGGTGATTATTAAAACAGAAGCTTAGAGAGTAATAACAGAAACTGAATCATTGTAAAGGTCTGAAATAAGTTTCCTTAGTGAGAAAAATACAGTATGGAATTGTGCAATATCTTTTTGCCTACTTGGGAGGGTGTCAGAGTTGGATTGCCTTTTTCTTCACTTCTGTACTGGTTTTGGCTAGGATAGAGTTATATTTCCTCACAGTAGCTAATAAGGGGCTATGTTTTGGATTCGTGCTGAAAATAGCATAGATAACATGCTACTGCTGAGGACTGCTTACACAGCATTGACACCTTTTCTGCTTCTCACATCACCCTGCCAGCAAGTAGGTTGGAAGTGCACAAAAAGGTGGAAGGGGACAAAGCTGGGACAGCTGGCCCCAAATGACGAAAGGGATATCCCATACCATACAACATCATGCTTAGCAATAAAAGCTCGGGGGAAGGTTGGCAAGGGGACCACTGCTTGGAGACTGCAGTTTTTCACTTCAGCCTTCTGGCTGTCCCCGCCATTCCACTGGCACAGGGGTGCAGGCAAGCAGCTGCGTGGTGCATAGTTATCAGCTGGAATTAAACCATGACCACTGTCCACTGCTCATTTCATTGCAACAGCATTGCTAAATCTCCAGCATCTAACCTAGAAGCTGATCCTATATTTCCCACTTTACTGTGATGAGACACGATAACACTTTAAAGTCCTGACTTCTTTTAAGGTTTGCCAAGACTAAGCATCTAATTTAAATAACCGGCCTCTTAAATGAAAGGAGGTTTTAAAAGAGACAGTGAAGCATGCAAGGGACATAAGGAGGACAAAGCAAAGTCTAGCAGGGTAGGTGACAAACTTGATCTTCTGATGCTTGGAAGCTGTTCTCTCTGCCTAGCTGAGTCTGCTGCACAGCCTCAGGCAAGCTCCAAAAGGTTTTTGTGCTTGTTTTTCCTTCCCAATTTTAGTCTAGTCTAACTGGAATGGTGGCAGTGACTTCATACAGGCATTTAATATATTTTACTCCCCACCAATTTCAACAGAGCCTACAGACACCACAGGCTGCAGGCAGACTCATGCCGTGGCCCTCCCCCAGTCCTGGTCTCCTGCTTGCCCAGATCTCAGGACCTGCTGAGCATCTGGGTGTTCCCTGCCTGTCTGCACATCCAATTTCCTTCTCAGGAGAATCAAGCCATGGGTAAAACGTCAAAAAAGGTGCCCAGATGTCTTTTAGGGTGATATGGAGTCAGGACGAAGCTAAGGTGTTAGGATGTGCTCCTCTTGGGTGTACCTTCCACTGTATCACTACTCAATCTTTTATGAATCTACATTCATAGGATCACAGATTATTTTGGGTTGGAAGGGACCTTAAAAAACATCCAGTTCCAACCCCCCTGCCATTGGCAGGGACATCCCACTAGATCAGGCTGCCCAAGGCCCCATCCAACCTGGACTTGAACACCTCCAGGGATGGGGCAACCACAATTTCTCTGGGCAACTTGTTCCAGTGCCTCACCACTCTCATTGTGAAGAAATTCCTCTTTATGTCTAGTCTAAATCTGCCCCTCTCCAGGTTTATACCCATTGCCCCTGGTACTATCACTACAGGCCTTTGTAAACAGCCCCTCCCCAGCTTTCTCGTAGGCCCCTTTCAGGTACTGGAAAGCTGCTATAGGGTCTCCTTGGAGCCTTCTCTTCTCCAGGCTGAACAACCCCAACTCTCGCATTATCTCCTGCTGTGTGTTATACAGTATGTGACATGAGACATCACAGTCTAGGTACTACTATAATATAGAAACTAACATGTAGAGCAGAAATTCACATATTGCAGAAATCCCACTGGATTTAAGCAGTAAAGTTGTGAATTCTTATCTTTGCATATGTTTAGTAGTTTCAGCTAATGCAATTTTTTTTTTTTTAAGTCTTGCAGCCATAGTTGTATTAAGAGGTGCACTGGTTGTGCAATATAACTGTTTTACACACACCCCAGAGTTCCCACAAAGAGCAGTATTTCCTGTTGCTCTTTAACTAGCGAGAGTCTTTGAAATGTCTCAGTCTGCCAAAGGTCAAGAGCACATCTGAGTTCTCCTCTAATGAATGCTAGGGTAACAGAGATCAAAAGGATTTGTTTGCAGGCCAGCCTCAGCAAGAGAGAAATAAATTTAATTTCCATAATTACTGGGTAATTAATCAAATTGCCTGTACATAGAAACTAGAAGAGTGTATCTGCTGACTGCTACAGGGAATGCAGTTCTTACTTTTACCACAACTGCACCCAGTACTGAACCACAACCCAGAACATGTACCTGTCAATTTATTTTGTGGATGACAAACTATGGACTGGAACCAGTAATATGCAAGGAAAATGCCATTAATCATGCATTTTTTGTTTATTTCACAGTATTATTCCATTCTGTTATGATGGGAGCTACAGATTTTACCATGCTACTTGCTGCAAGACTTAGAATTGAAATTTTTTAAAAATTTTTTAAAAAAAGCTTAAGCAATCTCTAGGCAACTTGTCAGCTCACAGCAAGGATTTCTAGGGCTCCATACAGAAAGCAGCTACATTCCAGGGGCAAGGCAGGGAAGGAAACCAGGCAGAATGTACGAAGTCATGTTCATATACAGCTCACTGGTTCCATGGCACTCACTTTGCAGGGCTAGCTATATATACATTATTCAAACCAACTGGAGTCAGCTGCACCAGCAGTAGACTTAGTAACGGTCTATTGCCTAAGAGACTTTGGACTCTAGTAATGAATATTCTCTTTTTCCAGTTTATGCCAATTAAAAAAAATATATAGTAAACACTGTATCCTGCTGTCCTAAACTACCTATTATGCCTGCATATGTAGCAGCTCTGAAAAACAAAAAGATTAAGACTTGACCTCCTTCTTCTTGAACAGCCATGAAACAAAACCTTCTTCCTGATAGTTGTTTGTAAGAAAAGCAACAACAAACACATAAAACTTCACTAAAACCTTATAATCTAGGGAATATCATGTCTGAACAAGAATTGCAAGAGGAGGGAACTGTAGTGCAGGACTCTGGGCACCTTTACCTTCTGACAAGATACACTACCAAGCCAGAAACAACACTGCTTCTTTGCATGCTCTCCAATCTCCACCTGCCTCAGCATCAGTGGTCTGAGGATGGTTTCAGGACAGACTTAAATATGCCTGTTGCCAGCGCCACCAGGAAACTTCTGGGAACAAATAAATACGCCAGATGCATTACTGTCCAAGGCAGAGTCTTTTATGCTAGAGGCTGGACAGAGTCCTAAGTCCTCCTGAGCCTCTGTACAACTCAGTAATTTTCCAAATTCCCCACTAGCTGACACTCGAGCAGGTTGGATGCAAAGCCACCACAACGTCCTATGCTTGAAGCCACAGAGCACAATGAGTTCAAACATTTTTTCAGGAATCAGTAGTACAGACTGTATTGAAGTATTTTGCATTTTCCATTGTGTCTTTTAACTAAGAAATAAAGATATTTTAGCACTAAAAATCCTTCAGAAGATATTGGTAAGTCGAGTCATGTTTGTCAAGACACTTGCAGAGTCAGTGTTCGGAAACATATTATGTGGTCACTAAACTGAAGTGATGTGATGTACTTTAAGTCCACCAAGAAAAGTATGTTAAGTAAAGCACAGGACACACATAATCAATACGTACAGCTTACCTATGCATATCTTAATCGATAGCTTGGAGAAAAAAAGTACATTTAATACTTAGTTAAAAGAAAAGCTGTCTAAGAAGACACCTCCTGTACATTGTTTTACTTTTACTAAGCTACTCTGAGTAAGGGATTGTGTACAGGTTTTTTTGTACAGGTTTTGCTTTGTAGAATCCACCAACAGCATTAAACATAACTTGCTCTTACTGTAAAAGCAAACAGTTTTCTATCATTTTCATAGCACAACTAAGAAGAAGAAACCAACTGAAAGACATGTAGTTGGCATCTTTATCTAAAGGTCAACAACAAAGTTAATTTTTGTTGGAGACTGGCTATTCACATTTCTCATACAAGTTAGTAAGTTTTCTTGAGAAGACCTGTTTAAAATCTTTATCGCTGATTCAAATAAAATATGACTGTATTAATACAACTTTGATTATAGAAAATTGTAGAATGCACTGTGTATTCCTACCTGGACAAATCATAAATACTGCAGCAGTACAGAGAAATGTTCCTGGAGGTACACTACAATGAAAAGCAATGGAAACAACACTTATCAGCAAAATATCTTTAAATAAGTGTATATATACTTTATACCATAAAATATATGCACATTTTATTTTTAAATATACGCTGACGTGCAATGGGAAAAATCTGTGAGAAACATTTTTAGTGTTTCTTTACTGAGGTACCTCTCCTCATCCACCCCAGAGAGGTCCAATTTTGAAACACCCGAGTGCAAAGTAAATGTACTTTAATGTCACATGAAAAGAAGGCCAAAGTAAGAAGTTCAAAATAAGACCTCCTCAGTCCAAAATTACAGCTCCGAACTTCCTGTCAGACCTTTTCATGAGAGGTGAATGATTACCACCATAAAGCAGAGGCATAAAAGCAGAATTACTCGTTTGCTCAGTTATGCCTGCATTGTGTGCTAATTACACCAGATCATTTGACAACACAGGAAACATACCTGAAACTTTTTTGCTCCTGAAATCTCTGGGACTGGCTCCTCACAATAAGGCAGAGTGTGTTCTGAAAAAAATTCCTTCAGCGCTTGCTCGCTGACTTCCACACCAACAACGCTGTGTCCCATGTCTGCCAGCCTACGCAGAGCAGAGAGAGATTCCAAGCTTACGTGAGGCCCACAGGTTCGGCCATTACCAAATGTGTATCTCCTAAGCAGCATTTATTCATTAGAGAAAGTGTGGTCTTAGGCCACGCTGAAATGTCTAATCCTGGCTTTCTGGAACGTTCACATTTCATTGAACATCTCCCCACCATGACCTGAGCTTAAATTAGCACTGTTCAGCATGCAATTGATGAGGACTTACAGGCTTTATTTAGATGCAACATATTTTTCTTTTATTTCAATGAACTTGATGAAAACCAAAGTGATCACACAGAGAAGCTGTTCATTTCAGTTTACGGAAATACGTTCTGCTCTGAACTGCAGCGGCTGAGGCACGCTGGCCACCCAGCTGCCTCTGCGGCATGGCAGGAACATCCAGCTTAGCAGGGTGTGGTAGCCTCCTCACAGCTGCAGCTCAGCACAGCAGCAACACGCGTCAGAGCCTACAGTCAGCCTAGCAAGTGGTTACCATGATAAAACCTGGTAACTGGGACTAACTTGATTCCTTGAGGATCTGGTTCAGTCAGTGTTTTTTGGTTTATGTCCCCTCCCTCCAAGAAAAAAACCCCACAGCCCCTAATTATAAATATAACCCACCCTAAGGAAGTAGAAGTAAAATAATAAATGTAAAAAAGAGGAAGTTATATTTAGCCCAAATCATTTAAGCTCCCAGTGTGACATGGCACATGGCCTCTTGAAAACATGCTCTTGTACAACTGACCTCATTGAAGGCAATTTAGGCTGGGATCGTGACCAAAAGAAGTGGTGGTAAGGGCACAGCTTCAGTTGCTCTGCACGTCACAAATTCAGCATTCCCTGAACTTGGGACAATCAGGAGGCCTTTCAGGTAGTCTGCATCCATCCCATTTATGCTACTATACAAAACGCCAGCAAATGCAACCAAACTTCCTTCAGTGACGCTTCTTTCCTACCAGTGGAGATGCAGCTCATTTCCACTGGCCAATATAAGGTTCGGAATTCCCCCTTTCCCTCCCTCCCCACATCAAATAAAATTTTCGCTCTTACAGTCGGTGCTTTTACCATTTCATCTCTACTGCTTTACCACAAAGTGGGAAAAATATCCTCAGTCCACTCCTGCCTCTTAAAAGAACATCCAGATACTTCTGTAGGAGCCTGCAAAAGAACAACCACCACTGAACACTGCAAGTATTTGTGCTGGCACGTTAAAAGCCAAGTGCTACACACTATGCCAGGTAACACAAAAACTCCGTGGTGGAACACAGGTTCTTAGTTCAACCTGTTTCACACCATTAGAAATAAAAACAAAATAAAAAGTTTACTTTCCATTTGCATAGAAATAAAGTAATAAAGAAATAAATATAATAAAGAAAGAAAGAAAGAAGAAATAAAGTTTTCTGTTAGAAAACATTTATCTTAGTTCCGTTTTCTGTTTAATCTTTTCAAGTAAACAAACAACCCAATCCATCTCTAACAAGGCCACAATAGACAACTTAAACAGAACATTAATTAAACTTCTGTATCAATCTAATCACTTGTATAGGTCTTACACATAACTTGGATGCTAATCTATATAATTAGGTTTGCTCTCTTGGGCCTCTGTCTTCCAGTGCACAATAATCATAGAATCATGGAATAGTTTGGGTTGGAAGGGACCTTAAAGATCATCTAGTTCCAACCCTGCTGCAATGGGCAGGGACATAATTGCTCTGATGCCCTCTGCAATTGTTTTATTGTCCCAGTTTCATAACTTAAGAACCCCAGAGCTCCTGCATTTAAGATTCGTTGTCAAGTTATCCAAGCTTTATCATTTAAAACCTGATTTAAGAATAGAAGTTCTCAACTCAATGCAACCCTTCCTTTACCCTGCAATTTTTTGACAAAGGCAGGTCACAAAAATATTTACATTTACTTCACTTTCAAGCTGTATAAAACGATTTTCCTTTTGTAATTGCTCCATTTTCTGATAATGAGGTTTTTGAATTATTCAAGTCATTTGCCTTATAGCATTTTTTTCAAACAAAAGAGTAACATCACGTACGGATGCCCTTGCTCCTTGTGAAACCCAATGTTACCCGTTTCCCACTTCTGCAGCCACTGCTCCTCAGTTACCACTCTGTCCATCTGTGACCCAATATCATCAGTGCCTTCCAGGGCCCTGGATGCATCTGCTGAGCGCTTCATCGTCCTCAGGGAGCTCAGGGAGCTGTGAAAAATGGAGAGAAAAATTACCTCCACCCAATGAACAGTCTGGACCTGGCTCTTAATTCCCAGATTCACATAAAACCATAGTAGAGCTGAAGGGGTTATAATTTGAGGAATATTAAAAGGCAGCTTTATGGAAGGTAACAGAGCATGATCAATGGCTTCAGTTGGACTTTTCTCCCCTTTTTCTCCCTTCCTTTCCCCCATCTCTCCCTTCCCTTTCCCTCCCTTCCTCCATCATTTTTCCCCTTCCCTCCCTCCCTTTCCCTCTTCCTTCCATGCCTCCCTTCCTTCCCCCTTCCCTCCCTTCTTTTTCCCCTTCCCTCCTTTCCTTTCCCCATTCTCTTGCTGGCTTTCCCCCTTCACTCTCCCTTTCCCCCTTCTTTCTCTCCCTTTCCCCCTTCTCTCCTCCCTCCCTCTTCCCCTCTCTTCCCCCTTTTCCCCCCTTTCCCCCTTCTCCCCCCCTCACCCCTGCTCCCCCCCTTTTCCCCCTTCTCTCCTCTCTTCCCATTTCTCCCCCCTCTTCCCCCTTCTCCCCCCCTTTCTTCTTTCCCCTTCTCTCCTCTCTTCCCTCTTCTCCCCCCTTCTCTCCCCTCGTTCCTCCTTCTCCCCCCTCCCCCCCCGTTCCCCCTCCCCAAAGCTGTACATGGATGTCGCTGCCCCCGTCCCGCCTCTGCCCGGGGCGGCAGGTGCAGGTGCAGGCGCGGCGGCGGCTGCCTCTCACTCCTCCCCCCGCGGTCGGTCCCAGCGCTCCCGGTGCCGGTGCCGGGGGCGGTGCCTGCCCGCCCCCACCAGCGCAGGGCCGGGAGCGGAAGCGGCGGCAGGAGGAGGCGGGCAGAGGGAGCCCGGCACCGGCAGGAGGAGGAGGCGGAGGATGGCGGTGAGCGACCCTCTTCCCTCTCCCGTCTGTGGCGGCCGCTGACAGGGGCGCCCGAACCTCCCCGGCGGGCAGGTGCGAGCGCCCCAGCCTCACCTCCCGCTTCTCCCTTCCTCACCCTTCTCTCCCTCTCCTTTTCCCCCCTTCCGCACCCTTCCCTTCTCCCCTTCCCTTCTCCCCTTCCCTTCCCTTCTCCCCTTCCCTTCTCCCCTTCCCTTCTCCCCTTCCCTTCTCCCCTTCCCTTCTCCCCCTCCCTCCCTCTTTCCCTCCCTCCCTTTTTCCCTTCACTTCCTCTCTCCCTTTCCCCCTCCTCTGCTTTCCTTTTCCCTCTGCTCTCTCTCCCTTTCCTCATCACTCCCTTTTTCCCCATCCCTTCCTTTTTCCCCATCCCTCCCTTTTCCCCCATCCCTCCCTTTTCCCCCATCCCTCCGTTTCCGCTCTCTCATCCCTCCCTTTTCCCCCCTCTCATCCCTCCCTTTTCCCCCCTCATCCCTCCCTTTTCCCCCCTCTCATCCCTTCCTTTTCCCCCCTCATCCCTTCCTTTCCTCCCCTCTCATCCCTCCCTTCCGCCCCATCCCTCCCTTCCCCCCCTCTCATCCCTCCCTTTTCCCCCCTCTCATCCCTCCCTTTTCCCCCTTCTCATCCCTCCCTTTTCCCCCCCTCTCATCCCTCCCTTTTCCCCCTCTCATCCCTCCTTTTTCCCCCCCTCTCATCCCTCCTTTTCCCCCCCTCTCATCCCTCCCTTTTCCCCCTTCCCCGCTGCAGCTCTAGCCGGAGGCGGTGCGGACACGCGTAGATGCGTCTCGGTTCCCGAGGTGAGTGCCAGGCGGTTCCCCGCGGTGACAGCTGCTCCGGGGACATCCCTGTTCCGGCTCCCCCGGGAGACAGGAGGGCCCTAGGGTCGGTGAGCCCCGGCTGCTGTCACCGCCCCGGGCAGCTCGCGTTTCCTCCCCAGTGTCACTGTGCGTGTGCTTTTTTTTTCCATTTTTTTTTTTTTTTACCCAAAGACAAACTTGCTGTCAGCTGCTCAGGTAAAACCGAGAGCGCTTTCCCGTACAGGCCGCGCATTACAGATGGGTGAAATGGTATAGAATGTGACAGCGTTCTGCGCCTCCCTCCTCCTCTCCCTCTCCCTTCCTCCTCTCCCTTCCTCCTCTCCCTTCCTCCTCTCCCTCCTCCCCCTCCCCCCTTCCTCCCCCCTCCCTCCTCCCTCCCCCCCCTCCTCCCTCCCCCCCTCCCTCCCCCCCTCCCTCCCCCCCTCCCTCCCCCTCTCCCTCCCCCTCCCCTCCCCCTCTCCCTCTCCCTTCCCTCTCCCTCTCCCTTCCCTCTCCCTCTCCCTTCCCCTCCCTCCTCCCCCTCCTCCCTCCCCCTCCTCCCTCCCCCTCCTCCCTCCCACTCCCCCTCCTCCCTCCCCCCTCCTCCTCTCCCTCCCCCCTCCTCCTCTCCCTCCCCCCTCCTCCTCCTCCCCCTCTTCCTCCTCTCCCTCCCCCCTCCTCCTCCTCTCCCTCCCCCCTCCTCCTCCTCTCCCTCCTCCTCCTCTCCCCCCTCCTCCTCCTCTCCCCCCTCCTCCTCCTCTCCCCCCTCCTCCTCTCCCTCCCCCCTCCTCCTCTCCCTCCCCCCTCCTCCTCTCCCTCCCCCCTCCTCCTCTCCCTCCCCCTCCTCCTCCTCTCCCTCCCCCTCCTCCTCCTCTCCCTCCCCCTCCTCCTCCTCTCCCTCCCCCCTCCTCCTCTCCCTCCCCCCTCCTCCTCTCCCTCCCCCCTCCTCCTCTCCCTCCCCCCTCCTCCTCCTCCTCCCCCTCTTCCTCCTCTCCCTCCCCCTCCTCCTCCTCTCCCCCCTCCTCCTCCTCTCCCCCCTCCTCCTCCTCTCCCCCCTCCTCCTCCTCTCCCCCTCCTCCTCCTCTCCCCCCTCCTCCTCCTCTCCCCCCTCCTCCTCTCCCTCCCCCCTCCTCCTCTCCCTCCCCCTCCTCCTCCTCTCCCTCCCCCTCCTCCTCCTCTCCCTCCCCCTCCTCCTCCTCTCCCTCCCCCTCCTCCTCCTCTCCCTCCCCCCTCCTCCTCTCCCTCCCCCTCCTCCTCTCCCGCCCCCTCCTCCTCTCCCTCCCCCCTCCTCCTTCACTCCCCCCTCCTCCTTCTCTCCCCCTCCTCCTTCTCTCCCTCCCCCTCCTCCTTCTCTCCCTCCCCCTCCTCCTCCTCTCCCTCCCCCTCCTCCTCCTCTCCCTCCCCCCTCCTCCTCCTCTCCCTCCCCCTCCTCCTCCTCTCCCTCCCCCTCCTCCTCCTCTCCCTCCCCCTCCTCCTCCTCTCCCTCCCCCTCCTCCTCCTCTCCCTCCCTCCCCCTCCTCCTCCTCTCCCTCCCCCCTCCTCCTCCTCTCCCTCCCCCCTCCTCCTCCTCTCCCTCCCCCCTCCTCCTCTTCTCCCTCCCCTCTCCTCCTCTCCCTTCCCCCTTCATCCTGCCTCCTTTCCCTTTCCCTCCTTCTCTTTTTAAAGGGCTTATTTCCTCAGCCAATACAATAATAATGTTCATAGGATGCATGTAGAGTTATATAAAGCCTAGTAAAACAAACATTGTTTGCTTGTTCTTTGAAGAGCTGTGGGTTGTTTAGGTGTTGTTTGTTTTGAAAGGGGGACAAAGTGGGATACAACTGGAAGCGATGGCCTTGCTTACAGTTATATGCATAAGCTCTTCTCTGCTTGCTTTCCCTCTCCTCACCTCCCTCTCTCTCCTGTAGTGCTTATAGTCAAAATAGGTGATTCCATGTGACTGGCCTCTACCCTTCAAAGCAGGAGGCCTCTCTCAGTCTTAATTATTGCTACTGAGCTTCTTGGTGAACTATTAGTGCCAACTTTTCCTTTTATAACCCTTTACACCCAATGGCACAACTGTATGTCCTTTTACCTTCTTGGGTGAAGGGCCAGACTGTGATCATCTGGTAGTCACCAAAATGAGTTGTCTGGTGCCTTGCTTGGCACTAAGGTAGTTCGTAGCCTCCGAGTGTAAAGGCAATAGCATGCAGGAACGATTATCTGGCGTCACAAGCTAAGGTGATAGAAAGAGATATTGTGCCACTGATCCAGAAGGAAAGCTCCTGGGCAAAGAAGTCATCATTTCCAGGGGTGTTACGCAGTAGTTTAAGGAAATCTGATTAAATGAAACTAGTTGGTTTTCCTTTCTGTACTCTCCAACCTCACCCACCCCCATACAGTGGTAAGTTATGGTGGAGTGATACTTTTTTTTAGATAATAAAGATTGACTTAATTATTTTTTCCTCCCTCTAATTAGTTATAATTGGGGGCGGGGTGCATACAAAATGAAAGTAATGTTTTGTATTGGGTTGTCTGAGCTAATTTTTCACTTCTGTGGATATCAGCATGTGATTTCCTTTCCCCTCCCAAACAAATTTCTTCTATCTCGAGTGGAGAATGAAGCACCAATTTACTTGATTTGCATCAGTTTCATCTGGAACTTTGTGAAAATGCCCATTCTTTCCTCTAGTTACTTGTACTTTTAGCTGAATTTCTGAATGAAGCTACTGCTACCAGGTCCATCGGTGTCAGCTTGAACTAGGAAGACGCAGCCTGGAACAGAGAGAACTGAGCAGCCTCAATTTATTTTCTAAAAAATATAATTACCCTACTACAGCAAGGTAACATATATAGGCTGTACTATATGGGGTTTATTTCCACTTCCTTTCTCTACATTGTAGAGCACATTTAGATTTAATTCTGCCTCTAGGCTCTCGTCGTTTGCGTTTTACTCCCTGTTGAAAAAAATGCCTTTGATAATACTGTTTTAAATATACTTTCATATTTCTCTGTGACATACTTTTTCACATTCTGTGCTTTCCAGCTTACATGATAAGCTGTGGCCTTTTTTGTGTTCCCCCCAATGTGTCCAAGATAGCTACAGAGCTCTCTTGTGGAATAAACATTTTATTTTTTTCCTACAGTATGCTTAACAACCGAGTTTCTGATATTCCAGTCACCTGTAATTGCAATGCGAGTGCCGTTTAAACTTTAAATTCTGATGTGCTTTCACAAGAGGGTGTGCAAGTCTTGGAACTGGTTGTTCACCTGGCATTAAACACCTCGTCAGTATGCTGTTTGGAAAAGTGCTTTACAGTGCAAATCTCTTGCTATCAATAAATCAGTAGCTAGCAGGATGACCATTACTTTTGGTGGTATTTCAGTGCTTGTGTTATGAGCTGATGTCTATTCACGTTGCCAACCCAAATTCCAGTCCAGGTCTTCACGTAATGCAAATCAGATTATTGAAATCCAGTGCACGCTGATCTGGAACAGCCTGTCAAGATGTACTCAAGGATCTAATCTTAACTCTGAATTTAGTTTAAAATAGTAGTAGTGTTCCTTTCCCACAGTGCTTCATTCTCATTTTCCTCCTGAATTAATAGTCAAGCTCAACAGATTCTTACCTAGGTAACTCTGAAAAGACTACTACAGTGAGTGGCTGTAGTGCCCGAGCGATTAGAAAACTCTGCCAAGTCAAGCAATTTAATTCTTCTTCTTAACTACTGCTCACCTCTTTTTGCAGATCTAGTAATACAATGTCAACTGGAAGGCTGCGAATGAAAAAAAAGGCATGTTCTTCAGACCAGTCTCCAGACAACCTTCCTCTGAGGAGTTCTGGAAGACAGGTATTTATAATAATTTATGAACGCATAGGTTCATAGTCTGGTGGTTTTTATTTTCTGTTGATATTTATAAAGAAAATGGGTAGTTTGTGGTAAGTCAAGACTTAGAACTTATTCAGAGAGAGAATTAATTAATTCTGTAAACAAGTAGGCAAAACGTCTCATTTGTAAAGAATACTCAGAAAAGACAAAATACGCAATATAACCTGTAAATATTTGATGTGTTAAAAGTACACTCACAGGTTGCTGTACAGCCAGCCAGAGCTATTTGCTGATCCAGATGGAGGCCTAAACCAACACAATATGCAATACCTTTGAGGCCCAGAAGAGACATCTGGTATACAGCTTTGTATCTGGAGTCCAAAAAAAGCCACCATTTTATTTCAGGCACAGATAAGATTGCCACTAATTAATACCAATAAGTATGTGAAGAAGAGATTTTCTGAAGGAGAAACAGAATGAATGTATGAGGTTTGACTCATTAGCATGTGGTGGAGCTTAAAATATGATTTTAAACTGGAAGCTTTGCTTATAATTTCTTCAGTGGCATCAGTTAGACTAAGGCAAGACATTTTTAGCTTTAAATGATATTTCCAGCCTTACTGTTTTTTTTTTTTTTGGTAGAAAAACTGACCTACTTTGACAGCTGTTTCATACTGCAGCTATTTCACAATAGATACAAAAATTTTCATTAGTACAATTTTAACCCTTCGATGCTACCTACGAGCTGCAAAACTGTCTGAATGCCATTTTCTAGAAGGTGCATCTGTGTCCCATCTGGTCAGATTTCAGCTATTCTTTATTAGGTGAAGAAGAAAGCGGCTGAAGCAGCAGATGATGATGATGAAGCGTCAGAAAAGAAATATAGAAAGTGTGAAAAAGCTGGATGCACTGCAACGTGTCCCGTTTGCTTTGCCAGTGCAGCTGAAAGGTTTGTTTCTTTTTATTTGTGTTTTCAATAGACTTTTCTAAACTTGCAGCTGAAGTTTAGGATCCTAACTATATTCTGAAAAATGCATTTGTTTCTAAATGTAGAGGGAGAATCAAAAGATACCAATATGAGTCTTGGCTTGTGACGTTTTCCTGGCATCTTATTCCTGTTGTGGATAGCTGTACTGTGCAAGTTGCTAATTTAGATATAGAATATCTTTAGAATATGCTTATTTATGTTATTAATGGTGTCTTCTGGAACACGCCTTTCTTCTGTGAAACTGAGAGCATATTAGTGTAATCTGAGGAAGCTAAACTTGCTTTCAAGATGGAAAATGAAACCATCAGTTACTGCGGAAAGTCTTTATCGCCCTTTCCTTGGAATACTTTGCAGTGAGGTGAGATTCTGATCTTGAAGTTTTAGGTCTTGGGAGACAGTTTTACTTACTTGAACTCTTTATTCTTGAGTTCTTCATGGCTTACTGTGAACTTGCACAAGTGATTTTGCATTCTGACCCTGGCAGTATTGAATGTGTGATACTGGCAAGGCATATCTATGATAAGCAACGTGTTAGACCTCATAATGCAGTGGGCAGACTGTAATTATATAGCATTCCTTCCTCCCTGGTTAATTGAGACAAATTTTCCTTTTTTTAATTTGTTTTCCGATGTTATAAAATAGTTCAGGGCTTCACCTGATTGTGCAGATTGTTCTTTGGTGGCAGGAGGTCAGTGTATTCTGCATGTTGTGATAGGAATGCTACATGGTTTTGCAGTTGCGTAAGAGACTTGTAGGGGAAATAAGCAGCCGAGATCAGCGTTGGTGGGATTACGTTTTTTATTTAGAAAACAATAGATACTGCTTAGTCATCTTTTTGAATTGTTATTTTGATATTTTGATTTCTAGCTCCCCCCCAAGTACTTTCAATGCTATTTATTTGAGATGAGATAATTTCATAGCTATTTCAGTTAGTGGCTTAGGTCTCTGCTTTTTACCTTGTGCTTTTTACCTCATGAATCTTGAATCATTTCATTAAGTTTAATGAGAGTTTTCCAAGTGAAAAGTGATCGCTTTGTCTGATGAATATAATCTTTGCTAATGGATATTTCTTTCTGGGAGGAATACAGAATAAATGCCTGGCATGTGTAAGTGCTTCCTCAGGGTTTTCTCTCATTGGGTTAAAATTGCAGTGAACTCAGTCACATGAAAAGGAAAAAAGAGTGACATCTGTTTTGTGTTCAGCTTTGTCTTTATAGTTTTATCAGTTGTTCTGGTGGTGGGATGTTGTAATGATTTATAAATCAATTGATCACACATACAAGAAAAACACTAATTTAAATGATCCCTCCCACCCCTGCACTAATGTCAGAACAAAATGGAACAACGTAAAAGAACTGTTAAGTTTCTGTGGAGATGGACTTTTTCTTCTTATACATTTATAAAACGCTTAGTGTGTCACAGCACATATTATAAGAGCAAACGTATTTCATGTTCAGGAAATGTCTGCTTAAAGGGTACTAAAGACAGGCTCAGTTGACTATTGTTAGTGGGAGCTTGCTGGAAGCCAGACTGACTATAAAACTGCACATTGTGTATGTTTGGCCTCCTTTGCATCTGGTGTTGCTCATTTTGGAAACTGGAAATGTTTGAGACAATTGAAATGATTTTATTGTTATTTGTATGACTGTAGTGCCTTGTGCAAGTCGGCCTTTGTGAATGTGACAGAAAGCTCTGGCTTGTTCTGAGTATTTTGTTCATATTCTAGAATGTGCTACCATCAATAGAAAGATTTTTTTTTTTCTAAATGTGTTGTAAAACTATTTCTATGTCTTCTGCTTTACAGATGTGCTAAAAATGGTTATACGTCTAGATGGTATCATCTTTCCTGTGGGGAACACTTCTGCAATGAATGTTTTGACCACTATTATCGAAGGTAGATTTGCCAGTTGGGGTCATGCCTTTTCAGTGCTTATTAAAATTTGGCAGTTTTTACAGCTGTTGAAACATCATGTACAGAAACATAATACAGAGTCTTGTCCTCTGTGCTTGCTTTCTGCTAAGTGAGGCTTAGATATTGGGTCTGGAACTGAAGGTGTTGTGTGGACTAATCATCACACAACAGTGTGAACAAAACTGCTTACTTTAGGCAGGCTGGTTCATGCGTACAGTTATTCTGAAACATCTGTTTTGTTTAAAACAACATCAGAGAATTTTAAAATACATCTGTTTTCCTTTATATTTGCTTTAAACTGTGAGTTCAGGAGACCTTGCCTCTCTGTAATGTCCTATCAGTAAGCAGATTTAGTTCTTGCTGTTTGGTAACCATGAAGACTGATCAGGTTCACAGAGTGCTTTCAGCTCCAAGCTCCTTCCCATTTGAGTGGGAGTTGAGTCCAGCTCTGTTAAGACTTTTGTGTGCTTATGTGCTCAGCTCTACCTGTGACTCGGTCCAGGCCTTACATACCAGGAAATGTGCTCATGATCAGGATAACATAGTGGTCAGGATGCAATTTATTGCTGTTGTAAGAACCATGACTTTCCCCTTTTTTTAATAGCAAAAATATAGGACACTTTACAGCCTTATTTCTGTGACCTTACATAAAATGCTTAATTTTAGAATGCCTGCTGCTGCTCAAAATGAACTAGATATTTAGTTTTCTGACTGCTTGCTGTTTTCTTTTTGTCTTAGCCATAAAGATGGTTATGAGAAATATACTGCCTGGAAAAGGATTTGGACGAGTAATGGTAAAAGTGAGCCCAGTCCAAAAGCCTTCATGGCTGATCAACAGCTTCCTTACTGGGTAAGATGGAGGGTGATTTATTTAATAGGGTATATGTCAATGTGATGTTGTGATGTGAGTTTCTGATACTATTATGTACAAGCAGCAGGTCAGTTGAGTTTTATGGGGGGGCGGTTTTTAGTGTTAGACAACTATGGAAAAGCTCAAGATAATAATTCTAGTCATCTCCCCCATTGTTGGTGACCTTCTCCAACCACCAAAAGCAGCCTTCGCTTGCTTTTCAGTGAAGTAGCAACTAAGATGCATGATGTTCAGGTAGAATAAGACGTGGCAGGGAAAAGAGAGTGTGCCAGCCGTAGGCAGGTATGATTGTGAAAGACTTCCAAAACAGATTTTGTGTTTCTCGTAAGCACGGGAGAGACTGGAATTGAAGTAAGTTTGTTGTTGCTGCTGAAGTGGTGAATGATATGTTTTTGCAGTAATGCTTGCAAAACCCACTGAAGACCATAGTGAATGGGCGTTGAATTAATTTTAGAGTTAGGTTCTGTGGAGAAATTCTGTCTTGGGGAAGACAGAAACCTTAGGTTCTTTGGAGAAATTCAGTCTTGGGGAAGACAGGCACAAGGTTTCTGTATACCAAATGTCTTACTTATGACCTGAGGATTACATGAGAATGATTTCAACAATTAATATTTGACAACTTCCTCACATCTCCCTACTTTCTAACTGCTTAGTTAGTTATGCTTCATTAATCTTACCTGTAGTCAGATAGCAACAAGTAAAATCATGTTTGTTTTTTGGCTTGCAGGTGCAGTGCACAAAGCCAGACTGTGGTAAGTGGCGTCAGCTGACAAAGGAAATCCAGCTGACACCACAAATAGCAAAAACCTACAGATGTGGTATGAAACTAAACAATTCCACCAAGGTAACGCAGAAGATTTTTGCTCCTGTTGAAAGTAACAATGAGCTGATACTTCTTGTTTGCAGGCATTAATTTCTTCTTATTTGCTCCTTAATGTTTCTAATGCCAAAATGATTCTCTGATGGCCTGGATAGCTACATGGTCACAGGGCTACATGCTGTTTGGATTTCTTGTTTCCAGAGTGAAAATGTCAAGAAAGAAGTATCTGGGATATTCTTTCTCTGCACGGTCAATTGTAAAGTCCTTCATTCTGAAGCTATGGAAAGATTATCTGCATGTACAAAATAGACATACAGCAAAATGCTTATTTTGGTTTTGTTTGGCCGTGCTTCATTATTGAGGAAGGCATTTGAAAAGCTCAGTGGGATTTTATTAACTTCCAGGAAGTTTGTTGTGGGGCTTTACAGGAAAACTCTCAGCTTCACCATGAAGATAACTCCTGAAATTTGGAAGGCTTCTTGTAGTGCCATAGAATTTATATAGTTAGAACATGAAAATGCTGACCATGTGAAAATCAGAAGGGCCAGCATTTCATCATAGAATCATAGAATCGCCAGGTTGGAAAGGACCCACGGGATCATCGAGTCCAACCATTCCTAACACTCCCTAAACCATGCCTCTCAGCACCTCATCCACCCATGACTCAACCACTTCCCTGGGCATTCAGTTCCAGTGCCCGATGACTCCTTCTGTGAAAATTTTTTTCCTGATGTCCAGCCTGAATCTCCTCTGACGGACCTTCAGGCCATTCCCCCTTGTCCTGTCCCCTGTCACTTGGGAGAAGAGGCCAGCTCCCTCCTCTCCACATCTTGAAACTTGGTGGTAAAGATCCTCTTAAAATAAATGAGAAACTTTTTTTCATAGTCTAGACTGGAAGAGTCTCTCTGGAAAAAGTAGAATCTTTCCAGAATGTCTCTATAAAATTCCTTTTTTCCCCTTTTGTTTGTTTCAGTGTTCCACTAAATTTCATGGAGTAAAATGTGTATTTTGATGTCTGATCAGTAGAAACTATGAGAAACATTTTCTGGGGTGCTTTTGCTTTATGGTATGTTGTTAGCTATGCATTTCTCTGTTATTTATTTTTACTAACATAATCATCTCTGCTACAGAAGGCTAACACTATAACATCTTTTGTTTGTTTTTTAAGTTTAAAGAACTATGCTATGGCTGAATCACTTTGTTTTGTATTTACTTTTTGTTGTACAGCTTAAGAATTGCTCTGATACCCTTCACTTTTCTTTCAGACTGAGGGTTCAGACCAGTGCTCGATGCCTGAGGATTTGGTGAGTAGTGGCTGTACCTCCTTGTTTCTTCTAGAATATGAAAGCAATCTTAAGGCATGATGTATTTCTTTCCTTTCCTCGGTCCTTTGACCAATTATGGCAGTATTTGTGCATTTTTCTCAGGAAACTGTCAGACAGTATTTGCAACAGAGCCTAGGGCATTCTACTTCATCATCTTTTTCCTCTTTTCCGTGACTGTACCAGTTAGCTTTCAGGTGGTTCGTGTTGTCTTCGAATTGTGGCCCCCAATTCAAGGTTTACTCCTATTTCTTATCAGGCAAAATAAAATACCCCATCCTGAAATTTCCCTGTCTTTCAGGTGGTTTCTGTCTTTAGTCAAGCTACTGCCCTCTTTTTGAAGACTGCAAGCAAACATCAAAACATGTTTTCTCTCTCTTCTCCCTCATAATGCAAAACTAGACTTGACGTATGTTGGTGTTGCAGTGGATTTATGATGATGTAACCCTGCATTTCAGATTTAGTATGATCTGATATTGAATAAACCAGTGTTGGCAAATGTACTTGAGGTACCTCTGTCCTGGAAACATGCTCAAACTTATTGTTGGCTGTTGTAGAAGCTCTGCATTTTTGTTTCCTTAATGCACGTTTGATTTGTAAATTAAGGCTGAATCCTAGTGTTTGTGAGGGTTTTAGAAGGTCTTTCATGAGCATAGCGGAATCTAAATTAAATTGATCAGTTAGTATAGACTTAATCTAAGTTCAGGTGTCTGGATGCATAAACAACTGTAAATGTTGTAAAGGGCCTGATAAGGCATAGATGTGTTGTCGTGGCATGTCTCATCTGTTTGCTTTCCACATGAGTGTGGAGTTCGTGAAGTTTCATCTCTGTTTCTGAGGAAGAGTTAATGCTACAGGTTTTCTGTGTCAGGCTGAGGAAGGGGAAAGAGGGAGAGAAAATGTCTTTATGACTTGCAATTCTGAGATTGGTTCTTCTAGTGCTTTTTGGTCTCAGTTTTGGAGGGAGGGGGGAATGGGTTCATTTTCCAACGTTTTCAAAGTACTGACGTGTTCTCTTCTCCCCTCTTTCCTTCACTTCTCCGCTTGGCCAGAGAGTGGCTGAAGTTTCAGACCATTGGTGGTACTCCATGCTCATACTCCCTCCTTTGCTGAAAGACAGTGTGGCAGCTCCCTTTCTAGCTGCATATTATCCAGACTGCGTGGGCATGAGTCCATCCTGTACCAGCACTAATCGGTTACCTGGTGAATCCAACCTTGTGAAGTTAGAGCACTTAAAGAGCGTGCCTAATTTGACTGGTAAGGGCCATCCACAGGGCTCTGTTGCTTGAATAGGTGTAATAAATTTTGTCGCATAACTGAGTTTATAAGGCACATAATGCTCCTGGTTCTAAAATACCGGTTCTGTTCTCAGTACTAATATCCACTCTCTGTGTGATTGCCTCTGTACTTCTATGATGCAGTTTACTTGATTGTAAGATAAAGGTGATACATCTCACATGGCATTTCTTCAGAGAGTAAGCACAGACTGCATAGGCTTTCTTTTTACCACCTGTCATTTGTGGATAGAAACGTGAATGAACATGCAGGTAGTTAAAGATTGGTTGTGTTCTTAAGGAAATAAAGGTTTATCAAAACAAAACATGATTCTGGTAGTTTTGACATTGTGGGTCTTTGGGGCTTTAGAGAAAATGATTTGGTTTCTTAAGGCACTTGGATTCTGTTTAGGTTAATTTTTTGCTCATGACAGTTGTTAGATGGACAGCCTGGGAGTGCGTTTCTGCAGAATAGGTCAGGTAGGGAGAAAGATGATTCAGGATTCCCGTACTCATCTCAGAGTGCTTTGAGGAAAGTTCAGCTTCTTTGTTGTCTTAGCAGTCTTTGCTCTCCTTAGGTGCTGAAAATAAATTTGTTAGTCTGTAATTCAACAGATATTTATCTGCTTAACAAAAAGAAAACTTCATTATGCAGACCTACCAATTTTGCACATGGAAGATGATCATTTTTAGTTGCTACCTGCTCTGGGCAATATTGGGAGCTGAAGATGAGAGGGGTTCATAAAATCACAGAATTGTTTTGTTGGAAAAGACCTTTGAGATCATTGAGTCCAACGGTAAAATTGGACTTTTCAGAGTTTTGCATGAGCCTGTGCAGTGATGCTAGACCTTAGACTTGAGCTTAGATCCTGTTCCTTGTTGGACTCATCATGGCATCTGAGGGCACCTAGTGTTTCTCTGCCAAAACTTAAGCTCTGATAGGTCCAAGATGTATCCATCAGGTAGCAGAACAGTAATTAATACTGCACAGCCTAGAGGGCCGGGGAGGGGAGAGCAATGTAAGTGAAATCATTCTGAAAGCAGCTAGTGGCTGAAAGGCGTCGTTACTTGTGTGAAGTGAATGGATCGTCTTAGAGAGAAAAGGATCTGGTGGAGATATCATGGAATGTGACTAGTTCTTGGTGTGTCTTTATTCAGTTGCAGGCATGAACAAGTATTTCCAGCCTTTTTACCAGCCCAATGAATGTGGGAAAGCACTTTGTGTGAGGCCAGATGTCATGGAACTGGATGAGCTCTACGAGTTCCCAGAATACTCACGAGACCCTACCATGTACTTGGCTTTAAGAAACCTGATTTTGGCTCTGTGGTATACAAACTGCAAGGTAAGAGATGCTAATAGTAAATACGTTTGTTTACAAATAATAGCTACTTATTTGTGATGTAGATGCTCTTCTTAATGATTAGACTCTCTGCTTGGACATCTCCTATGGACCAGGAAAATTGCTCCCATCCTTTTGAAAATCCATTCTAAGATTGCCTGGGTTTTCTTTGATTTTTGTTTGATTTTTAAATTATTATTATTATGATGCCTAGGAGCTTCTTTTGCAGTAAAATACAAAAGTTTTTCAAGAACTGAAACTCTACTGTGTCTGCTAAGCTATTAACTTTTAAAAGGATGCCTGAACATTTCTAAACAGTCTTTGTGGTTGCTTTATGATTGATTTTTGGAGAGGGAAGTGATTGTTTTTATTTACACTAACTCTATCACACTGCCTTTGGTGGAACTGCTCGAGTTTCATATACTGAAGCTTTCACGTACTGATGTCTGCATTTATGTGAAAGTTTTGGAGATTAATTATTTTTTAATTGGAATGCCACTTTGGAATGGATTGTATTGGAATGCCATGTTGAGCAGGACATTCTACCTGCCACCAGGTAGATTCATTTTCCAGTCAGGGTTACATTTCAAAATCATTTCTATACCAATGGAGCACACCATGAAGTTTGCAAGAGTAGTTGTAGACTTGTTTGGTTTTATTCTGTGTTCATTTAGCTTAATAAATTGTTACCTTACTGTGTAAAGCTTGCTAGCAAGAAACTTCCATAAAACTTGCTTTTAAAATGTTCTCAGAAACCTGATTCACGATTAATTTTTGCTGTCTCACTTACAGTTTATATATAATGTAGGTGCATGAAAAAATATGAATATTAGGCAATTGACGCTTCCTATTCTTTGTTTCTCTTTGCAGGAGGCTCTTACCCCTCAAAAATGCATCCATCATATTATTGTTCGGGGGCTTGTGCGTATTCGCTGTGTGCAGGAAATGGAGAGGATACTTTATTTTATGACAAGGAAAGGGCTAATTAATACAGGGATTTTATCAGTCAGTCCTGACCAGTATCTTCTTCCTAAAGAATACCATAATGTAAGTTGTTGTAATAATCCCTACATTTTACAGTTAGACTTGATGATCTTAAAGGTCTTATCCAACCTATTTCCTATGTTGCATGTTTTTCACATGGTTCTCATCTGCCCTGGACAGTTAAGGAAACTATAGACATGAGACTTCTCCCAGCAAGGTTTTTATTCCCACTAAAAATCTCTGAAATACAGTCCTATGGATTTCTGCTTCCTATGTGCTTTTCAGATGGATAAGAACTGTATGAAAAATAGACAATACACTTTAGGTTCTTCTCATGGCTTAACTTTATTATTCACCTCTGCTCTTATAGGTGAGGAAACTCCTATTTGATATTGATTTGCAGAATATATGATTAAAGGGTGTATATTTATGACTAGCAATTTGCTTGACAGCACACAGAAACTTATCGAATGTATTCTGTGATGAGATGTCTCCTAGAACTTGTAAGTTGATTTATGTTTGGAAAGCCTATTTGTAGATGTTTTTAATTTATAAAATAGTTTTTAATAGTCAACCCGATTTGTGCTTGCAATCATTACAAGGTAAGTGTATTTCTTGACTGATAACTTCAGTTAGATTTTGTTACTTGACTGGTAACTTCAGCTGTTGCCCTTAAAAAAAACTGAGACATCTGCTT
The DNA here is from genome assembly GCF_017976375.1 of Cuculus canorus. Lineage (NCBI taxonomy): Eukaryota > Metazoa > Chordata > Aves > Cuculiformes > Cuculidae > Cuculus > Cuculus canorus. The sequence continues at coordinate 95,832,326 of NC_071402.1, forward strand.
TTAAAGCACTTAAAAAGTGTAACTGCTTTCAAAGCTACAGTTGATATTTTCCCTATACTAAATGAACTATTATCTTTAAAAGCTATCACTGATTAGTTGAAAGAGCAATAGAGCCTAGACTTTTAAAATCTACAGGTATTTTAACTTCAGCAAGAAGAAAAATAAATGCTCAATGATAACTTCTATTTGAGTTCTAACTATTTTTATTTATTTAAATCTTTTATTATTTTTTAGAAATCTGTCATTATTGTTGGCGCTGGTGCAGCAGGATTAGGAGCAGCCCGACAACTGCACAACTTTGGAATTAAGGTAAGAACTTTAGAGTGCATTCCTTAAAAAAATCAGGCTTTCCCTGCTTTGAAAGTGTTCTTCATCAAAATGAAAAAAATTACATTCTCGTTACAAACATTTGTATGTAGGGCATCCTAATTAATTTTTACATTCTGAGCTTTATTGAGTAATCTGCTGTTTAAAAACAGCGTTTATTTGGATCTAAAGCATGCAGTGAATATTTTACATAGACTTGAGTTGGGATGATAGGGGTGGCATGGATATTCATGTCCAAATAATGGGACAGTAGATGATGGTGGCTGTTTAAATGAGGTAGCATTTTCTTCTCTTGGTGCACTTTACTGTACCTGTTGCTTATTAAAAACAAACAAACTGCATGTATTTCCCTTTCCCCTCATATTTATCATTCATAAACAGTGTGATGTCACAGTATTTATACAGTGACAATTCTACACATCAGAATATTCTTATGAAAATCTATGGGACTCTTTAGGCATGACGTGTTTGTAGGGCTGATGTTAAAGGAAATTGCAGTGCAACGTTTTCTACATCTAATCCTGTGGAAAGCTATCCTGCAGTAAAATACATAAATATCAACTGGCAGGACCTCTTCTAATAGGTAAAACCTATTCTATATTTTTTAGTATATCTACACACTGTTGCTTTCTGCTGCTCTGGAGAGATGGAGTTTCTCTAAAATGACTTTCTCTAAAAATAAAAAATAATATAAGCTAGTAAGGCTAAACATAATCAGTCAGACATCCCTCTAGTCCAATGTCCTGTGTCTATCTCTGACAAGTAGTGGATGCTGAAGGAGGTATGTATGCATGGTGGAAATACATAAGAGTGTTTATTTTCTTGGAGTACTCTAGGAATAAATTTTTCCAAAAAGTGCATGGTCTTCCACATATGGATATTGAACCCATTCCATGGTGTTTAATAGCTTGTAGCATGCCCAGTTTTGAGATTTCTGAAATAGGTCTTTAGCTTTTTTTTAAAAGAAGGCTTATTTTTGTTAGGGTTGTTCCTTAAGGTAGCAGGTTTTATATTTGTATATCCCAAAGGGTAACCTTCAGAAGACAATTTAAATGCACAAATAATCTATATCCACAAACTACAAATGAAAATAAAGTGTTAAGCTTATTAGCATTGATGGATTGTTTGAGGTTTTTTTGGTGTTGTTTTCCCCTTTGCTCTGGAGTTGAACAGATACATTTAACATTCAATTGTTCATTGTGTTATAGGTCATTGTCTTGGAAGCTAAAGACAGAATTGGTGGCCGAGTGTGGGATGACAAGACGTTCAATGGAGTCACTGTTGGAAGAGGTGCACAAATCGTCAATGGATGTGTCAACAACCCAGTGGCACTAATGTGTGAGCAAGTGGGTTCCCTGCAGTGGTCATGCATTATCAGTAGTGAAAAATTGTCATTTAAGCCAGTTTCGGGTGGCTGGGTAAGGGTGGAAGTTCTTTTCCATGACATGATTAAAACACTGTTCTGAGTTGTAAGGCTAACTGTGTTGCTATTCTAGCTTTGAAAACAGCTGGGGACAGAGAAGGGATGTAGGCAGATTTTGGACACATTGTAAAGAAAAACAAGGTGGTTCTAACTTGGGAGCCAGAGGAAACCACTTTTTTCCTCTTTTCTGGAGATAGTAACATAAAAGATTCCTGGCAGACTTCCTTGGAGCTGAGACAGGTTTACTGTGGGAGGCTACTGCTATGTTGTCGTAATACATAGTTCAATGACAGACTTGCCTTTGCTCAGCCTCTGTATTTCTAGTTCTGTTCTGCACAACTTGGTTAAGATGGGTATGTCTAACAACTCTGATGCAAACACACTGCAATTAGATTTTTATTTATTTATTCTTTTAATTTGTTGATTTGGTTTGGTTATGATCTTTCTAAAGTCCCTTCCAACCCAAACCATTTCGAGCAGGAAGGTGAATTCTCTAAATGGAACTTGAGTATGGATTTTGTTCAGAGAAGCCTGTAAATCCAGACCCGTCTGGTTTAACTGTTTAGTGCTTTATAGGGACACAAAGAAGGTTATTTTTCTTTTTTTTTTTTTTTATGTCATGTTTTAGTTATGAGGTGAAGAGCAATGACTTTTGAATACACACTGGGTACCCATCCCTTTGTGGTAATTTGATATCAACTTTCATTCAAAGGGCAGTTGTATCTTGAGAAGAGATCTGTGGTGGTGACCAACAGCCTAGGGAGATGTGAGGATATGTGAAAAGCCCTGGAGTGCACCCTAAGTTACAAGGCCCTAGGAAGAAGTTAGCACTTTATTTGTGCTGTTTTCCTCAGGCTGACTCTGTAGATCATAAAAACATCTTTGTTCTGACTTAGCTCTGTTGTGTGTTTGACACAAGCTGGACAAACAGAGCAAGAAATTGGGTTTAATTCCAAATGATTTCTTTCTTTGCTTGTTTGTTAATGAAATTGTCAGTAACTGACACACAACGTACTGTTAATTTCTGAATGCAGGGAACTGTTTGGGCATTGGGCACCAGAAGGTTATGAAAAGAACTGGTTTGAATGGTGATTTAGAGAATAAGATGAGGTAGAAATGAAGGAGGCTGGTTCATCATGTTTGATTACCAGGTGCAACATCTCTGTAGTAGCCTCTGGCCTGATAGAAAAGTTAGGGATGAGGGATTCTGGGAATCCCTGATAAAGAAAAAGATGAAAGAGTGGGGAACAGCAGTTTGCAGGCAATTAATGGATAGAAGGGGTGTTGGTATTTAGGAGGATGAGAGTTTGAGTTAATCTGACTAATTATTTAAAGTTCTGGATATTTTTTAAATGGCATCACTTAAATCTGAGGGATTCACTTCACTTCAAATAACCTTGAGCAGGGTAGGGGTTGTAGTTTTCCCATACTTAAAAAGCAATAAAATGTCTTTTTCTTAAGCTTGGCATTAAAATGCACAAACTAGGGGAGAAATGTGACTTGATCCAGGAAGGTGGAAGGATAACGGATCCCACTATTGATAAACGTATGGACTTTCATTTCAATGCCATCCTAGATGTCGTCTCTGAGTGGAGAAAAGATAAAACACAACATCTCGATGTTCCTCTTGGTGGTAAGTGGGAGATATATTGCAAAGTGAAGATGTTGTCTGTGTTCCTAGAGTTTTATATTAAATCAGATTTTACCTCAGACATTTTTAGAAGTTATGGCTGTACCTCTGACCTTAAATCCAACCATGCTAACCTGGCTCTCTGGAGAACAAGGGAAGGTTGACTAACGTATATAGACAGACCAAAATGTCACTTATAACTTTTAAGGAAGCCTAATTTGAAGGCTTTTTGTAATATTGTGTGACTTCTGATGCAGTGTCTTGTATTCAAAAGGTAGCTTTCTCAGTATAACTAGTGGCACTGGCAGTTCAGAAGACTTGCTTCCTGCTGAAGCAGGTCATGGCTAGCCATAACTTAAGCTTTCTGACTAGTTTGTCTAAAAAGACCCTAATAAAAGCCTCCTGCTGGCAAGAATATCCCATCTCCATTGGTAACGCCTCCTACCACACTTGCAGCACGCAAGCACAGTCAACAACAAAAAATAAACTTGCTCAGAAATCTCTGCCTCCCAAATCTTTTCGGTGTGGATTCTGTAAGACAGAATTAGTAACTGCTGTGTTCTTCAGTGACCTCTGGATCAAATTTCTCAGCTCCTTTGGTATGGTTAAAAATAAGCAGGATTTATTTGCAAAGATTTTCCATCATCTTGAAGTGTGTTTTCCTTGAAATATCTTCTTCGCGATGAGAGTGGTGAGGCACTGGCAGAGGTTGCCCAGGGAAGCTGTGGTAGCCCCGTCCCTGGAGGTGTTCAAGGCTAGGTTGGATGGGACCTTGGGCAGCCTGATCTAGTGGGACATGTCCCTGCCCATGGCAGGGGGCTTGGAACTGGATGATTTTTATGGTCCCTTCCAACCCAAACTATTCTATGGTTCTATCTTCAACTGTATATTGTTGATAGCTAAATGATTAATTTCTCTCCTGTCTCAATCCGCTGGCCCAACACTGTGCTGTGTTTAGGGTGGGTTTTTTTCCCCTTTTAAACAATTTTAACCTCTGTTTTTCCCTGGAGCCATGTATATTTCCTTTTTGAAGAAGACTTAACTGGGAAAACCTGTGATTAAACAACAAAGTTGTATTTTTGTCACATGAAAGATCTTGCATTTTTTTTTCTATGAGAAGAAGAAAATCCTAGAGCAAATTAGCAATGAGCTTGAAAATCTTGTGATCCAGAGAATAGCATGTTGAAATGCAGTAGGACTTCTGATGAATCGCGATACGTTCTTATTTTAAACATGTTCTTTCACAGAAAAAATACAAGAGATCTATAAAGCCTTTATTCAGGAGTCTGGTATCCAGTTCAGTGAGCTGGAAGAAAAAGTACTACAGTTCCACCTTAGTAATTTGGAGTATGCATGTGGCAGCAATCTCTCTCAGGTGAGTTTTGATAGCAGTGTTCTGAAGTGGTTGAGCTTCATAGAAAATAGGGTTGGAAGTAACATTGAGAAGTCATGTGATCCATCCCATGGCCCCAGAGGAAAAATCAGCTATTCCCAAACTTTACCTAGATTCCTAACCAGTCCTTTAAAGGCACTGAGACACAGATTGCAGCACTGCCATAGGTAAGTTGATGGGAGTTCATGACACGCTTCCAGCGAATTCCTCTTTTAATGTAGAAGTTGAGAGTAGATGGTGCAGAGGAGTAGCCCATTTTGCTGAGATTCTGGGTGGTAGGAATCGTAGGAGAGTTACTTTTCCTCAGATGTTGTGTATGACTTCTGCTTCTCAGTTCTGTGTTTAAACACTGAGGTATTTCTCTGCCTTGCTAGGTATCTTGAGAATAAATGCATTTCACTTCTGAAGTGTTCCAACACCCTGACGGTGGGCCCCCGTTCACCACTCCTAGGTATTCTGTTGGCTTTCCTCGCGACTTCAATTTTAACCAAGCAGGTTCAGGAAATATCAAAGTATGATGTTGTTTGCAGTGCATTATTTACTCAGTCCTGTTGCTTGAGTTAAAGATGTTTTAGGATCAATTGTGCTACAGTAGTGGGACAGCCGATTGATACACACAGACGCACAAATCTGATCTGAACTGAGAAGCACATAAGAACAAAACAAAAATCTGAAAGACAGTGCTATACCAGGGCAGTTAATGAAAAAAAAAAATTGCTGTGTCAAGCTTTTGCACCCAGAAGAAGAAAGAAAGATGTTAAAATCTATATTAACTTAAATTTTAAAATCAAAATACGAAGTAAATGCAACTGCAGTGATAGGAATTGGCAAATGTTCTCAGTTTGAGAATTGCTTCAGATTTTTCACTGTCAAGTGGTGATTGCTTAGGGCAAATATCACTGTTATACTAACTGTGAGTTTGCAGGGGTGATGGGAGAAGGTCAGAGAAAGATATGGAAGAACCTCCAAAGTGACAGTAAAATTCCATTGAGATTTTCTTTTTTATCTTCCCCTTCATGTTGTGAAATATTTCCATCATTTTTTGAAGTCCTAACACTGTAAAATCTGATTTCTTGGCTGGACAGAAAACTGAAACAAATACACTACAATGCACCTGAACTGTTGTACTACCTTCCTCGTTGTCTCAACCAAGCACAACTATAAATCACCTGCTAGTGACCAACCCATATTATGACATTTCTTAATCCAGCAACTCATGTGTTTTATAGTCACCTTGCATAAATAAGCCCTTTGTTCACATTCTGGTGATATGCTTTTTTTATCCAGTTGTGAAGGGAATTAGGGTGGCTTCTTCTAAACTATGGGACTGTGGTTTGCTAGTACCCACATCACCTCACCCGTACAGACAGCTAATTATGTTCTGTATCCACAGGTATCTGCGCGCTCATGGGACCACAATGAATTTTTTGCCCAGTTTGCTGGAGATCACACTCTTCTAACTGTGGGATATTCTACTGTGATTGACAAACTGGCAGAAGGGCTGGACATACGGCTGAATTTCCCAGTAAGTCTGGAAAATGTTGATGCAGTGCCTGTCTTGGATTGCCTTGAAGCACCCAATCATATCTTTGCAATCTTTTGGACCAGGCAAATCTGTGCCTGCGATTATTGTGGCTTGTCTTTAAGAAAAGGGAAAAAAAAAGAAAGACAATTTCAGCATTTCTGGAAATCCTCTGTGAGGACTATCAGTACTTAAATGTTCTGGTATGATGAGCTTATATGTTAGAATCATGATTATTTTTCTTTTTCAGCTTCCATGGAGGTTTTTTTTTTTTCTCTGTCAGTATTTCTCTGGTAATTTGTGTTCTTCTATTTCCAGTTTGCAGGCTGGTGCTATTTTAGCTATTCTTGTCTGAATTTTCATTGCACAGGTAGATCCTGTAGTATCGCCTTCAATTTCTCTCTCAATAGGTGCAGAGTATTGACTATTCTGGTGAAGAAGTACAGGTAACTACTGCAGATGGAACAGTGTGGACAACACAAAAGGTACCCAGCATGCTTCAAGATTCAGTATTTTAGGGAACACAAAACCTATATTGACCACAGTACACGTCCTTTTTGCCTTTTACCCTCAGAAGACTATTTAGTCCAAATTCTCCCCACTCAAAGATGAAAACTTGTATATTCTAGTGACCTGTATTTGGATGACCAAAGGCCTATTTTTTGTTGAGTATGCTTGAATTTTGAGTACTAGCTGATTCAAAGAACTAGGCACTATAAATTAGTACTAAAAATGTAAAACAAGTAGATTTTTATCTGGCCTTTGAAGTGACAGTTATGTTTTATGGTTCCATTCCCTACTTGGCTCTGCCCCATTTAGTATGTGAATCTGTTAAAATTTTTCCCTTTGGTATGCAGGACTTAATTAAGTGTATTTCTCAGCCTCCTGTATTCCCACCTGCTTCATGCTGCATAATTTAGCTTTTAGTAATTTTTAAAATCATAAATAAACTTGTTCAAGATTGGATTGACATCAGCAGTGTTACTGAGCTTATTTTAAAGAGAAGGGATCTGTGAAGGAAGAAAAAACAAACCAAAGCAATTACTTCCTTCCAAAATGACAGTTTTGTTAATCTGAGAGCCATTGTCTATAATTTACAAGAGATATTAAAATTAATGGCATGGTTAGCCACACCGATAGAAGCAATTCAATGGACTACAACTTAAAACCAGTGCAGTGCAGGATCTGCTCTCACCTGCAAGTAAGGCTTGTTTTTCCCATTAATAGGGGAGTAAAACCAGACACTAATCTACAGATGTTTGGTGAGTATTATGCTGCATCCTGCAAGAATAATCCAAGATAGTTAAGAGGATGCTGTGGGTTTTAAGTGCAGTATTTAGCTTTTGCTAACGTTGCGACTGACTGTAATTACTTCTTTCAGGTATTAGTGACTGTACCGCTGGCCCTTCTTCAGAAAAATGCCATTCAGTTTAATCCTCCACTGTCAGAAAAAAAAATTAAAGCCATTAATAGTTTGGGAGCAGGAGTCATTGAGAAAGTAAGTGATTTCAGATTATATTTCATTTTCTTTTCATAGAGATACTGGCTGCTTTGTCCTTGCTGCTTTTGCTGTGTATTTATCAGGATTTATTATGCATTTGGTTTTACTTGTATACAGTGGCCCCAGAGAGCAAAATGCTATCAGAGATCATGCGTGTTTCTGTTTCTTAGATTTCCCAACTTAAGGTTTTTTTTAAAGAAATTGTTTGCAGAATCACTTCACATCTTAAATGTTTTGTGCCTAATTTTGAGCAAGCCTTCATGATGGTCTCAGATCTTCCAGATTCTAACAATATGCTTATTCCAGGTTCTTTTGACCTAATAAATATATAAACTATTTCAGAAGAGTATTAGAAGTTGTGTATTTGACCAGTGTAAAACCTCTTACCCTTTCCCAGTGCAAGAAGACAGTCTCTCCTGAAGATTCCTAACAAGATGCATGCTTAGAACAAAACAGTAACAGAAGTAATACCAAAAACAGGATTATAATAATGCTGAAATTTAATGACAAGATTCAGAAATTCCCCCCCCCAGGATGGGGATTACCAACTGCTGTGTTAAGTTTGTAAAAATTCTGCCAATATCTTGAACATAGTGATTTTGATAGTGTGTGCATTTGCGAGACTAGCACTGTTTTCCCCCTTCCCTGTCTCCCTTGGAGAACAGGCCCATATGCTTTCTGAGACCCTTTCATAGAACTGGGTGTCTCTAATTGAGTGGAAAAGGGAAAAAGAATAAGAAGACTAACACGTATCGTATCCAGTTATGAATTTTGTGGTATGAAGTGCTTTAATTCCATCTCTCTCTCTCTGTCTCTCTGTCTCTCTCTCTCTCTGTAGATTGCCTTGGAGTTTCCTTATAGATTTTGGGACAGTAAAATTCAAGGAGCTGATTTTTTTGGTCATGTTCCACCCAATTCCAGCCTGCGTGGGCTCTTCAGTGTTTTCTATGACATTGATCCTGAGGTAACATATCCTAGCTGTATTTTCTGTTGGCCCTTCAGAAATTCAGTTTGGCATCTAAGTGCAATAATTACTAAACAATGAAGTTTTCTTCTTTCCCCCACCCCTGCAACTGTTAAAAGAAGTGGAAGCAATGTTATTTATCAAGAAAAAGCCGATTGATACTTCATGGTAATAAATGCGAGTGTTTTCCTAAATTTGGATACAAAAAAATATACAAGCAAGTTAATGCTTTTACTCTCAAATGGTCCTGAAAACAAGTCTGTAATACCTGACTGCAGGTGTAATAATATGGAAAAAAGTCTACCAGTCACTTCCGTTTTTAGGACTTTTGTTCCCTTATTTAAATAATCTAAAAATCCTATTTAAAAGATCATGCTGGCTTAGTAACACTTAATGGCTTGTACTAGCCTGAATAACTCTGTGGAATGGCAGAAGAAATAACAAACGCCAGGTTTTGTACAAAACTGAGGTCTGTAGGATCAGCCCCAAACTCATGAATTTCAAGACAAATTCAAAACAGTGCATTAACGTCACATTTATTTTCCTTGCCAGCTCCAAGCAGACATATTACACATTTATATCTTACCTTTCCATGCTTTTACAACAACTGCTGCTTACTGCTCAGCAGCGATGAAAAGGCCATTTTGTAACCTTATGGCTTACTCCAAAAGGAGACCATCCTGTGAAGACTGTGCGCTGTCACTTCTCTAATTGTACCTGTATAGGACTTTCCTTAAACAAGTCTTCTCTTCAGTACTTCTAAGCTCATTCTACATGAGGTTCAGTGTGCTGGTGCCATCCAGAAAAGCTAGCTACAATTCCTAATTTGCTTGATAGTTATTCTGTGCTAGCTATCAAGTTTAGTAACAGAAGAATTGTCTTATATATATACAAGAGAGAAGGGAGAGTTGTTTAAAGGAGTTAAGAACCTGTTTGCTCTTCTTTAGTTACTCCTTAATCTCTGAGACTTCTGCATGGTAGCAGATTTCTTGAAGTGAAAGGAAACAGCGGTAGAACTGAACTTCCATTATTTGGGCCAAAATCTGTTGGGAAGAACTCAGTATTGGCCTAACTGAAAACATATCTAACTTGTATTTAAATAGGTTTTCCTTGTTAGCACCTTTTAAAATTGGAGTAGTTGAGGTGGAATTTTGGCACGGAATTTTGTCGCTTAAACCGTCTGTCACAAAGAATAACACTCTAAATGTCAAATCTTTTGGTGTAGCCTTTAAATAAGTAGATTGGAAGCTTTCAGTTAATTCAGCAAGTTGTAAAAGGAGCTGACTGTAAAAGAGATCTGTGAACAAGACACCAGAAGATGTTAGCAATTTGAGCGTTAAAACTGTAGAATATGCACCCTTTTTTCTAAGGAATAAAACCTACTTTCTTCTAGAACTAAAGCTACTTTGTAGCTGAAAATCTCTTTGTCAATACCACTTAAAAGAAAATAGTTCGTAACTCAATAATGCTGAAATGATCTCATATGTTAATGTCTTGTTCCTAGCGCAAGCAAAGCATTTTAATGTCGGTGGTCACTGGAGATGCTGTGACAACCATTAAGAATTTGGATGATAAGCAAGTACTGCAACAGTGTATGACTGTACTTCGAGAGCTGTTTAAGGAGCAGGTAAGAGAAGCTTCTTATTATTGACAGATGAATTAACTTGCCAACACACATAAAGCTTTTGGTTGTCTTACTTCATCATGTTTAGATGTTTTAAACATTTTAAACGTTTGAAGTTTTAAACTGTTTTTCTTATCTTGGCAGTTTGAGGGAACGTGCTTTGTTTGAGAAACACTAAAAACACAGTGTTTGGTCTATTGTGTGAAAACTGTGAATTGAAATATCCTAGATCTGTCCAAAGGAAAATGGCAATGAATTTAAAACCAGAAGTGAACCATCGTCATTTATAGTGTGTTCAGAAAGGAATTAAAATCAGTACTTTAGGCAGATAACACAAATACACTTGCTACTAGCTGTCGCTTTTTCCAACTGTGGTTTTTTTGGTCATTACTGCTTCCAATACACGATAAAAACTTTAAGCTAGGTGAATTTGATTATGATTTCCCAACCCTCATGGAAAAAAGCAACTGAAATGATAACACCCCCAAGACATATAAATCCCTTACTCTTTTAATTCGTTACAACCCTTCCTTAGCTGTCTTGCAATGGAGGTGCAGGCAAAATCATTTGTCAAGAGGCCTACATCCTGACTGTAAAAGATAATTAGATAATTTATACCTCTTTTCCTTCCCCCAGCCCAGCATTAAGATAAAAACTAATAGGAAAATCAGAGAAATCTGGGGCAAGCAGCAGACTATCACTTTGCAATGTTATTTGCATTCCACTCGATAGGCAGTAATGCCTTAGTTAAGTTACTTAGAGCTGTTAGATCCCAAGGAATGCTTCTATTAATGTTCATGACTGATCTCTCAAGTTTTACTGATGATTCAGATGTTAGGATGAATGATCTCTTGGATCTTCAGCATCTGAAAGCTCGATTTTTGTTTTGTTTTTTTTTTTTTCTTGAAAACATACTTTTGGTAATGGCTTCACAGCCACCAGAATCATGTGCCAAGTTGAAGTCCATATACCTGCTGTTTTGGTCTAAGAATGTAGAGGTAGCAAACATGTCTTTGATTATGGTGCCAGTCTAGTTTAGAAGAATGATTTTCATGTCTGTCTCAATGGTTTGTAGCAGTTGTGAATTTCAGTCATTTGTCCACAGTGCAGCAGGATTTCCAAGGACAGGAAATCCCAGGTCATACTTCTGGGAGGTCCATGAAACTTGCCATACTTGGCTAGCCATTGTCTTGACTGCTTGAGTTTTAGTCTATTGTGTATTATGTGCATGGAAAAGTTTATTTGTTGACATCAGATGTTGTGTAAAAGGCAACCAGGAGTGCTTTTGTTTACTTGTCATAAGCTCCTCAAGAGTAAGACACAGCTGTAGTTGACTAAGCCTTCACACAGTGGTCATCCAGGCTCTTTTTGGTAGAATTGTGTGGAAATTGCATGCTGCGGTGTGACAAAGAATACACGATATTACTGTCATGGCTTAGCTACGGACACTCTTGACTTTGTTTTTTGTTTCTGCCTGAACCTAGTTTTCAAGCCAGCCCATTTTCTGATCTTACATAAGTAATGTTATGTCCCCATTGGAATAAAATTATCTCCAAAATTAAGATTATATTTTGAGATTTAACAAGCTAGAAGTAGCAAAGCATTATGCCTTACCAAGATAAAAATGCTTACATTATACAAACAACCATGTTGAATGATGTTGATACCGGCATTTTATCTTTTTGCAAGATCTATATAAGGTCTCTGAGGAGACCCTATAGCGACCTTCCAGGACCTGAAGGAGGCCAGCATGAAAGCTGAGGAGGGACTGTTTACGAAGGCTTGTAGTGATAGCACTACAGGCAATGGGTGTAAATTGGAGAGGGGAAGATTTAGATTAGACAGAAGGAGAAATTTCCTCACTATGAGGGTGGCGAGGCACTGGCACAGGTTGCCCAGGGAAGTCGTAGATGCCCCGTCCCTGGAGGTGATCAAGGCCAGGTTGGATGGGGCCTTGGGCAGCCTGAGCTAGTGAGAGGTGTCCCTGCCCATGGCAGGGGGGTTGGAACTGGATGACCTTTAAGGTCCCTTCCAATCTATGTGTTTTGAGGAGACTGTCTTTCCTTGTGTAACTCTAGGTATATTACAATACACAGACTTCTTGCATTCAGAACAGTTCAGCTGAGATGTTCAGGCTTCAGGCAAGTCTACCAAACAAAATTAACTTTGTCATTAGTCATATCATAAAGAAAATTTGAATTTAATTCCAGAATCTCATCTAATCTGTATCGTAATAATACCACATAGTCTAAAGAGGACAAGAAACTGCTCGTGAGGAAAAGCTGTGCAAATATGAGCAGTGTGTAACCTCTGTTTTCACTATGCAGGAAGTTCCTGATCCAGTGAAGTTTTTCGTTACTCGATGGAGAGAAGACCCTTGGCTCCAGATGGCGTACAGCTTTGTGAAAACAGGGGGGACCGGTGAAGCTTATGACATTATAGCTGAAGACATACAAGGAAAAATCTTTTTTGCTGGTGAGGTAAGTATCTTTACTACTGTTGATGACAGTTATTGGGGAACTATTTCTTATGAAAATCATCTTTTGCTAACCACCACCTTTAATCTAGAGGTGGCATGTAAGTATTGTTACGCAAATATGCTAATGTTCCTTGATTTTGATACAGAATCCTCTTTATTCATATTATTATTGCGCATGGAAAGTCTGCTAAATATTTCAGGTCAGGAGTGAAGTGCTTGACCAGTAGGATCACGCAAAATCCCACACGACTCTACAATCCACTTGTATTTTCAGTCAAATTGTCTCTCTGTTACTCCATTTTTGGGTAACATAACAAATCATAGAATCAAAGAATAGTTTGGGGTTGGAAGGGACCTTAAGGATCATCTAGTTCCAGCCCTGCTGCAGTGGGCAGGGACATCCCACTAGCTTAGGCTGCCCAAGGCCCCATCCAACCTGGCCTTGAACACCTCCAGGGATGGGGGAGCCACAGCTTCCCTGAGCAACCTCTGTCAGTGCCTCACCACTCTCATCACGAAGAAATTCTTCCTAAAGTCATGCTGATGATGATACAGGAGCATTCTATGCTGAACAACACTTACCTGCCCTGCCTAAAGTGCAGATGGTGAAGCAAACTCCTAGTGCTGCTAGCTGACTTGCTTGCAAATTTTGGAATTGCTGAAAATCTTAAATATTTCCTCCTAAAATCTTTCTAAGAATGTTTCCATGGCTTTTAAAAACGTTGGTATATGCTTAAGTAAAACAAAACTGATCTTATAAACTGAAACTCTATCTGTTCTAATAGTTTTAAGCAATTTGTTTGTTTGTTTTTTAATACAGGCCACAAACAGGCACTTTCCTCAGACCGTTACAGGAGCTTACTTGAGCGGGGTTCGAGAAGCAAGCAAAATAGCAGCATTTTAAGTACTGAAACTTTGTGTTTATTGTTTTCTGTGGGTAAAACTATCCTCAAGTTTCCTGTTGCTGCCTTTTCCCTAAGTGGTACTGAAATAGTATATGGTACCTGAAGATAAAATCTTCATGTTCCTTTTCCTCTTTCTTCCCCGCCTCCTTTTAAGCCCTGATGATTCGTGCTGGGCTTTTTTTCCAGCTAAGGTATTACTAGCAAGAGTGACATTGGAGTCCCTGACCACAGCTTAACTAATGGAACTCTTTTGAGAGTCCTCTTCTGTATGTCTCAAGTCATGCTATTGTAAACCTTCATCTCAGAAGGTCAGATTAAAATACGACTAAGTTAACATACAGCATTATAAATGCTGGCAGTTAGTAATGATGATGGGGAAATTCTCTACTAACTGTGCTTCTCAGGTTGATTATGGTCATAGGAGTTCAGCCTTGCTCGAAGAAGTCTGAGCAGCCTAGACAAATTCCAGAATTACAGTAGGAAGGAACTCTACTATAATTTTTTCCACTTGCAATCGATAACCTTTCCTAAAGTTTTTTTATATTCTTATCTTCCACTAAGTGGGCTTTGGAATATCAAGTTTGTTCCTTTAAATCAGACAGCTGGAACAGTTTACAGTGCAATCATAGAAAGGTTATTGTAGCTAATAAAAACTTGAAAAATTAACTGTTATGTTACTTTAAAAAAATTTCAAATATTCTGCTACTTATTCAGAGAAATTCTTGTTACAATACCAGGCTAAATTTATATTTGCTTAGTGCTTCTGATCATGTAGAAACAGGACAGCTTAAAAGTACTATATTTCTATGATTATTTTGAAAACAAACTTCCAAATTCATTTGCACCGGGTAGAGGAACTGCCTACTGATATGAGTGCATGGTGGGGAGTGAAGGGACTGTTAAGTTCCTAACGGCTCATTCAGCTTTCATATTTAAAAAAATAGATAAAGATGAATGAGGAAAAATATTAACACTTTTATGAAGAGCAGAATCAAGGTGGCTTGCACTTTGACTTAATTTTTTTTTATTAATAAAGTATTATTTAAAACAACTTGAGGGAGAAATAAAAGAGCTGAGTCCCTCCCTTTTCCATGAGAAGAAAATAAAATATTTTTCAATAGTAGCAAGACAGACCAACCAGGATATCTATTGTAATGCTGTTCCACTAAAATGGTATTACTGAAAAAAAAATAAATTAAAACCAACTTTTAGATCTCTGCCCCTGCACCTTCCCTAGAACTTTACTGCATAGACCTCACAATTTCTGGACAGAAAGCAAGCACTTATTCTTCCTCCCCCCTCATTCCCCTGCATAAGGAAAGAGCCTATTTAATCCTTTCGTTTAAGAATGACACAGCCAACTTTTTTTGAGTTAGCACTTATTGCCATAAAGCTGTATCCTTGAAAAACAAGCAACCTTAAGAAAAATCCTACTGAATAAATGCAATTCTTTTTAATACCTAATATTTTGGTTTTTTAGAGTAGCTATGATATTGTTAAATACCGTTATTTAATCTCTAATCTACAAGGTGAAGATGTTTATATAATTAGATGTTTTTCGGATATATATTGTTCTGCTTCTTAAAGCTGAATTATATGGATTAATAGGAAAAGTGTAACTGTTCATAATTTTCCTCTACATAAATGCTAGTATGTAAAGTTTTAAAGTATTTCCAAGTATTAAATTGTAATTTAAAGGCTATAAGAAGCAAGACAAAAACCTCTGATGATAAAAGATAATCAGACAGCAGATTGTGCTTTTGGTAATCATTTGCACTTTGTTAATTTCATGTATTACAGGCCAACTTACAGCAAAACTAAGAAAGATTGAGAGCTACATGTTTGAGTTCCAAGTTTCTTTCCCGGTTTATCATATATGACAGAATTATTAGGACAGGAGTTCTGAAAGTGGGATAGAAAAGCTTATAACTTACAAGCCCAGAACATTATATTCAGTGGCTGCTTCAGCTGACCTTGGTCAAAACTTCAGTCAGCTTAATAACAACATACAAACACATCACATTTTAGGCAGGAACTGTCTGGAAAGTTGTGCTCAGCATCTATTTCTGCAGTCCGAATTTTGTGTGAATGAGCTTGATTTTAGCCACGTGCTTCCATGCTGTTATTTTGTACTTTAGATTTTAAATCTGTCTACGATTTTGCCGGTAGACAAATGCGGACAGAAACGGACACAAATACTGTCACATTTGGCTTTAACCACTGCCCCCTTCTTATACCATAAAACGCCAATAACAAATGATACATTTACCAATGGCCTAGTCAATGAATTATTTGTATGTTATTTTGGTGCCAAGGCACTTAAACCGTGTTGTGCTGCACTTAAGTTTGAGGAGTAAATAAAGATAAGTATGTTCCATTTTAATTTACTAATTTACATTCATTTGAAATGTATAACAACATCAGGCTGGTTCTGAGACTTCATTCTTTAATTAATGTTCCTCAAAAATTTTTTTAATACCTATATTGAAATTTATTTCAAGCATGTATGTGTTTGTTTTATTTTGTGTTTAATTTATTCCCTGCAAATAAAGAACTGGGGAATGTTTTCTTTAAATAAATCTGTTTAAATGTTACTAAAGGTGTTTGAATGCAGAGCATAATCTGATACACTTCAGCTCTTCAGTGTGATTATGTTATGGCAGCAGAATAAAACTGGAAAGTATGCACAGGATGCTCACTTTTTTTTTTTCCTTTAAATTTAACTAAAGGTTAAGCTACTTTTTTGTTACCTTTGATGCTGATTTTTTGTTTCATATTCCTACAACTAGACCATTCCTCAGAAGTGCTGGTCTCCAGCCTTCTCTAAGCACTAACTTTCCTGTTATGTAGAGAATACCATAACAGGCAGTGTCTTTTGCCTCGAAGGATTACAAAGAATTCATAAGCTTGTATCAGCTAAATTTCCCCTAGCTAAGGAAAATAAAGCTAAAGTGCTAATTAGTTAGAAGCATTGCCTGCAATTTTAAAATAGCCAGGAAAAAAATCACCAATCACTTAATGCTTTTCCCTGAATAACTGTATCATAAACGCTTTGTAAGACTGAGGTCCTGAAAGATTCCTACGGCACAGATCACTGTAAGCATGTGCAAGCCTGACTACATACCCAAAACATTTAAAATACAAACTATGAAAAATTCTGGTAACACTTACCTACACTGTTGGATGAGAAGTTAGCTGTTCAGTTAGTCAAGTCCTACTCCCTTTGAAAGTTTATTTCAACCAACAACACATGTAGGTCCAAACCAGTTAAAGAATTACTTTGTTGAAGATTCACTGGTTTCCCCTAACCCTGTCATACTCAATTAGTAGTTTAAAGTTTGTCTTCCAAGAACGTGCTTTGTTCTCCTAATGGTAACTCCCTGCAGGAATTTCCTTTCATTATAGCCAACACTGGTCTTGAAAAATGTTACTAACGGTCTTCAAAATGGAAACAAAATACTAATGCTCCTTTTAAAATGAAGTACAAATCAGTATATTTCATCATCCTCCTCCAAAGAATGACAACCCTTCAAGAAAACAGTTGGTGTAAAGGAGATTTTTGCTTTCCTGATGAAAAACTTAAAATCAGAAATAAAAGTGAACTAGCGAGTTTATGGCTGAATGCAGTCCGGTGAACTAGGTCAACTCAAAAAAGCACAGAAAATTAAGTAATATTGCTGTCCTCTTATCCCCAGGATCTCTAGAGACCATGTGATTTAAGCCTCTACTCAGAACAGGGCCCTTCCAAGCTGAGTTCTGAACATCTCCAACAACAGGGATTCCACAACTGATCCAGGCCCAAGCTCTGGGTGACCACCAGCATGGTGAAGCCCTTAATCCCCTGCCATGTACTTGTAATGTCCCTGGGGGTAGCTTGTGTCTGTCAACTCCCATCCTCTCACTGTGCACCTCCAAGCAGAGCCTAGACCTGCCCTCCCCTTCCTCTCCCATCTGGCAGTTGCAGACTACTCTGTGATCCCCCTTTATTTGTCTCTTCCTAAGGCTGAACAAGCCCAACTCCCTCTACATCCTCCCCCCTCCCCAGCCATCTGGCAGACCCTCCACTGGACTCGCTCCATTGTCCTGCACCAGGGAGCCCAAAGCTGGACACGGCACTCCCGAGGCAGGCTCACAAGTATTGAATGGGGGGTCCTCATCACTTCCCTCAGCCTGCCAGCTACACACTTGCTCACACAGCCCAGAGTGGTGTCAGTGTTCCTTATCACAAGGGCACACCACTGAATTGGGTTCAACTCCTTATTTGTGAGAGCCACCCACCCCTACACACATCCTTTTCTGCAAAGCCACTTAGAAAGAAACCACTCTCCCCACCAGCAATGTTCTACAGGGTTATTCCATTCCAAAAGCAAGAAGGTTGTATATTGCATTTGCTTTTTGTTGACTTTTATGATATTCCTTTCAGCCTGTTTCTCCTGCAAGTCAAGATCTTATCTGAATGAACTTTTAGACCTACAACTTCCAGCTACTTGCTTTAATAAATAACTCTGAATTCAAAGGCAGGAGAGACGTTTCTCTGCAAAGGGAAAATAACACACTTGTTACCATTCAAGATGTTTCCTAACTATTTTCTGCAATAAACACTGATTTTACTAGATTTCTTATTGCAAATTTTCAGACAGTATTCTGGTGCCTTAGAGGTTTTTCCACTGTTCTCCCTAAATAACGGGAACTAAAATAACAACCACCAGAAGTGATTTCTGGAATGTTTTCACCTAGCTCAGTTGATGCTACTTGATTATAGTCAACTTTCTCATTTGGAAACAGGAATAATTTTGTCTATCCAAGTGCTCATGAGCCACCCTCTCACTGAAACAGCAATGGAGCTAATAAATCTCATTGGAATCACCACGCTGTCTGCCAGGGGCATTACTTGGGCTTATTTTTAAAAAGGGTTATTTTGAAGTCCAGCTTAGCAGCGGATAATCTAAACCCATCCATAGATCTTGCTTTGTCATGTGCCTTGTAACAGGATAATGCGGAAAGAACACAGGTGCTATAAGGAGCCTGTTTAGGTTCAAGAAGGCTATAAGTCATTTTATTTACCTTTTAGTATTGTCTTGAAGCCTTTTCCCGAGTTGTAGAAATAACTGGAATCTTGTATCAGCTGAGGCTAGACTAGTAAGGATTAGCAGGGAAACAGTTCAGACATTTCTTCTATGTTGAGGACTACATTGATTTGTAGTTAAGAGATTTAAACAAAGTATATGGAGGATGCTGAATTCATTTCCATTACATCTGCACAATTCCAAAGTGGCAAGTAATGCTTAGATACAATAAACAGAAATACACCATCCTTTTCTAAGTTTTCATTAAAATTTACACTCTAAATAAATGTTTGTACATGGGAGTCACTTATCTTAAAAACACTTCTGGCCCATATAATTAAAACCAGCTGGTATATTTACATAAAAATCACAAGGCAGTTCAAGTATTTGTAGAAAAATTCATCTGAAAACCCAATAAAACTTGACACAAGTAAGTTTCCGCTTATAAGCAGGACTTAAAAGTGTTATTTATACTTCAGTATAAATACTTCAGTTCAGAGAGAAAAAAACCAAACCCAAACCAACCTCACAGAAGATACAAAATCTTATCCAGCTGCAAGGACATACATTTCAACAATAGTACCTGTATAGTAGAGAAGCTTGCTGGATCAGGTTTAAATAGTTTCTACCAGATGAGATAAAGACAACCACCTTGTTTCAGTATAGATTTTTTTTTTTACTATATACATTTAAGCAAATGTTAGATCATCAAAATTTATTTACATTTTTGTGAAAGACATTTATTGAATACAAAACCCCGCATTACATTCAGCCTTATTATAAATGATTACACGCAAAGAAATTAAAAAAGTGTGTGTAGATTAATAGTTTAACTGGCTGAACTTTTTCAATCATTTACGAACCCTTAACTTCTCAACTGTACAACAATAAAATCAAAAAAATATGTTTTGTCTTTCCAACAATACTACAGTCAGAGGGATTCTGTGCTCATGGTGTTTAAAGGCAGCCCACACTTTGGCAACTATTAGCTTAATTTCAAGCGCAGGACTTTCCGTATTGGGTGTATGGAGAACACACAAAACAACAAAAATCTATGCAAAGATTTCACTTTGATCTGAAAAGCTGTGGGCCAAATTTCAAGACTCCAGGCTTATAAGTACCATTGTCAATGTTGAGGCACCAGGGTTCAGGTTCACAAGAGCTTTCCCATACAGAAGAGAGCTTAACCACAAAAGTCAGCACTGCCTGATTCAGAAGCCCCATTGTGAATTTCCAAAGCAGTCGGGCCTCCTTACCTTTGATATTCACCTCTGGGATGCTAGGCCATCAAGTTTAGATACTGAAGTAATAGATTTTTGCAAAGTGAACCTTAGAAATTTTCCTACAGACTTTGGAGGGATTTAATTTACTATATCAAGCCATTGAAACAGATGTGTCATTTTTACAAACTTAAATGCTGAAAAGCTGAAGTATAAAACTACAGTTCAGTTTCTGTACAAGGTAAGATAGGACAAACATTGCAAAACCTTAATTCATTTGTATTTTCATGAAACTTCTGCATACCACTTTCATGACAGCCTCAGCTGAACACTGACATTTCATGTCATAAATCCTAAAACAACAAATTAAAAACTGATTTGCACAAAAGAAATCTGAAATAACTTTATATACACAACAGAAAGCCTTTTCAAAGTACAAAAATAACATCTATATGCCAATTAGTTACCATGCTTTGACAAGTTCTCAGTGCCTACACATGCAAGACAGTAATCTAGATTTAGAATAATTCTGCATCTGTAAAATGTATCAGAATATAAAAGACATTAACATGTGACTAATTTATTATTTTCAGAATGGTTATGTATTCAAAATATCTTTATAACCAACGCTGCAATATTCCAGTCTCTGCATGTATATGTGCAGATAGGCAGCTTTCATCTAACTTGATTTTAAAATTTCCTGCAAGCTAGTAAACTCATACTAAAAAGCTACAATGTTTCTACTGAATCAAGTTATACAAAGCAATTCAAAATGTACAAAAACTATAAAAAAGGGAACACTTATTGCCATGCATGAAACTTAAGTATGTTCAACTAAAAACTGCATCAAATGCAGTTTTGTTCCATTTAAAAATAAAAAAAAGAAAAGAAAAAAAAAAGACACACAAAGCAATTTACATCAACACTCTTAACATTAGATCAGTAGAATCAACTCTGACTAAATACCACAAGGGTAAGACACATTCCTTTTGCTGGTGCCTATCAGATCTTCAAATCCATGGAAACATAAAACCAGGAATCTTCATTTCCCACAGTCAAATTAGATCATGAAATCAACTGAAAAGAGAAGTGTATTAGTTTTCTTCTTTTTTCTCCACCCAGTTACACACAGCCTCTCCTTTTACATCTGATTATCAAGAAAATACACTCTAGTTTTGCTATCACAAAAACCTAAGAACATCCCTATGGCAGACAAACTGTGCTCATGCCTTTGCTGATAGTGATACGTGTGTGCACAGCACACAGCCAGAACAAGCTAGCCATGTATCAACACCTGCAAATGAATCTGCAAGAGAAAGATAAGTTACTTTATTAACTCCACTAAGCGAACCTCAACTTCTCTAGTTCCTTTTTTTAGGTTGGGGGCAAACAAAGGTAATTGAACTTGGAAATTTTTTTACAAATTACCAACCACAGACTGGACAATAAACCTTTTGTCATGAATGCGTTAGATCAAGCCTGATCTTCAGTGCAGCACACTCAGAGGCAACATGATAACTGTGCTACCAGGAGAACCCACAGAGAAATGCTATCTTTTATCTTCTTCTGCCTTCTCCCATTGCCAGAGCCTGCGGGTCTGCAAAGCTTATACAACCTCAGACACTGTTACCTATGAATGTATGCAGTCAGTGCATGAATTATAGCGTTCCTCACAGCCAAGGCTGTAATTTAAAGACATGCATAGCTTTCAGAGACTAAATGTAATCAAAGATGATGATAGCTTAAATTTTAGTTCTGCTTACCAAATAAACTCATATGAGTAGTAATGGCATGCTAAGCAAGTATAGTCTGAAGCACTTATTTTTGAAAGAGTGATACCAAAAAAAAAAAAATTCAAGCCAGAGTTCAGACTAGATCAGAGCACTAAACTAAACTTCCAATACTATACAGGAGTCTATTAAAACTATTGTAACAGAATGCCATGCCACCTACTAAAAAGACGAAGAAAACAACTCAAAACACTACAACTCAGAATGTTTTCTAAATGATGAAGTCTTTACCTCTTTGACTGTTCCTTTAATGAAGTCTTTCCTGTCAGTTAAATCATAATTAGGATACTTTTCATAAACCTAAAAGAAATAAAAACAAAACAAAACAAAAAACAACCTCAAATTACTTTCCTTCAATGTATTGTATGACTAGAAGGAGCTTAAATAAAATTAGTGCAAAAATTGGTATGGTACTTCTAGTATTACAACTGCCAAACTGTCTTCTGTTAATTATGGAAAGTGACAAGCTTGTTTTCCTGTTCTGATTTTGACCACATGTATTTTTTTACATTTGGTCACTGAGTAAACTGGTACTATAATTTTTTACATCAACAAACTGACATGCCTCACTTGCCACATCAGGCAAATAAGAATTCTCCATTCTTTGTCTTAGATGCTCTTTAAGTAGTCAAATCCCCCTGCATTACTGTAGGAAGCTAAACAGATATCAAATTCCAATTTGTTTTTTCGGTATCAAGTACAACTGTGATCCTTTCAAGTGACTAGTAGAAAAGTCAACATATGAGTGCTATTCTACAACCAGTCTTCAGTTAGCTGGGTGGGAGAGGACCAAACAAAAAAAAAAAACAGGTGCCAACGCTGACAACCACTGCAGAGTATTTTATTTCAGTATACCGAATTTCAGATTTATAGAATGACTATAAGCATGACTAAAACTTTGTGCAGAAAATAAACTTTCCCACACCTTTCTCCTTTCCAGCCACAAGGTCCCTTCCTGGCACCTGTCCTGACAATTAATGGATTCCTTGCTGAACTGATTCAACTCACTAACTCAGCTGAGAACTATTAATGTTTTGCTGATAAATGAGAGTTGGATGGGCTTCATAAAGAGAACACATTAAGAACTAGAGTAAGATGAGGAGAAGAAACATATGGAGAGCAGGTCTCAGCCCTCCCCTTTTTACAGTAGCAAGCTGCTGCACTGTCTCAACATGTCAAATAGTTCCACTTCAATACATGGCAGTCGTTTTGGAGGCAGTAGTGCTACTTTTCATGTAGCCAATTTTTTTTTGAGATCTCCCTTCTAATGTTGGGTATCAGTGTTGCACATCTTATGATTAAACCTCTCCTTATTCTAGCTGTTAGCAAGTAAATCAATCAAAGCAAAATTACTTTTGTTTCTGAACCATTATGTAGAGCGCAAGCTTGCATTTCTGAGACTATACAAAAAGTCTGTTCAGACAACCCACTGGCAAACTGTGAAATCCTTTTGCTTACCTTCTTGCAAATTTGTTTCATTGTGACCTCCTCCAAGTTTGCATGGGCCAACAAGTCCTTGACAGTTTCCTTAATTTCTTCATCTGTGGGTGGTTTCTTCAGCTTCTTAATTAAAGGTTCATCATCTGAACTATCCTCAGACTCACTTTCTAAACATAAAGAACAATTTGAATTTTAATAAAAGCCTTAGTTTGTCTGCTTGCTTCCTTCAAAATAGAAGCCAACAAAACTTTCTCCTTAAAAGAGATATCTTGCCAGACCATCCATTTAAAAATAAAGCTAAAGCTATCAGTACTACTTTTATATTTATGAATCCACACCATTGTTGTTGAACTATCAGTTTACAAATCAATATGTAGTCTAGAAAGTATGGGGCAGATTTGATCAATCTATCAAACAAATAAAAAGGTTTATTACAATTCTAAATCAAGGTAATAGGGCCCTAAAAATGCTTATTTGCTTTAAAAAGTTATGATTTTTTCCCCCCACCAGTGCTGCGCACTAAGATCTTGTAATTTTGCAATGCTGTACTACTGAATACACTATCAGAAACACCATGACAACAAATAAAGAGAATCATGAGGGAAGTTAAGTGGAGAGACACAGGACACTTCCATAATCTTTTCCAGCAGCAAAAAAATTAGACTGAATGACTCCAACAAGCACTCAGTTTCTCTGCTGCCAGCAAGACAAAATTCGGAGCAGATGCCAAAAATCTAGATAATGAGCGCACAGAAAGACCTACTTAGCATTTTGATTTTTATGCTGCAAACATACACTCAAAACAGAACTAAAGGAGGAGTAAAGAAGAAATTATGGATCTATTATATATCATGCGAAACAATATACATAACATTTATTTTTATAAATATAATGTTGACGACAAAAAGCCTACACGCATACAGAGTCAGACATATTAGTGCTGCCAGCAGCCAACCGGAAAATACATCGAGTTTGGCACAGGCCAGTTTACTCTGCTGAGAAATAAGGCTATGGAAAAAGTTTGCATAATTCTATGGTTAAGACTTTAACCATTCCTTTTCTAAGGTTCTAAGAAATACACTGAGAAGCAGGGTAGTGAATCTGAACTGATGTGTGTGCTATAGCACATGTACATTAATGCTGGCACTACATGAAGTATGTTTGCAGCATGGATATTTGCTGTACTAATAACTCATACAATTGTGACACAGACATGGAGTCACTCCATGTGTCACATGGAGTCTGTGTTACCTCGGAGTGCCAGAGAATTTAAGGTGCGAAAGGACCTCTGGAGACCATCTAGTTTAAACTCTTACTCAGAACAGGGCGAACATGGAGCTAGTTGCTCAGGGCCCTTCCAAGCTGAGTTCTGAACATCTCCAACAACAGGGATTCCACAACTGATCCAGGCCCAAGCTCTGGGTGACCACCAGCATGGTGAAGCCCTCAATCCCCTGCCATGTACTTGTAATGTCCCTGGGGGTAGCTTGTGTCTGTCAACTCCCATCCTCTCACTGTGCACCTCCAAGCAGAGCCTAGACCTGCCCTCCCCTTCCTCTCCCATCTGGCAGTTGCAGACTACTCTGTGATCCCCCTTTATTTGTCTCTTCCTAAGGCTGAACAAGCCCAACTCCCTCTACATCCTCCCCCCTCCCCAGCCATCTGGCAGACCCTCCACTGGACTCGCTCCATTGTCCTGCACCAGGGAGCCCAAAGCTGGACACGGCACTCCCGAGGCAGGCTCACAAGTATTGAATGGGGGGTCCTCATCACTTTCCTCAGCCTGCCAGCTACACGCTTGCTCACACAGCCCAGAGTGGTGTCGGTGTTCCTTATCAAAAGGGCACACCGCTGAATTGAGTTCAACTCCTTATTTGTGAGAGCCACCCACCCCTACACACATCCTTTTCTGCAAAGCCACTTAGAAAGAAACCACTCTCCCTACCAGCACTGCTGCAAT
The DNA here is from genome assembly GCF_017976375.1 of Cuculus canorus. NCBI lineage: Eukaryota > Metazoa > Chordata > Aves > Cuculiformes > Cuculidae > Cuculus > Cuculus canorus. The sequence continues at coordinate 95,857,570 of NC_071402.1, forward strand.
CTTTACACAGGGACTAAATGACCCAATGTATGTATGCCTTTTATGCATATCATCAGATATGAGAAAACCAATAGTGACAGGAAGCATGTAGAACCCCTACCTATGTTAACAAAAGCTACATCAAATTGCTGCACAAAGGATGTACATTGTGGGATACAGACTACTGAATCAATTATAAGATTCACATGAAGTCACTATTTGAGGCAGCAATAGAATTCTGCTAATGTTCTTTCAGCAGAAGACAGAACTAGGATGGTATTTTCAGTTTATGTGCAAATAAACAGGTACATATGTTTATACAAGATATATACAAATATACCCAAACCAAGAACTTTTTTTAGTTACTGTTGCAAGGAAAGAAAGTTTAATTAGCAAGCCAACACTTCACTAAATTCTATCTGCTTTCATATTTAGCTGCAAAAGTGTGCTTTCTAATAAGCATTCCAGTTAAGCTACAAGACAACATATGATCAAAGATACAAAGCATTTACCTTTTCTAGAACTGTTCTGATTTTTTTTGGTAGTGCTGCTATCTGCCTTCTTGACATTTGCACTCTTCACAGCTTTCTTGGCTTTGGAAGTGGTCTTTTTAGATCTTTCTCTTTTAGATGCTTTTCTAGGGGGCTATAAAAGAGAAAAACAGGAGATTAAGATGGTTTCTACATGAACAGTCCATACCCCTTTTCCACAATGGAAATTATCCTTTCTGTCAATACAACCTAATAATCAAATTTAATTACTATATTTTATTAGCAATTTCTACCCCTATACCGTAAGAGGAATATGTCCACAGAGTATTCCTACATTCTTTTAAATTTCACATCGTCCTTTTACATGGACTCTTAAACTCAAATAGAAAAAGGCTTTTGACAATAATAGTAGTTTGGTTGTGCTACAACTTTCCATATGTAATTTCTTATAATTGGCTTATAAAATCACCTTTAAGATATTCCTTATATATAAAAGGACACGGTATGTTCTACTCAATTACTTCTAGACACTATAGCTCTCTAAGACTACATGTAGCTAATTCTTTTCACACTAGCTGAGGGGAACTATGCTAGCTAATCCATAATCTGGCCAATTATTCTAACAAATAAACACCCAAAATGATTGCATGAAGTTAACAACAACAGAAGAAATTTGGAACATAGATACATACATTACACACTTATCAGTACACTGTATTTTTGGCACAAATTAAATGACTAGTAACACAAAAAAACTTTAGATAGAACTTCTGACAAGGCTGGAAATTTTCTGCACAGAAACAAACATGGAACATTGGTCAGGAATAGACCATGCTTCAGAGGAAGAACATCATGAAACAAAACAAATTAACAGTACTATTACTAAATTAATTATTTATATTTAAATGGCAGTGTAGTCAACCGAGTAAACTATCACATCTAAACAATTAAGAGTAGTTCAAATAACTGCTTCTCCCATCAGCACCTGGTACAACTCATGAAACCAGTATTTAATAAACCAGGTTATGTTTATTTATATTTACTTGCTTAGTTATAGTTGCAGTTGCTCCACAACCTTAAGTGAAAGATAAAGACTTTCACAGTTGAAATTCAGAAATTACACTCAAGAATCACCCCATTTCTAAGTAAATGTTTGTAGTTTCTACCTTTTCAGCTTTCCAGTTTCTGCTCAAGCTCCATCACCAGCTACAAACTCAGAGGTTAAACCTAGATTCCAGCTTTTTAATAAAATTACGCTCCTCCAGCACACAATAATATTTCAGGCATCTTTTACTTCCAGGTAACTTGTAAGAATTTTTGTTTGTTTGCAAATGGTTTTAGAAGGTACATATTTAGATTAAAGAATCAAAACCTTTGGGTTTTATCTTACTGATTCTCTAACTTTAATCCACTAAGAAATTACGAAAATATCTTATAAACTGCAGGTGTGTTCCCTTTTCTTTTAAACCTTTTCATCAGGTAAACACCCCACAACTCTGTGTATTCCAAGAATTACCAATTGATGACAACCATATAATGACAAACTGCAGACAAATATTTTTAGCGCTATGTTGGAAAAAAAGCAAAAAAACCTCATTACCTCATCTTCACTTTCTTTTTCTTCTGAAGAGTCATCCTTTTCCTTCTTTTCATCTTCTTCGCTACTAGATTCATCTGACAAGATCTCTGGGTACTTGGTGCGTTTTGCTTTTCTTGTTGTTCCAGTGCTACTGCGCTCCTTTTTGCCACCTTTGCTTGGTGTTTTTTTGGACTTTGGCAACGGCTGAGAGACAGAGACATGTGTAATCCAAGTAGGAATACAAAAGTGAATTTAAAAAATATAAATTCTTTCAAATCACATGAAAGAACAACAAACAACTACAGAGACCTCTAAGTCCTGATAACAAAACCCAGGATTATTTTACGTACTACACTTAAGCCATAACATTTCGCACTAAGAAGATGGAGCTGAATAAAAAGAAATTTTGGTTCTAAGCTAAGCTAAGCACTCCTTCCACTCCCCTAATCCAGCAAATCTTCAAAGGCTGGGGGGTTAAGGAAGAGAAGCCAGAAAGAACAATCTAGAAGGAACCTTCTACCTACCTAAGCCCTCCCAACCCAGAAAAGCAAGCTTTTTCTTCCAGTAACAAATTAGCTGACAACTCTTCAGATGACTTAAAGGTGGGAAACCTGTCACGTCTTATGCATTTTGCATAAAAAACCTGCATTTTGCTGTCACTCTGTACCAGTGTCCCTGAGACAGCATGCAGACTCCTTGTTCACATCGCCTACCAGTGTTTGCTGGGAATAACTTTTAATTTCCTGAGCAACAGTCTAACTGTTTAAGTATTGCTTTTAGATTAAGAGCTGGAAGTCCAAGATTAATAACAGAGTTCAGCATTCCTGGCAGCTGATCTTGTGCACTAGCAAATACTAGATAAAGCTTACGAAGCAGAAACTATTTATGGTATCTGGATATCTCCTCGTGTGAACACATATACACTGTTAGCACACAGAAGTGTAACAGGTGCACTTAGATGAAATCATGCATCTTCTAAGTCCTCAGCCCATTAGGGATGCCTGCAGCAGCAGAGATACTCTCTTTCAAGAAGCCACTGCCGAAGTTAGAATAGTAACTGTATCGCCACTGGTAACAAGCAAACAATAAGGAACAGACACAGCCGCATTTTTCATCAGAACAGTGCTAAAAAGCAATCATAACCTGCATCTCACCTTGCCTGAAGATTTTGGGTGCATTAAGAAGTTTAAAATTCTGGTTACCAGCTCGCTATTTACTCCTGATCTTTCCAAGTCGAGAACTTCACAGATACTTTTCAACATTGCATTTCTAAATCTGGAGGGGGAAAGAAAAAAAAAACCAAGAAAAAAAGATTCGGTATCACATCCTAAACAATCGATCAAAACCACTTCATTTTGTGACCTTTTGCATATAAGGGAAAATATCTAATTAAGCCAATAGGAAACAGTCAAAACTCCTACCCTGAGAGACAGTATGTCATGCAGCTTCACATGCATTTGTGCCAAACCCTGCTCCTAGAAAACTGTGTATCTGAGGAAGGAACAAACTAGCACTAAAAAAATGATTCTGAATTAATTGCATAGAAGTTATTAGTGCTTTCATTTTTTACAATTAGCTGTACAAATATGCAAGTGCATTTTTAAACCTTTTCCATCCACTCAAAACCAAGCTGCAGCAGTTTCTCTTGTTAACAGAAAAGCAGCTTATGTGAGGAGATAGTAAAAAAGAACAAAATACGTTACACTAGCTGCTACAGCAAGTCTAAGAATAAGACGATGTATTTAATATACAATAAGCAGAAACGGCCTTGAATCTGAAAGGAGGAAGGTTTTAAGGCACAGAGATGCAAATTTGCACCATAAATAGAGCACAGTGTATTCACAACACTATGCTTGCCTTAGGAAAACAATGTTTCCTCTCACTTGATAGAAGAACCTGCTAGTTAACAGACAATATTTAAAGCCAGGAGTGTAGGAACTGTGAATAAAATGTTCACATTTCACTCTTTAATATATTTGAAATTCTCTTAAAAGATCTGTGTGTGTGATTAAAATGAGCTCAGAAACAGATCACAGAGCTCCAGGAAACAGCCATTCAGCCTAAAGTGTAAATTTAACGTGAATGAAATTTTTGAAAATGAAAAGAACTGTGTAGCCCAAGCCAAGCTATGTTAAGTAGCAACAGAGTTCATTACTTTTTTAACATTTCTTCTTTCTTTTTGTATTGGTCACTTCCTTTTTCAAATGGGAACCCGCTGAACTGGCCCACATTCTTCTTTAGGGAAGCAACCTGGAACAGAACACAGAGATTACTTCCCATAGCAAGTAGCTTAAAAAGATTTCATCCAATTTTATTTGTTAACTTTTCAAATAATAAAAGGCTATTCTAGCATTTAGTGCTTTTTTGACAAAAAAGTTATGCCCTTTAAGTTATGGATTATGCCTTCATTTATCTCATGACAGTCACACTACCAAAAAAAAAAAAGTTCTTTCGATCTTGGTACTTGTAATTCCTTTTAATAACTTACTGGGTAAAATCACCTACCATTTCAAGCTCATTTAGAATGTACTGCATGATTATTCACAGGGATGCATAACTACGATCGTATGAAGACTGTTGCATGCTTTGTATCATGTAATTTATTATAGCATAGTGAATTTCATCTCTACATAATTTACTATATAACCCACTAAAAGATTTGGTCCACTTGCTTTTCTGAAGTCTTACATAGGACCGTGATTGTACTTTTCAATCTTTCCTTTAGCATAATCAATGTTTCCAGTTACACACCACTGAATGTACAACTTCTACCATGATACCTATAGTCTGAACAGGGTTGAACTTTCATTGTGACAGCTCTTATAATGGGAAAAGTGCTCCTGTCAAGATCTCAAAATATATTAAGTTCTTTGTTTTCACTCCATCACCCTTTTACCAAAAAAAGAAGTTAAGAAAAATCCACAAATCTTTTTTTCTTCCTAGATCTTTTCAACACTATCAAGAATAATCTGAATTCACTTTCAATGGTTCTATAAATTTTGTTCCTAGTGTTTCTCCATTAGCTTATAATTTTATCAAAGCTAAGCTCCTTTTCCAAAGGGAATTATCTTTGTCCAATGCCTAGAGAAAATCTGCAATGATATTGGTATGTTTTATTAAAAATGTTAATTATGATACAAAGCACACAGAGATTGTGCAAACAAGATCTGATCTTCACTGTATTAAAGGGCATTCAGAGTTCCCTAAAACTCTGATTAAATATAGTTTTGAATGAAACTATACAAACATATTTCCAAGCAAATAAGTATATTCTTGTATCTTTGGACTCAAACCACTGGGACACTGCAGCAATCCAGCTGGAGTTTGCAACAAGTCTGTGTCCAAAAGACTAAATGCGGAAGGGCGGAGCAAAGGAGGGGTGGAGTTGCAACCAATAAGTGTTGTGGCAGTGAAGAGTGAGCGCTGTATTTCAGTAGCAATTGTGTCTAAATAGCATGATTTAGGCCTGTTAAATATCAACTATATCGTTTACGCATAATTTTGAAACTGCAAATAGTTGTGTGTAAACTACTTGAACAGATTACTTATTACTGATTAGCAAATCAATTATTGGTTGCAGTATTATTGAGTTATTTCTTAGTAGTGTGTTGCATAATCAAAAACAAATACCGTCTCTTAAATCAGTTTTGTCTCAGACCTACCTACAACCTAAAACGGGAAAGACGGACTCTGAGGTAATTGTATCCCGTTACCTTCGCCCAAAGACAGTAGAAAAGCGTTAATTGTTTCATGAAGGGTAAATGCATGCAGTTTGATGGCTTCGTTGTACTTTTCCTATCAAACAATTAAAATCTATTGCAGGACTATCCAAAACTTAGCAAAATTCTGTACGCACCGAGCTGGAAATTCTCTAGTCTGGTTTACTGCCACGCTGAATAAATATCTTAATTCACAGAAGTAAGTTTTAATGTTCTTTTTTTCTGAATACTCGAGGCTACAAGATCTTTCTTTGCCGTTTAAACAAGCATGGCTTTTGCAGCAGTGGTCTGAGCTAGCATGCACCTGTACTGGTACTATTCAGTGCCTGGTTTCTGTCCTAGCTGTTCAAGTTTCTAAAACACACAAAGAGATTAAAAACAAATTCCTATAAATACAGTACATTGAAACAGTAAAATTCAATCTCCCTTAATTACTCTACATCTGTGTATCTCTGTTAGCAAGGAAAATGGGTCATATTTGATTGGAAATTTAAGGCCCAATCACTGCTACAAAAAGGGCTCCAAGAAAAACACTTTCTTCAAGTTTCGTCCTTAAACACAAAAGCAAGCATATAATTTTTAAACTAATATTTTAGTTGCTTGAGATAAACATGACAAAAAAGCACTACTAAAATTTTACAATATAATGTAGTTTTACTTCCTACTACTGCTTTAGGCATAGTAAAGGAGAAAACGACGAGGTAAGCAGCAATGTATTAAAACACCCTAGGAGGTTTCAAACACAAACAAAAGTACTAAGAAAAAGCTACGCTGAGCAAAATTACAATTTTGACTACAATAAGCATCTCAGCAGCTTTTAGGACGTGATCCATAAATTATTTCCAACTCACTCTCAAAAGACAAAGCACACCCCACATTAAAATAAAAAAAAAAAAAATAAAGATTCATATTTAAGCAGGCTTACAATTCGGTACACCTTCCCATAGGATTTTTATAGGAAGAGTAGTTTACAGGTGTTAGAAAAGTTATGGGCTTGCTTAACTGATCCTGCAATACTAATTTTCTATGTGCTTTGTAATAAATCACAAAGTTTGATTTTAAGTTCTTACAGTGCCTGGCCTGTTGTAGAGGAGTTTGTGCAGGTTCCTAAGTTCGTCTGTCTTCTTTTTGCTCAGAAAGAATTGTATCCTTTCAATTTCACAGAGTTTTTGTCCTTTTCCTGAAACAGTTAAAATTAATTACATTGTTCATCACATTCATATTTACCCATGTGTTTATAACTTCAAATATCTACTGTTTCTTAAAAAAGCCAAGTTATTTTAGAATAGCATCAGACATTATAATAGGTCAAACATCAGGCAGGCCCTTCTCTAATAGTTAGGCATTCTGATGGTCTCTTCCTCACTTGATACTACTCAGAACAGGGTACAAGGATTTGGCTTTTTTTTCTTTAAATTTGAGCTATTCCTGCTTTGTTAGTGGTGGTTCAGTACTGAATATCCTGTTCCAGGTAAGTTTAAACGTTATATAATTTCTGCAGTTTAAATCAATGCTACAAAATAAAAGAGAGTCTTCTTATAACAACCTTACTATTTTAAAATGTATTATGATTCTATTAAGTTAGGGCTCATATACTAAAAATCTACTAATTTGATTTATTAAGAAGTTTCATTATTATTTACAATGCTCACAATTCTTACGCAAGAGGACAAGCTTACCTGGTGTAATTGTAAAAGGTTCCTTTTGCAATGAGGACACTTGCATGGTCAGTCGGTCTACCTTCTTTTTCTCCCTTTTTCCTTCAACAATGAGACTCTTTTCTGCAAAAGACAAGTTTCCTTAACACAGTGTTTTTCATTATCTGAGCAGATTCCATTGTAGTGACAGGGAATACAACACTGATGATTTGAAATGGCAAAGACGGATAATCATTTAACCAGTTACTTTCAAATCTTTGGCTAATAGGTCAGTGGGATTCTATGGAGCTGTATATTGGAGTCGTTAGTTTTCAACCACAATCTTGCATCCAACTTAACCTTGGAGACAAGACTGGGCATTTCTTAAAGGGAACTTCAAACAACAATGGACACTGCAGCACTACACACTTCCAGAAACACATCCTTCTCTCCCTTCACTGTCTTTCTGAGGTATAGAACAGACATTGTTTGCATAGTCTCTTTCTGGGATGTCCCAGCCCAAACATGCACAGCTCCACTTTACCTCTCTCTCGGAAAATACAATCACCAGATGGGCAAAGGAGAGTCCAGAATGCCTGCAGAAACTTTTTCTCCCTGCTACTGGACTGGAGGACTCACACATTAGTAGGAGGAGAGGCAGAAGCACAAGCACAGTGAGGCTGTAAGACACCTCACAGGGCTACACAATGCAGCACTCTGCAGGGCACAAAACAAGTGTCACAAATACTGTAAGAATACTATTCCCAGTAATTCTAGCACTGCTTAGTAATGAGTACATTCAGATTTTTTTATGTACACATTGCACATCACTATTTTAATTATTCCATGTCCAGAGAAAAGCCTAAAGCTTCATCTAAACATTTCATACTAAAATACCTCAAATCAAACCAAACCTTAGTGCTAAACAGATGGGCTACCCTCGCTTTAATATCTGAAAACAGCTTCAGAATCTGTATGAATATAACCAAAACTGGCTACGTATCCCTGAAAATGGAGCAAAACATAACTGTGTGTACAGAAAAAACAATTGTTTCTAAAAAAATAATTCTAATTAGTCGACAGTTTTCCAAACAGCATAATCTCTTTTCTTTCTACTATCTTTCCTAAAGACAAACTTCAGGTCTTTAAAGAATCCAGGACCACCAGTGACTTGCTCTTCACTGGGCCATACCACGGCTCTATTTCCACGGATGCTTTCATTTGCAAAACAGGTATCTAAAGATTTTATGATGGAAATAAACATCTTTTCATAGTAGGCCCTTCATCACATCTTGTATTCCTTGATTATCCTCTTCAATTACATGCCACAACACAAAACATGCCTTGCTTGCACATCCTACAATATCACCATGATTTTTATTGAAAAATTTAGTCATATGGAATACCCTCCTCCATATACCAATATAATTCTGGTAGCCCAAAGGTACTGCATAGAGTCTTCAAGTTTCTCCCTTTCGCAACCATGGACCACTTCAGAGTGTCACCGGCAAAACAGGGTTCTTTTTTGGATGTGCATTTTTATGCAAATAATTTGATAAAGGACGCTACCTCTCACAGTCCTCCCAAAGTTCACACAACAAGACAAACAACCCCTACCCAGCAACCTGGATTCCTATGCAATTCCTTAAATCTTCCCTGAGGAACATCAGCATCACTGTTTCTAGTGTTGCCGGTCAGTATACCAGGACGCGATTTATGATCCACAAGGTAGATGTACCATGGAATCTCCTAAACAATAACTGTACAATTAGGCGAGATCACAGATCACATTGAGAAAGCCTGGCACTCTTTACTGGGCAACTTATTCTGTGGAAGAACACATACCTTTTTCTTCCTCCTCCTCCTCTTCTTCCTCTTCTCCATCTTCATCACTTTCCTCAGCTTTGTTTTCTTTTTCAGGTTGCTTCTCATCTGCTTTGTCAGACAACATTGTATCTTCTTTCGATGAAGCAGAAGACATGGTGTATGCTTCTGTAAAAAGCAGTCAGTGAAATCATCATCAATATTGCATTATACATGAAAAATACACGAATCTTGACATTAAAAAAATCTGTGTTCTTGTACAATAGAAGTAATGTCATACTGTGATATACACTCGTATTGTGATTGTTCACATTCTCTACGACACTGAAGTATTCTGCATATGCACAATACACAGAATTTTTCAGGAGTAGTCACCATCCATTCTGCAACTAGCCTGGTTAAGAGCAGTTTAAAAGGTTATCAATTCTTTCCACACATAAGCCTTGAAGCTTGCTTTGTGAGGCACTGAGAAACACCCACTCAAAGCAGCTGATGCTGTTATCTACTATGAACTGTAATGTTTTAAGATACTACAGTTTTAGTCCACCATGTTATAAACTGAAGAGTTATTTCTGATTACAGTTAACTATGCATACAAGTTCCCTAGTAAGTTAAACAAGCTAAGTATTTTAATGGGAAATGGGAACAGAAAAATGAAAGTTATCAGCAATTTGGAAAAAGTTAACACTGCTTTCAGAACTCAAACAGCTGTGGTATCTTAAGACTTGAAAATGCTTTTTGGTTCTAATGTGCAGATTTACAATAAAAAGTAATAAATGATTCCTACTTAGCATATTTGAGAGGAGTCTTTTCTTAGTGTTTGAAGCGGCTTAAATTTTAACTTTAGTGCTTTTTTTAGCACTACTTCCCTACTGACAGAGACTGTCTATCTAACAACAATTGTTAGTTTTAGGAAAAAAATCTAGCGTTCAAAAATCTTTCACTGTTTACAGATCTGGAATAAAAAATGGCACCAGTTGTACAAGCCCTTGTGGAAAAAATATCACATGATTAACCATTTCTTTTTCTGACAGTAAAGCCAGCCAGTACTATCTGCAAGTGTTCAGACACAATAAACAGCAATGAAATCAAATGTTTGTATGAAATACTAGCAGGTGCCAAACAACTGCCACACTCCAAATGACAGAAAACGAGTTATACTGCCAACAGGAAAGGGGAAAACAAGAGTTTACTACTCTCCTAAAGCACGGGGGAAAAAAATAAAAAATCTCTTTCAGGGTATTATTACTGGTATTGGCTTTGACACAGAAAAGTATTTGGACTTTTTCATGACATCTGTCTGAATTTTACTTGTCTGCAAAAGAAGTGACCAAGTTAGCGAAGCGCAACACGTTTTCCTTCCTTCTCTCCCATTCAATGGGAGAAGGGGAATAGGAAAGCAAAAGAGTTTTTAGCTTTTCAGCAACCGGGCCCGTGAAGGCTTAGTAACAAAATGGTCCGGTTTCCACTTTTAGGAAGGGTTATTCTCGGCCGGGAGCGGGTACTTCGCAGGCTGCCCGGAGGAGGATACTCTGCACAACAGCACCTCCCACCGCCCTCCAAGACTGTCCAGACGGGGGTTCGGCACCTGTCCCCTTCCCGGCTCGCGAGCGGGAGGCCGAGAAGAGCGATGACGATGGGGAAACGCCTGGCGGCCAAGGGGAAGGGCAGCGAGGACAACGGCGAACGCCATCCCGGCTACCCGGGCCAGTGGGCAGCCACACTGTCCCGTCCCGCCCCCTCCGCCGGGCCGTGGGGCAGGGCAGAGCGACCAGGAAACATCTCAGCTGCCTTCGGAAGAGGGAGGGAGGGAGTGGAGAGGAGGGGGAAGGAAAGAGGGAGGGTAGGGAAGAAAGGAAGGGGAGAGGGGAGGGAGGAGAGGAGAAGGGGAGGAGAGGGAGGGGGGGAGAGAGGGAGGGAGGAGGGGGAGGGAGGGAGGGAGGGAGGGGGAGAGAGGGAGGAGGGGGAGGGAGGGAGGGAGGGAGAGGGAGGGAGGAGGGGAGGGAGGGAGGAGGGGGAGAGAGGGAGGGAGGAGGGGGAGAGAGGGAGGGGAAGAGGGAGGGGGAGAGAGGGAGGGAGGAGGGGGAGGGAGGGAGGGGAAGAGGGAGGGGGGAGAGAGGGGGGAGGAGAGAGGGAGGAGGGGGAGAGAGGGAGGAGGGGGAGAGAGGGAGGAGGGGGAGAGAGGGAGGAGGGGGAGAGAGGGAGGGAGGAGAGAGAGGGAGGGAGGAGAGAGAGGAAGAGAGAGAGGAGGAGGGAGGGAGTGAGTGGAGAGGAGGGGGAAGGAAAGAGGGAGGGTAGGGAAGAAAGGAAGGGGAGAGGGGAGGGAAGGAGAGGGGGAGGAAGGGAGGGAGGGAGGAAGGAGGGAGGGAGGGAGGGAAGAAGGAGGGAGGGAGGGAGGGAGGGAGGGAGGGAGGGAAGGAGAGGGGAGGGAGGCGGCGGGTCGTTGACAAGAGCTCTCGCCGGTGCAGCGACGCCGTTCCCTTTCCCCTCGCCACCCGCCCGTCCCAGCGGCCCCGGAGCGGCGCAGGCAGGGTGACGCTCTCCGTCCCGGCCGTGGCGGCGGCACCCACCTCCGCTCCGGCCCCGTCTCCGGGCGCTCCTTCCTCGGGCGCGGCTGCAGCGGCGGGGAGGGGCGGGGCCGGGCGCCCCGCAGCGACACAGACGGACAGACACGCACCCGCGCGCCCCGCACGTCTCTCCGCTTTCGCGCTCTCCCCCCCTACCCCGCAATCAACAAGGTTTCAAAATGGCGGGTTCCCTGCCGGGGAGAAGGAAGCGGGAACGCGGCGGCCAATCCGCGCCCGGAGACGGGGCCGGAGTGAGGGGTGGGGCGGGGCAGTGGGTGTGTCTGTCTGTCTGTCTTTCTGTGTGTATCTGTTTGTGTGTGTCTCTGTGTGAGTTTCAGTGCCTGTGTCTCACGCCTGTGTGCGTTTCAGTGTGTCTGTGTTTGCGTCTGTGTCTCTCTGTCTGTGTCTGTGCGTGTCCGTGTGTGCGTTTTTGTCTGTCCGTGTGTCTCTCTGTTTCTGTGTCTATCTCTGTGTGTGTGTGTGTGTCTGTGTGCGTTTGTGCGTTTCTCCGTGTGTGGCGCGCAGCGGCTTGCGGTGACGTCACGGCGCGCAGGGCTGGCGGGAGGGCAGCGCGCGCCGCCGCCGGGGAGGGCGGGGTCGGGGCTTCCCCCCCCCCCGCACCTTCTCCGCGCTGGTTTACGGCGCCCCCGTCCCGCCCCGTCCTGCGGCGCTGCCGCCACCCTTCGGGGCCAGAGACGGTGATGCGAGGGTTGGAGCGCTTCTGCTACCAGGACAGGCTGAGAGAGCGGGGCTTGCTCAGCCTAGAGAACAGAAGGCTCTGGGGAGACCTTAAAGCGACTTTCCAGTACCTGAAGGGACTACAGGAAAGCTGGAGAGGGACTGTTTACAAGGGCATGGAGTGATAGGACGAGGGGCGATGGGTATAAATTGGAGGGGGGAAGATTTAGACTGGACATTAGGAAGCATTTGTTCGTGACGAGAGTGCCAGGATGCTTATAATTTAGGAATACAAAGCTCTGAATGCAGAATAATCTCTGGCTCACTTGAACATTGTCTTTGCCAGCTGCCTGGCATCTCAGAGAATCAGGCCTGAAATAGCTGTGGGATTCAAGAGTTCTCGCAGCCTTCTACATGTTTGGGTGTTGTCCCCCTCCCCCCCCTTTTTTTCCCCACATTCTCCTTAGTTCTAACGACACCTTCATTTCATGGAGCAGTGAAGTGATTTCGTCAGATTCTTGTCTTTCCCTGCAATATGTTGTGTGCTTACCTGGGAGGTGGTGGAGTCACCATCCACGGAGGTATTTAGAAGACACGTAGAAATGGTGTTTACAGACATGGTTTAGTGGTGGAGTTGGCAGTGTTAGGTTTACAGTTGGACTTGATGATCTTAAAGGCCTTTTCCAACCTAAATGATTCAATGATTCTATGAGGCATTGGCACAGGTTGCCCAGAGAAGCTGTGGATGCCCCATCCCTGGAGGTGTTCAAGATAAGGTTGGATAAGGCCTTGGGCAGCTTGGTCTGGTGGGAGGTGTGCCTGCTTATGGCAGGGGGGATGGACCTAGATGATCTTTAAGGTTCCTTTCAACCCAAACCAGTCTGTGATTCACTTGTGGGCAGGAAGGGTTCAGCTGTCCCACTTTACTGTAACAGCCATGTAGGGCGGCAGAGGGGTTGTGGCCAACAGGAGAAACAGTCCGTTGAAGTGTGAGCCGGAGCTGAAGAGGAAGGTCTCCTCCTCACCCATGTAAAATGTGGGGTTCACAGGTGGCCCCCAAAAGAACAATGGCCTGATCCTACTTCCTGCACTGTGACTGCCAGAGCTGAAGGCATAATCTTCAAAACCAGAGCAGAAGCCTGGCTGGGCTTAACATGTTTTCAGAATATGTTGGAGAAAGGAGTAGCCCGACTGAGCCAGTGCCGGTGACTGTCTGGAAGCCACAGTGCACTGACAGCAGCAGTTTGGCTAGTGGGAGTAGCTGTAGGTTGGTAGCTCTTTGACAGAGACCGGCCAAAGGAGTAAGAAAAGAGAGGGCATGAGAAAAACGTCACACTAATGTGAACTGTTAGCCTCAGGCATGTTTAAACCATAGTTATTTAGAATTGGTAATAAAACTAGGACATATGTGTAATACAAATTATGCAAAATAATAGATTTTGGCATGGGAAAATACTTGGGAAATACTATAATTCATATACTGTATACAAAAGGAAAGTCCAGGGAGTGTATTTTAATCACCCCTCAATTTAGGCAACAGAGATGTGGATTCCTTTCTTAAAAGTTTTTAAAGCTAGTTCAGTCACAGATGGTGATGGTCTTAAAATGAAAAATGTAAATTATTTACCAACAATACATAATTACACAAGCCCGAAGCTAACACAAAATGAGGAGACAAGAATATCTCATGATTAAACCATGGGCTACACAAACGGCACAGGACAGATGTCTGAAGACAACAGGCTACTTCCTGTAAGATTAATAGGTTTGGATTAGTTCAGAGTCATGACAGAAGACATCCAAAGACTGTGCTTCAGGTTGGGATGATAAATTAGATTGTCATGTTGTAAAGAGGGATGTGTTTGTCCAATGGAGATGATTTACCTAATAAACAACTTATGTTAATGTACTACACATACCACATAAGAACTGCATCTTGAGGAGAAATAGAAGACAAAGGCTTCATTGATCCTTTTAGTGAAGACATCACTTTAGTGGCAGGCAGACCCTTGAACACGGACTAAATTAAATATTTCAGGAACTGCTATACTCTTAGTGCAAGTAAAATACATTTTGTGACAGGTTTGTTCTGGCAAAACATCAACAGCTATGATAACTAACTTCTCTTGATTCTGTTTTTTGAACCCCTCTCTGCCCTTCATGGTATCTTTTTGATTTATGAGTTTATGGAGTAGTTTCAGTGTGCTGTTAAAAATTTCACAATTGGTTGTTTCACTTCCCAGAAGAGACTGAGGCAATATGGATTAAAAACACTTTAAGAAAAAATCTGCAAAGCTAGAATTTGGGAGAAGGAGAGGGCAAATTCAGAAAAAGAAAATTTCAGGGGAAATTAAAGGGAAATGAGTAAATTCAATAAAAGAAAGCAAAACTGTTTGATTTTCTCATATTTACTGTTCTTTCTCAATATGCTGCTTTGGGATGCTTCACTGTATTCATACTTCTATATTGCTGCCTCTTCTCCACATAGCTTGATGAAGTTAATGGTATTTTCAGCTGAGACTCGTAAGACTTACAGGAGATAACTACATTAGTATAAAATATCAGCATTATGCAAGGTGTTTACACAGTGTAGTGAAAGGTACTAAACACAACTTTAAAATCTTGGTTCTGGGAGAAGGCTAAATTGGAAAGGGATGAACGATTCTAAGAGGTTCTTAGAGTTAAGCAGCAAGAGCTGCTTAATATAGCCTGCTCTTCTTATTCCGTCATGGAGAGGCTGCCCTTAGCGTTGACGGCTAGCTACATCTATTCCGGTTCCATAGAACGCAGTTATCCTGGAAGTACCTTGGGCTCAGTTTGAGATATCAGAGGGTATGTTTCTTAGACATAGTAACTCAATAGAATTAAATGCTGGAAATGGTTTGAAGGTGCCATAAAAGGAAGCTGGCCCGTTTAAAGGTAGATAGCAAGCTTGGATTGCATGATGGAGTGCAGCAGGCACTGCAATTTTAAACCTGGTTGCTAGTCTCTGTGAATTAATATAAACAGTTCTAGTCAGTCAGTTCCTAGCAGTCAGTTAGCAAGCAGTGTTTATTGGCTTTAAATACAAAGCATAAGGCAGGTTTTGAGAAGCTTTTGGGAATAGAAGTGTAAGATTCCTAGAGTAAATAAAGTCCCCCAGGACTGCATTTATTTTGTTTCCAAAGTGGCTGGTTACTGCAGTGTCCTCACATCAATGCAGAAACTAGGGGATCTGCTCTGGGTAAAGTTACAGAAAAGGTGATCTGTAGATTGCAGAGAAAGTGTCCTGCGTCAAGGTAAGTGCTCGGTATCTCCCATCAGGATTTTTATCCAGAGAGTAAAATACTGCAGCGAGAAATGTTGGGATGCTACTTTTTAATAGTGTTGCTTTGTGTACTTGTATGAGTTATATAAATACACATACACACTTTGGTTTCTCTGGAAGTCATGTGACTACATATTTCCTAGAAATGTCAAAGAGAGGCTCTATGAAATGCTGAGAAAAGTCCTGTGTAAATGCCAAATGCATCTTTATTAACATTAGAAGCATTATATGGCTTTTGACTCTAAGGGTTACGATATTGCTGCCGAAAGCAGGAATCTAAATATGAACTGATAATTCAGCTAATTTACATGATTTACAAGAAGAGAGAAAATCAATAACTATTTGAGCAGTATGTAGTTATGCTGTGACATGATTAATAACATATGCTGAATATCTCCAAGTGTTCACTGTATATTTGTGCAAGATATTTTACATTTGTTGACTGATAAGAACCCCTGATTTGCAGAGTGTTTTTTAAGGGCATTCTGCTTGCTTCTGACATCCTGTGTTCCCCTTTTCAATTCCCATCTAGGTGTTTCAGGATTAGCAGACTATTGCATCACCTGCACTTATCATCTCTTTCTTACCCTTAAGAAGCTTAAAGAGTTGTCCTTCTAAATACAGATTTTTGCAAACATGAAATGAGTAGTTGATATGAATCAACCTAAGCAGTTTTACAATATTTGAGAAATCCCTGTATGGGCCATGTTTCAGGGAAAATATATGCAAAAACTTAACAAAATTGTAATAAGAAGCACAAGAGGTAGACAATGAATCAAAATAGTACATAAAGTCACATTTTCCATCTGTGAGTGAATGGCAACACTGTGCTCGACTGAGCTCTGTGTTCAGATTTCTGTAAACCTTCCATTTACCACAAAGTTAAATCTTACTCTGCAGGGTTTGAAAATTACTGTTTTGTGTCTGTTTGATAGCATTTACACCGGTGTGTTCAGTCAAAGCATCCCCAGCTGTTATGTACCCGTTATTACCACATACCAGTACATACAGGGTATCTACCAAGAGAATGGAGACTCCTGTTTTATGAGAAGTCACTTCGGAAAGACAAGGGGTAATGGGTATAAGTTGTTCCCGGGGAGAGTCTGATTGGATTCCAGAAGAAAATTTTTCACCATGAGAATTTTTCACAGTTAAAAATTGGAATTATCTCCCCAGGGAAGTGGTGGATTTCTCTACGCTGGACACTTTTAAGGCTCAGCTTGACAGGGTTGTGGGCCATCTTGTTTAAGCTATATATTACCTAAAAGGTTGGGCCAGGTGCTCCCTGTGGTCCCTTCCAACCTTTTATTCTGTGACTCAGTGAATCTATGATAAATGTTTATTCCTTCTCTTGCCCCATAACCTTCATTAGAGGAATTTGGGCTTGCAACAGATTGATGTATTCTACGAAGGATTTAGATCTAGTACAGAATCTAGTATTTAGGTCTACAGGTACAGCCTGGAAACTCGGAACAGCTGACAGGTAACTCTTGCCGGAGATAGTGCTGTAAACTCTCCTGCATTCCTCTGCTGACCCGAGGGCAGGAGTGGTATGAGGGCTTTCATCTCGAGGTCCTACATGCTGCTCACTGTTGAACTTTTAGCAGGATTTTTAACAGGGACAGAACCTGACCTGTGGCAAACGCTCACTCTGTTACTGGCCTCCTGCTACTTTTGGGACGGTTTTGCAATGAATAGCACGCGCCTGTGCCAGTGAACTGCGTAAATGTTATGTAACTCACACTTTGGAAAAAGAAACAGTGTGGATTCATTTAGGCTTTAAGGTTCGAGTCTGTAGATTTCTGCTGGACAGGTCTGTTGGATTTGGTAGGGTTGGTCATTTACTGTTACACTTTTTTAAACTCAACGGAAAACATCTCCGGGGTTATTGCCCCGCGCTAGGACAGGTTTGCCCTTAGCTCATCATCAAGTTGGGCTGCAGAGTGCAGCTGGTGGTTTCCCCCATGCATTCCGCGCAGCCAGTAGCAACCCGTATTTAAAACAAACCACCGACCAGCCAGAAACGGGAAAAGGGAAAACTTTGGAGCTTTCTAATAATTTGCAGCGGTCTCGGTAATGATTTGTCCACACGACAAGCTCTAATATGACGTTTTCCAGAAGACAGGAGGCTTTATTTCGGAGGGAGGCTCCCCCACCGCCAGGACCGCCCGGTGGCGTGGGACACGCAGGCTGGATTTGCCCTTGGCGGCTCCGCTCCCCGCGGGCGCGCAGGGGGCAGCAGCCTTCTCTGCCGGGAGAGGGGAGCAGCGGGGAAGGAGGAGGCGACCGGGGTTCCCAGCAGCTCCCCAGCCGCCCTTCCCGCTGTCCCACCGGGGCCAAAGGGCTTCGAACCTCGCGGCGAGGCGCAGCGGTAGGGAACGCGCTCGGGAACGCGCTCGGGAATGCTCGGAGCCCGGGGCAAGGGGAGAGGACCGAGCCCGCTTCCCTCCCTGCCCGAAGCGGCATGTCCAGGGGAACAGGCTCTGATGGGCGGTGTTATCTCCGGCAGAGGAGGAGAACCTGGCTCCCTTTGGGATCCCCGTGCCGTTCCTCTCGACTCGGGGAGCTTGGGAATGCAGGTTTGCTCTAGGGCTGACATAACGCGGCAGTGCTGTTCACCGGGAGTCTCGTTTCACGTCGTTAACAAATAATATTAGGAAGCCTAATGACGTTTTATTTCTTTATTTATTTAATAACCATAGAACCGTTTGGGTTGGAAGGGACTTTAAAGATCATTGGATCGTAGAATCCTAGAATGGTTTGAGTTGGAATGGACCTTAGAGATCATTGCATCATAGAATCCTAGAATGGTTAAGGTTGGAAGGGACCTTAAAGCCCATACAGTTCCACCCCCCTGCTATGGGTAGGGACACCTCCCACCAAACCAGGCTGCTCAAATCCCCATCCAGCCTGACCTTGAACATCTCCAGGGATGAGGCATCAACAGCTTCTCTGGGCAACCTGTGCCCGTGCCTCATCACCCTCATAGTGAAGAATTTCTTCCTAATGTCTAATCTAAATCTTCCCCCTCCTCCTTGTCCTGTCATTAACATTCATTTAAGCTTGTACTCCCTGTGACTTTAACAGGTGTTTTAAGGTATTTTCCACATACCTTTTCTCTAGATATGCTTTGCCACATATGAGGTGCAAGTGCAACCCTGCAGAAGCTTCCAAGCCTTGAAGAGACTGCTACTGTGAATAACTTTGTAACTTTTCAGATTTGAGCCCTTAATATTTATTCTGAAATGCATAAAATAGATACAGAAACAAATATGAAAGTCTCAAAGTATTCACAGTCCATATTTGAAACAAATTTATTATGTGGAAAAAGCAATCCCAGTTAAAGTTGTTTAAAGGTTTATACATCTGCATGATATATTCAAACTACTCTAGAATTCCAGGGTCTGCCATGTGAATTCTGTATGAATCACGTCTTATTGTGAAATGAGTGGAATTTCACACTGAAAATATTCATAACATATTAAAGCAGTCTCTATGTTCTGTCTTCGACTAACAAAATCCAGAAGGTTTGGCAGGTAAGCAAAGCATTTATCCTCATTTCACCTCTGTATCCAGGGTTTCTAAACATTTCTTCTCACAAATTATGTAGTTATTCATTGTTAGACCCTTCCAGGGCTTTAGGTTTAGTGAAGTGTTTAGCCAAGTTCTGTTCCAAATTACTTCAGACTTTACACACTAGTAACTCTATTTGTTCCAGAGCTGTTATTCTATATCTACCTGGCTGTAACTGCATACTAAATTTGTTCAAAAGCTTCTGTTGTATTTTGTGACTTTTGTCCTTTTAATACAGGATTTGTGTGTAAATTGGATGATGCATAATGTAACTGATTCTTCTCTTTAATAGGACTTGCAGAATTGGAAATACAGATGTAACACATGTTTTCAGTTGAGGCAATAAACCACAATGCTGTTTTGAGTGGCTGAAAGCTATAAGCATTTAGTTCTGATGACCTTTGCAGTGGAAATTCTGGTATAACATAACTAAAAGCTTGAGGGAAACTATTTTATGTGTATACTCATAAATAGCTGTACAAAGTCAAGACAAGAAAGACTTTTAAAGTTAAAAAAAAAAAAAGAAAAAACTAAGGAATTTCAGTAATGACATTCTGAAGTAGAGACAGCATAAATATAGGAAGCTCATACTTTCCTCTTCGGTAACTGGACCTCTGAGGTTTCTACATTTAGCTTTCCCTTAGTGTGAAGTGGGCTCCACCGTAGTCTAGAACCCTGAAGAAAGTTACAAGGGGCCTGTAGAGAGCTTCAAGGTTTTAGCACAGGACAGAAGTTGTACTGTTTCATCAGTCAGGTTCTCGGTTTGATCCTGTTCTACGTTAATGCATCTTTCGGACGCATTTAGGTAAAATTTGTTTGAAGTCTGAGAACCTAGAAAGATGTACTTTAAATTATTAAAGTCTGTAAAGGGAAAATGCCCCATCTTTTTTATTATGCAGAAATTTTAGATCTAAATATGAGTTATTAAAAATAGACTGGCAAAACTTACTTAAATATTTTCACACTAATTAAAAAAGTGGAAACAAATCTTGATAATGCTTATTTGAAGCATCACTTGTGATAGCAGTATTCTTGTTTTGAAGAAAACACAGTTTAAGGGCTAATTTTGAATGTGAGACTCAAGTTTTTCCTATGAAGGGGAAAGTTAAGGTAGATTTTCTGAAGTCTGTGCTGAGCTGCTGCCTAATCTGAATGTTATACAAAAATAAGAAGTCTGTAATTGCGAGTTCAGTCACTACATTTCTTCACTGTGTTTCTTTTTTTGTTTATCATTTCTCCAAGTAAATGCCAGTTGATTCCTCTCTTAAAGTTTGGAGCCTGATAGATTTGCACTGATGTGCGTGCATTACATACTTCTAAGAGGTATCCATATGCAATAGTGATTAAGAAAAAGCCTAAAAGGGCAAGAACATTTAGGCTGAGAGGACTGAATCACTCACCACTTAATCCAATTGATGTAGCTGGCTGAAGAAGCCCATAATTTTGAAATGTACCATTGTGTAGTGCATTCAAGTGATGTGGAAAGGTTTGAAAGCTGTGAAAGTAATCATTCCTGACTAGCAGCTGTGGACATGGTTATAAAAATCCCTTCCTTATGAGAGGTTAAAATAAAGACTGCACTTTGGTAATTACCAGATAAATCAATCTGGGTTGCAGGAGTTTAATAGGTAAGAGAAAAGTCCATTTGATATTTTTAACATGAGAAAGGTTTCACTACAACAAGCAGCAGTGAAATTCAAGGGCATACAGTACTCTGATATGATATAAAGAAATGAAGATGCTGGCACAAGAGGGATCAGAGGTACTGCCATGCAAAGGGGAGGTGGCTAGGTATTTACTGAGAAGGCTGCAGTCAGCTCTGCATAATTCTACTTCTCTCTAAATTTAGTCCTAGGGCTTCAGCCATTCTTTGTGGAGGAAGACACTGATTTATACTCATTGATCTTGAACAGCTGCTCAACCTTTTTAGGTTTTCTGTACAGAATAGAAGCTTGTAGTTGAAAATTTTATTGCTTCTTTATTGTGTTGTCTCACAGGACCTTTAATAGTTAATGGGAATAGCTTATCTGGAAATGGTTATGATACCCATTCTGTCTCCTTTGAATGGTTCTGCTGTCTATGGAGCAGCAGCCTTGCTATGCTTTACACATTAAGGTGAAACAGCAGGCTGTGATCTGTGGCAGGCAGCTGTAGGATCAAACCCCAATGTATGTTGTGTAAACATATATCCAATATAAGCTGTCTCACTGCTGACTTTTCACTTCTAAATGTTCCCTCCCATGTTCGGGGACATGTATTTCATTATGCATGTTTTGCTGGCATGAAAAATGTGGCAAAATTATATGTTTCGGTTTCTGAGAGTGACTTTAGAACTTACCTTGTCTGTGCTTTTCAGGATTTCAGCAAAAAACCACTAAACAACTGTTACTGTTGATGTCCTGTTGTCAGGGCAAAGAGGTGTTAGGGAGAGTGACTGAGGTCTGATGTCTCCTGTGTCCTCACTCCATACATTTAGGTACCTTGTAAGCAAATTTTAAGGAAGATCTTGAAGTGCAACATTAACTTTAAAACTGGTATTTTTTCAGTGTATTGGTTAGGATTATGATTTTATTAAGCCTGTGTTGAACATCTGTCTCACTTAAAACTTGTGAATGATCCAGTATACACAGAGAAGTGTATTACTCCCTATAATTTGTAAAGGATTTAAGAATTGGTATTCTTTGAAAGTTCTTGGAGTCTTTCATATATTAATATTTCTAGCTTTTATAAAAATAATTTCACAGGATACTTCAAACTTTTTTTATCTTTACAGAACTTCTGTAGTTGCTGGTATTTGTTGTACTACTTCAGCTTGCAAGAGGGTGATACTGCATGTGAAATTTCAAAATAAATATTCTAACTTCTCCAAGTGATTATTTTATAAATAAACTGGAACTCTTCAATTTTGGCAAAAAAGTTAACTGGCAAACTTGGCAAAAATTCTGTGATTCTATGAATTTACCTACTGCTTTTTGAAACAAAACATTCATAGTTGTGTGGACAAAAGTATCTTTATGGAATAGAACGTCTTCTCATACTTTTTAAGCAGTTGTTCCTGATGCTGATGATTAATATATGAAAGTCAGTCAGAAGGTAGAGAGCAGACAATATATTGTCTGTGCTCTAGATTCGGTTGATTTTTTTTTAAATAAATTAGTATGTTATGTTTGTGTTGCAGTAGGTGGCAATCTGTGGTGGCCTGCTAAATTGAAAGTTACGTGAGGATTTTCACTGTTGTCTTGTGTTTGAATGTTGTCTTTGCACGCTCATAACTTAATGACATATTCTCCTTTCCTGCCTAAAGTTTTATGTTTGGTTTTAGTCCAGAGGTTGACTTTCCTGGAAAGTTTATGGGAAAGTCCTTTGCCTGGTTTTGATTTTAAAAAAATAATTAAAAAAGCAATACTTTTCCTGTTTGAAATGTAACTGGGGAAAGAGGCTGCTGTTATATAAGCACAATTGCATAATTTGACGGTTTTAGCCTGGCTATTGCTCATAGAGTGTTTAATTAGTTTGGAAATAAATGATTGAACAGATATTTTTAAAATCTGGCATCTGTTTCTAGTTTATTCTTAGTTGCTTTATGCTCTTTAGATTTTTTTTAAAGACTTTCACCCTGGTTGCTACCATGTGGTGAGGCTTGTACTGCTGTGCTTTAAAACTGCTGTAAATTAGCATGAATTAACACATATTACACTTGTTGCTGCCTTTGATGGGATAAAGCTTCCTTAGATGCTTAGTTCGGCCTTAAGGGTAACAGTTATACTCACTATGTAAAGCAGCTTTTATTATTGATGAGAATTAGAATTCTTGGTGGTGGATTGCAGCATTGATTACAAGATCCTTGATCACATATGAGCTCTGTAACTTGAACACTCCGGTAAACTGGGAGGAGTAGTTGCCTCTTGCCTCTCAGAAATAGGTCGTGAAATCCCAATGCTCTGAATACCTATGAGAGTGGTTACCTTATTTGCCTACCCAAATAAGGGTGGAATGTTCACATACCAAAAGGTTTGTACAGTTGTGTGCAGGACTGCACATTTTAATAGTGTAACATAGAGGTTTTAAAGCTTTATGGAAAATTTTAATAGGTGATATTATTAAATCTAATTGTTCTATAAAATTTACTGTTTTGGTCTTTAAAAGTAAACGCATGCTAAACACGAAAAACTTAATAATTTTGATTAAAATTGGGTATCAGATCTGTCATATCTTAAAGTCTGCTGAAGTCCTCCTGCTATTTTAAAGGACTCCTGAATAAAGCTACTCTGAGAAAAGCCTTGTTGCCCACAGTAAATTGTGACCTGGTGTATCCCCCTATTGAAGGTGGCTGGGGGAGTACGCAGGTGGAGTGATTCAGTTGGAAAAAGTTTGTGCATCACTTCTGACGTGTAAATGTCGGTTCCGTTTCTAAGGTTAAGCCTCTCTAATCTGCGCTGAGCTTTGCTAGGAGGGAATGCAGATAGTGAAAAGTAAAGCATTAACTATAGAATTTAAGACTTACTAAGACAAATGCCATTGCTCTCATCAGAGTACGAATTTATTATGTCATGGCTATTTCTTCTTTAAAATGTGTAGGTATGTAATTTTCCTTTTTGTTACTGGTGTGCTTAAGAGGTGACTTAACAAGAAAGAATTTGGCCTGCATTGTGCGCAAGAACGATCAATAATACAGAGGTGGTATCATACATGTTTTTCTTAGAGATGTAAAGGCTGTTAAATTAAATCTGTTTCATTTGTCTAGTTGCGTGAGCAATTATCTTTTGGAAAATGTGTTCTGTTCACCTTGAGTTTCCACCAAAAGTTTTACTTGTCTGTTCAGAGTAGCTTCTACTTCTAAACCCTAGTAAAAAAATAAAAAAATAAATAAAAAAAAGATATGTGACCTTACTTGGCACGGAAGGTCACATATCTTGGCTTTCCATCTGGTTAAGTAATTCAGTTGAAAAATGAAATAAGCAGCAGAGCCATTTTTGTCATTTTTGTGAGTGCCTTACAAAAATACTTGCTTGAAATGCTTTCACTTCACACTTCTTTACAGCTACCATCCTGCCCAGTGCTAAACACAGCCCTCTGTCTTCATGGCATTTTGTACCTCGGAAAACATGAATAGCCAGTCTTTAGTCTCACATACACAGAGCATGCAGAACAAATATTCCAAATTAACTACATGTCTTTCTGGAATATTAATTCGCACTAACTTCAAAAGTGTATTAATTACATCACGTTCAAATCTGTTATAGATACTTTTATGGAAATGACTTTTGTTTATTTAGCTGAATTCTAAAGTAAATTAAACAAAAGCGTTTTGCAGTAAGTTTTAAACTCTGTTTATGGTTTAGCTAATACATTTTAAAAGCTTATTCAAATCAATCTTCCTGAAGGTTCTGGCTAATAATAAACCCTGCTAAGTTTTGGTAGGGTGATTGATGATGTTATGGTGTCTAGTTTTCTGATCTGCTCCTCTCCTTTGGCTGCTGGACAAAGAGTGACAGAACAACATGGATACTTGCTGTGCAGCCAGGGTAGTTCACAAATGGTATGTAGAGAAACTTACCTTCAGAGAAAGCAAGCACAATGGACTGTGAACTGAGGAATCATGAGGCCGGAACAGATTGTTTACCGTGTTGTAGAAATGGCCATCTTTAGCAGAGGGTAAGGCAGGCAGCAATAAGGGGTAACATCTTCAGTGTTCCTTAACATCTTCAGTTCTAGGATTTGGCAGGACTTGCATGAGCAGCACAATCGTCTCTCTGTAAATGAGCTTTCTCTCTACAAACTGTGATGTGGGAGTGTGCTGTCTCCTGGAGATCTGCAAAAAGTGAAGGCTTTAAGTTGAACTGTTTACATTTCTGTTTTTTTAGTTGCTATTTTCCTGATACTGAAGGTGTATCTTGCAAGAGAAGTTGCAGTGGAATAAGGCAGGATGTACGCAACATCCATTGCTCCATGCTGTTTTGGGTATTATTGAATATTCTTGTTGAATGTGAAGTAGTTTATTGTCCTGAAGTGTTCAGCTCATTGCACATGGAAAGAATTATTGACCATTTGAATTTGTGTGGTAAATTCATACACTGAAACAATACAGAGTAGCCTCTTTGTGTAGATAAGCTGTGAGAGTCCTTTTTCATTCATGTGAAGACTCTAACGTCTTTCCACACTGTTCCAGCAGTACAAAAGTCTGCTTCTCATGTTGTGGACATCCCTGATGCCAAAGATACTCATCCAGTGAGGCCATCCTGCAGAAACTGTGTGCAAGAGGATAGGATAAGGCATTCTTCCTTCCCTGGAATTATGATTAAATCTGTACAGATGGATTTGGATGAATATTATTTCAGAATAATACCATTTATGTGGTTCTGGCTAGGAACACTGACTACTTTTCAAACTTAGTGTGTAGTAATGCATATTAAACTCATTTATAACCTTTAAATAGTTACTTAGCACTTTCTTCCCCTGTAATTTAGTCCCAATAATCTGGAATTTTCCTGTTAGTAACATGCAAAAAGCCCCAATATATGCACCCTTAAACATTCCTGATGCTTTCCGAAACTAAATACTCCCTTTTGACTAACGAAACAGATCACATTCTTTGGCATGGGCTCTGCTCCTGACTTCAGAAAAACAGTCTTGAAAATTAATTCAAACAGTTCAGAGCAGTTGGAAGCAGCTTTTTTTGGAAGTGTTAGTTGGTGTTGATTTCTTTCTACTGAGCATACCTGGTTTTGTGCCTGCAGTTCTCCTGTCAAGGCTGGTGTAAGTATTGTTTGTAGACTTGTAATCATTTATATTCTGTCTTTTGCTCATGCAAATACAGTATGTTAAGACTTTTAAAACTTCTTTCTAAATGCTTTTTTTTCTCTGCTTGCGTTCTGTCTCTGACTTTGCAGAGCTGTGACCTGGCCCATTTCACCTTTTTGTGTTGCATTTTATTCTAGGAGCTATTGCATGATATTTAAGCTTGTATGTATTTGTTTATACCAACTGGCATTTCACATACATTTGAAAAAGTCCAAGAAAACTCAAAAGTTTCAGGATATTTTAAAATGTGAATGTATAAGTTATTTTAAAAATGAATTAACTGATGTTTGTTTAAAGCTGATGAGGAGAGAGGTGAAGGAACAAACGTTGCATGTACAGTTGTTGTACATTCAAATAGCAATAGGCACGGGACAAAAAAAATAGATAAAATTATTGGTTTAATTTAGTAAATAGTAATGGACTAGGAAGAGGGCTCTAATTTCTTTACTGCAAAATGGTGCTGCCTCAGTGGGACCACTCTGCTATACTATTCATTAAACTCTCAGAAGAAAGAGAATATGACATGGTCTCTGTGGAGTGGAAGGATGCACGAACCATAAACTGCCTGGGTGTTCATCCGTTGCAGTGGGGCATTGGGTAAGGTTTACAGGGAGTGAATGCACTGGGTACGGTTTACAGGGAGTGAACGCACTGGGCACTATGCCTGTTTGCCTGACAAGGTGGAGCTCCTCCCCATCCTTACCTCTGCGCTGGACCCTTGGAGGGATTTTGCATTGACGTCTTAAGTCTGTGCTTCTGTGGGAGAGGGTGTCCCTGTCCCGCCCCCCCCCCCCCCCCCGCCCACTTACCACGTGTCACCACCTTCTGGTATGCTAGGGCTGGCATTCCTTAGTGGCACGATTAGCTGGGTAATAGGCATGATCCTGTTTGAAAGGGGTCGATGTTTTTATCATTGTAACATTAAGGCTCTGATCAGCTCCCAGGCTTTGCAGGTCATCTGCCTACACGAGTGCCATTCTGGCACAAGTGAAAAGTCAAAACCATCATTTTTTGGGAACAAAATAAACATAGGTCAGTTTTATCTTAGAACTATGCCCTGAGCATGTGGCTGGCCATGATGCTGTCTGGTACAACTGCAGCTCCTGCAGATGCATTTTGTACCTGTTAAGACACTTCCTCTTTTCCTGGGTTAGGAAAAGACAGTAAATTAGTCTGATGGAAAACTGTTCATTCTTTTTTTGAGGCTGGCAGGAGTCTAAGCTTTCTGTCAGATGAGCTTGCTGAACTGTCTTACTTTGTGGCTGCACAGTTAGATCTGGTGGAAAGGGAGCTAAGGAAGGAAGGGGTGACAGGAAGCAGGCGAACAGGAGCTTTTCTTTCAGGGGAAACCCGCAGTTGCACCAGCTTGAAAGATCCTGGAGAAATTACATTACATCACATCTAAAGATTTAAAATAATAAATCACAGTATGAGTGAAGTTCCAGTTCGGTGGTGCTTTTCCTTCTTTCTTCACAGTTCTAATTACTTGCTTTTGAATCAACAAGTTTTCTTTGACTTGAAGGGTAAATGTAGTAAGAATCTGAAATCTTTGTCATTAACAAAACAAAATACTGTGTTTTAATCTTCTAATTCTTTTGAATATAGTTTTTAGCTCTGTTTTTATTTTTTGTGTGTCTATAAAGTCAATCTTCATAATGGGGTTTTGCAGTATCCACAGATTAGCTGACTTTGTGGGCTTAAAATCAAACGTAAAGTACTATGAATAATAGTTCTACATTTTATTTATTGAAGAAAGCATTAGATTTTGACATAGTAAAAGTGGACATGTTGTAATTTATTTTATTTTGCTATTAAAAACATGTCTCCTAAGAATTGGAACTCATGCTTAGTTGTTTTGACATCTGAATGCATTTATTTTATGTTGTAGTTGACTCAGATTCCCACCAGCCTGCTGAGTGTCTTAATTTGCAAAAGCTATCAAAGGCAGACATTAAAAAAGTCATTGACTGTGCAGTGTGCCCTTCAGCACTGATTACATGCTCATTACCTCCTAGTCCCCTTGTTTGGTTTATATTCTGGTTCCTTGTCCTCAGAAGACATGTGCATGTGCTACTTTTTCCTGGGTTGCTGCCTGGAAATTTAGGGAGCCCTGCTGGTCCCTTTGTCTTCCATCAGCTCAGGAAATCCCTCCAGTGTGTAGAATTGAACTAAAGCGCAGGCTGCAAGGAGAAGCTGGGCTAATAGGGGGTATGGAGTGACAGTAGTAACACGTAGTGTATATATGCATGTGGTGATAGCCTTGGAACGGCAGGAGGGAATTTATGGCCCCTGAGAGCTCCCCTTGTCCAAAACATTGGTGTCTGTGGATTTGCTGAGTCTGTGTCCATCTGTGGGGTGAGTGCCACTGAGCAGTGATCTATCATTTGCCAGTTCATTATCCATTCTCTCCCCTTGGCCCTCTGACAGAAGAGCTTGGGATATGAAGTTGTTAAACTCAACACAGATAACCTGGTGACATTAACAACTAGGGAAAGGGGAAAGTGTTCTGAGAAAACAGCGAATTCTTTGTTCACTAATATTATCTTGGGTTTATGACTATTACTTGTATTTGAGCACATCCCCAGTAAGCGTGTGGATGGCACCAAGCTGAATGGTGTGGTTTGTACTCCAGAGGGAAGAGGATGACATCCAGAGGGACCTTGGCAGGCTTGAGAGGTGTGCCTGGGCAAACCTCATGAAATGCAGCAAGGCCAAGTACAAGTTCTGCATCTGGGCTGGGGCAATCCTAGACATGGATACAAGCTTGGCCATGAGTGGATTGAGAGCAGCCCTGTGGTGGAGGTCTTGGGTGGATGAAAAGCTTAGTATGAGCCAGCAATGTGCGCTCACAGACCAGAAAGCCAGCCATATCTTGGGGTGAGTCAAAAGAAGCGTGACCAGCAGGTCGAGAGAGGTGATTTTCCTCTACTCTGCAGTGGCGAGATCCCACCTGGAGTACTGCATCCAGCTCTGGGGCCCCTGATGTAAGAAGGACATGGACCTGATTGAGCGTGCCCAGAGGAGGCCATGAAGATGATCGGGGGCTAGAGCACCTCTCATATGAGGCTGAGAGAGTTGGGGTTATTCGGCATGGAGAAGAGAAGGCTTTAGGGAGACCTTATGGCAATCTTCCAGTGCTTAAAGGGGGCTGCAGGAAAGCTCTTTATCAGGGAGTGCAGTGGTAGGATAAGGGGTAATGGTTTTAACCTGTAAGAGAGAGATTTAGATTAGATATTGGGAGGAAATCCTTTACTGTGAGGGTGGTGAAGTACTGGAACAGGTCGCCCAGAGAAGCTGTGGGTGCCCCATCCCTGGAGATCTTCAAGGCCAGGTTGGATGCGACTTTGACCAGCCTGGTTTTGCCAGGCAGCATATATTACCATTGTGCAGCAGCTCCCTGCTTTGGTCCGGGTTGTGCAGAATTTGAAGCAGCTTCAATTTCAACTGGGAGTTAAGCTCACACCTTTTATAAAAAGACATAACTTTATGTGAAACAATCATAAAATTTTTAATGTCTGGCTTTTATTTCACCTGAAGTGGGTTGGAAGAAGCTTAGGCAATATTTAAATCTGTTCCTCTTTTGGCATGTGAGGTTTAGTGACATATGAAGAGATCAATGTGAAATCTTATGAGATCCATAAACTTTTTGATTGCAAAAGGAAAATGCATTGACTTCTGAAATCTCTCTTGAGAAGTGGAAAAGTAGGTTATTAATCAAAGACTGACGTGTAGAATAAGAAGTATAGACTTACATCTTACGAATTTTTTCAATGTACTTTTAAATGATAAAGGCAGAAGTACTTGTTTACGACTACAGAATTATGGTTCTCTTTAAAGCATTTGCAGAAGGTGCATATTCATGGTAGAGGTTTCAGTTTTGAGATTAAAAAAATCCGTATTTATTTGTGTTGCCCTGTGCAGTCACCTCTTAACAGGGATCTGTAGTGCATGCATTTTCCCTTACCTTGACCTTTTTTTCAGGAGGAGAGGAAAGAATATTGAATAAATTGGGTATATAACATTGTGTCTTCCTTAGGGGATAGGCTAATTGATAGTTATGGGCTATGTCAGGGTGGAAATGAAACCTTGTGTTTATGACAATTGACTTGATGGCAGTTGTCAAATATGGTTTCAAGTCATGGGAAGTATTTGAAAATGTTCCTGTCAAACAACAGCATCCTTAGTTAATTCCTGACCTTGGAAATTATTGCTTGTTTTAAAAAAATATTCTTCTGGCCTCCATAGTCTCTGTGAAGTAGGACCAGTAGGGCTCTTTGAAATTAATCCATATTATTGTTAATGTAATAGAACAATCCAGTCCCCTGTGTCAGAGCATCAGAATTAATTTATTTTAGTGTCAGTCTGCTTTCTTCCATGCTGCTTTTTCATTTTCTAATAGAGGTTACAGGAAGAGGGAATTCATAACAGGACACTGAGAATGTAACTGATTTACACGGAAAAACATAATAGTAGTAAATTAACAGTGAATGCCCTTTGGGAAAACAAGGTTTTCTTCTTTGGTAGTGTTCTTAAAATCATATGTGCTTTAGCCCCGTGGTTAATTACCTTAAAAGAGTCATTTTGTAGACATAAAATCACTACAGGATTTTATGTATTTTCCTTTTGCTTATTATCCCTTCATAATTTTATTGATACTGATGGGAAACATAAATTTCATTTACATTTAGATAACCAATTTGTGCTGATGCTAGGAAGTTATAAATAGTTCTAAAGGTTTTGTACAAATGCTCTGTAACTGAGGTCAGTGTGTTGACATTTTCATTCCATATTTAAAATATTTCGTGTTTTTTGTCCTTACAGTAACTGCAACACAAAAAATATCCTTTCAAATCCCTGAAGTGAGAATCTTGTAAATAAATGTGAGAGAACTGTGTCGCATATTCTATATTCATTCTAATGGAAGATTGAGCAAGTAGTTACTAAGTGGCTTTTCATATGTCTAACATGCTTAATAGAGCTCAGACAAGGGCTGATGTTATGCTTCCTGATCCCATTATTTTAACAGTGTTTCTGATTGGACATAATATATCATTAGACTACAGTAAAGCTAAAGGGACTCTGGAATGGCAGTCTGGCATATCTTGAGGATGAGTATCGGTCTTGTCAGAGGGAATGTCTTTGCTGTCAAACTATTCTCAAAACTTCTGCACAAGCTTTCTAAAACTAAAGAATTTTTGGAAATCTAGTATTATTTATGTAAGTATTTAATATTGTAGAATCATAGAATGGTTTGGGTTGTAGGGGATACAGTTCCAACCTTTCTGCCATGGGTAGGGACACTTTCTACTAGGTCAGGTTGCTCAAAGCCTTATGCAGCCTGGCCTTGTACACTTCCAAGGATGAGACATCCATGGGTTCTCTGGGCAGCCTGTTCCGTATATTTGCTTCTATTTCACCTGCAAGGTTAAAGTTCTTGTTATTTTTCAATTGCAACCTTGCAGTGGATATAAAAAGCTTCTATGGATAAATAAATAAATAAAATGTATACAACGTCAAAATACTATGGTATTTATTGCATTATCTCCCTAAAAAAAAAGCTTTGGTGTAGTGGAGAATTCTCTCTCTTGCTGAGAACAAGTATCCTACAAGAAAAAATATTTGAGGTTTGCATTGCAAGCGGTTGATCTGTTCCTATCCCTTCTTTACTTCTTCATCTTCTGGCTTGTCTTAAAAAAGCAATGAGGCCATGTCCAAGTCACTGTTAATGATCCTTGCCATTCCAGAAGATCGCTTACTTGCAACAGAAGTACTTGTTTTATTTTGTTTTTATTTTTAGTTCATGGGTCTGAACTTGATACTAGTTTGGTCCAGGAGATCCTGGGATGACCGATATGAGCACTGTATGCGGTAGATATGCGTTTTTGGAAAAAGTCCTATCCTAGAGAGCTCTTGGGCTATTTCTAAAGCCCAAACCTCTACAGACTCAGACTTGAGTCAGGCTAAAAGGAAGCAATGGAGAAGCTGTGAGAGGGCTCAAGGACACTCCATTTAGGAGTTTGTGTTTTCACTACAAGTCAGCTGAATTGCAGTCAGTGACATTTCAAGCTTGGTTTCAAAGGCAAGAATGAGGTTTCCTCTGTTGGTGGATCTGTACGGTGTTTAAAGCTAAATGCTATTTTGTGGCTTGAAAACACAGAATGGTTTGGGTTGAAAGAGACCTGTCAAGGTCATCTAGTCCAACCTTCTCTGCAGTGAGCAGAGATGTCTTCAACTAGGTCAAGTTCCTCAGAGCCCTGTCCAGCCTGGCCTTGAATGTTGCCAGTGATGGGGCAGGTCGATATCACTAGGGTGGAGACAGAGGTGGAGCTCAGAGAGTCTTTTGTTTGTATTTTAAGATGTTTCTACCTGCCCAGAGATAAATAAGGACCTGGAAATGCCTGTTTATGAGTAATGACAGCAGGGACTTTCGTACTACCTACGACTGGTGCAACACGAGGAGAGGAGACATGATCAGATGTCGAGACGTTGGTGGTGCCTGTGATGACATCAAATGATGTCATCACCCTTTCTCTTTACCCATAAGTTCTAGCTTACACTTTGTGCCAGCACTGGCCCTTGTGTGGCCACGTGATAGATGATGGGCCTGATCTGACAGGTTGTTAATTTTCAGCAGGAGGATTTTCATGATCTCATTGGCCCCATGGACATTGTCTGTGGCAGCAGGCAAGAGCAGGAGGAGCTAGATGTTCAGTAACTAAGACAGAATACCCACCAGAGTCTTATAATGGTGAAAATAGGTCATGTGGGAGGTTTGATATATTTTAGGGTGTCTGAATGTAACAACATACTTTAGGAAGTATGTCTTTGGTGTGGAGATGCTACAAGGATAGGCGATACCAATTATTATTACTCAATTTAAGGTACTGCTCCGATGAGATGTATGTCTGAGATTGTTCTTTCTTTGTGTTCAGAATATATGTCACTCTACAGGTACACATGGTGTGTGCCTATTGTTAGACTCCCTTTAGACAAAATCTAAGAGTATTTTGTGCTGTTTTATGGATTCCACACAGCTCTTTTCAATGGAGGAATGAGTTAAAATCTTTACTTGGATAGCAGATAGGGTACTCAAGGCATAGTCTAAATGCTTTTTCTACAGCCTGTGGTAGTGCTGGGGCATGTCATGGTGTGGTTCGTAGCTTATCTCCACAGGCAATTTTGTTGACCCAGATGAGGGAGTAGGGCGTGTGAATGAATAAGAAATCTTAAGCTAATATTGCCTTTTTTTCTGTGACATGATCTGGAGGTTTTTGTAGTTATTTATTGAAGCAGAAACATTTAAAGTTATTTATTGAACAGAACCTCTATAGGAAAATAACACTTTGGAGATAATTGCAACATGATCCATTAATCACTGACTTTCAGTAGTGGTGACTGAACGGGAGAGCTAGTTTATTTTGAAGATTGAAGGCTGTTTTCCTATAAATAAATAAATAGATGTTATATATATCGGTGAATATTACTAATGGTTGGCTCAAATGTTGTTTAAACCCCTGAGTTCTTTGAAATTATATGGAGAGCAATATAGAAATATTCTCCTGAGGAACAGTTTTTACTACAGAATTTAAGTTATTTTCTTCATGCAGACATTGTCATCCATTGACTAAAATTTCTGCTAGCTAGAGGTGTTTGATAGAGCTAATAGGTAGCGATTTGCAAGTTCCTTAGTAATGTGAAATAATTTATTATGCCTGCGGTAGGTGAACACTAGAGGGCTCTTTAGACTAATGCAAAACCATACCATGTCATGTTTATAATTGAGGACCGGTCTGAGGCATTTTGTTATGAATTAAATAATCAAACCCACTGTTTTTTTTTGTTAGAATAGTGGAAGGCATTCCTTTTCAAGAATATATAAATTGATGTCTTTGAAAGAGGTATAGCCTGCTGTTACATTGCAACTATTTGATCTTTTGAGAAGTGGTGTCTTCATATGTCGTCATCTAACCAGTTTGAATTTTTATACATTTTTCTGATGAACAGTCAAGGTTTTTTTCATGTTCCTGTTCCAAGTGGTTTATTTTAGGACAACTGCATGGTTTATATTTATTCCTGCTTATCTGCTCATCTTTAAATTTCTTTCCTTACGTGGTAGGTAGTTCGTAGTAGCCATTATATTATGGAACCCAAATCTGCATTGCCTTGCACTATACGTGATCACTGTATGCAGAGGTGAATGTGAAATGTAGTGATGCTTGTTTGGAGGTGTTTTGCAATCACTTTATAAGTGCTTTTCAAAAAAGGGTCAAATATTATTCATTTTGAGTATGTCAAGAATGATTCTCAGCCGGTTTGAATTTCTAGTGCAGCCTGGAAAGGCTTTGCCATCTTATACTCACTGAAATTCAGACCCAGTGTGTTTATTCCAGTGTTAACTGATACCATTTGACAGGATGGAAGCTGCAAAACTTGCTCTGTGTTGATGGGAAAAAACCACGAAATAGGGCCACTCTATAAGCTGTAGGGGAACAGTGATCTCATTGTCTTGGTTTACATAGTCTTTGTAATCAGAGATTTTTTTTTTCATACATCCTCTTAATTTTTCCTTGTAAAGTGGTTCTTGTGCATAATTTGCTCTAGTGTTTTTCAATGACGCTGTAGTGGTGTAGAAGATAATTGATATTAGAGAAAGGGAGAGACATTACAAATTGAATTAGTTATTGTGTTACCGAACTTACATCACTCTAGGCAGCATAATTTTATACTGTCAGAAGGAAGCCTGAAATTATGCACCAAAGTTAACACAACTGTCCTTAGGTATGTAAAGCTTTTTCATACCCATAAATGTACGCACTCATTTCGGGGACAGTTTGTGGAGTGCAATGCATAGGTTGCTTATTTAGAAAAATGAAGGGCATTTTTTCCCCTATGGCAAGTCAATCATTGAAGAAACAAATGAGATTTGAAAGACGGGTTGAGGCATAGTTGGTTCATGGGACCAATGGGCTAGAAACCAGTGGAGAATTTTCTGTTAAATAATGTTGGCAGCAGCAGATTAATTTTACTTGAGAGACTTTCTTTGGCTGTCAAACACTCTCAGTTTTCTTGGATTTTCCTGGCCTTGCTGTTCTCTTTCCTGTCACAGGTATACACAACATATTTTTAGTGCTTTGTGTGGTTGTTCTGTACAAAACATTCGGCCTCCAAGTGGAATTTTTGGAAGTAAAGAAATGTGATGTTGTAATGGGCACAAGAGTAGATCTATTTGAACTGTTTCAAGATCAGAGAGAGCAATTTCCATTTGGCTTTTCTTTCAGATTCCTGGGACTTGGTGACTCAAAAGATCCATTATCCAGAAGAAGGCTATGAATTTACAAGGAAGAATTAAATGATTTGGGGGAAAATCTGGCTGATGGTAAGTGGAGTGTTAACTGACTGGAACAGCCTGCAAAAAAGGGCAGGGAAAGAACATCGTTGGTCCATTTTATAATTCTCTCTCTTCCAAGTCCCATCAAGCTCTTGTTGTTCTTACATGCCAGGAGCTCCTGAGGGAAGTGGGAGAAAAGAAATGTATCAAGAAAGTTATCTAAGGGTGATGGGAGGAGAATTAGGATGCTTTGCCTGACAGGGAGAGTTGGAGAAGGAGGATACAGCATTGAAGAGTAATGAGAAAAGGGGTCTGCTGTACAGAGGTCAGACTGAGAGGAGGAAGGTGGGAGGTTAGGGGGAAAGGAGAAGAAGAAAACCAGCCATAGGCCCAAATTGTCCACAATGGCTCCTAAACCTTCTCCCCACTCAGAACCCTGTAACTCCTTGCTGGTACCCATTCCTGAGGGATGTTTGGGAATTGCTCCAAACCTCTATCAAGTTCTTCCCCTTACTCAGCTGCAGTCAATAACTTTACCACCAACCACAACCCCCCTCCTAGTACATTATCCCCCCATGTATACCTCTGCTCTGCTGCTTTTTCCAAATTGCATATTGTTGGGCCTGGAGTGAGGAGAAGACTACTTCTTCTCATCCTTGGGGCAGAAACATACAGTTTTTGTCTGCCCTGCTGAGGAGCCTTGAAGTGATTATGTGGAGGCTAGCATGGTTATCTTTTCCCAAACACTGCTAATGTTATACCTGACAATTACTAGAAAAAAAGTAATTTCAGTTTTCTTTGAGGATGAATGCACGGTCTGTATTGAGTGTGTATGTGTAGTTCAGTTTGCTGCACGTAAACCAAATTTGAACTATAGACATCAGCCTTCATTAAAGTGTCCTCTGGACACTGTGTGGCCAAAGACACTATCCCGTCTAAGGCACACCTGGCTGCTGTATTTCCACTTTTCATCATTGATGAAGCACAATGCATGTGGTGACTGAGATTAGAACATGACAGGCTTGGATCTGTCTCAGCTGCTAGTTCCATCATAGAACCAAAATAGCATAGGCTGCAGCACAGTTCATAGAGCTTGCAAAACACGCTTGGCTATTGAAAGTTCCACCCAGGTTATGAACTACTTTGGCAAGGAGAAAGTTCTTTTGATTTAATCGGCAGTTTATCCCATGAATGCAGTCTAGAGCTTAAGGAGAGCTTAAGTGTTGGTACCAAACTGAACAGACTGAATGCTCAGTGAAAAGAACGTTATATATTTAAAAATTATTCTGGTCTTTTGTGTCATAGTTGTATTTGAGTAGGCTTTGTTTGAATACAAAATAGAATAGAATCACAAAATATTGTTATTTTGGAAAGCTTGAGCTCATTTGTTAACTTAACTCAGTTCTTTGTATTGTGAGTTAATAGATACACTTCCTACTTGAAATAGCATGTTTTAATATTTATAGTGTTTGCAGTTCTTGGTCTCAGAGCAGGATTCAAATAATTAACGAGAATTGCAGCATTTTAGGGGGAAGCTAAATTGTGCCAAATGGACTCAGGAAAGATGAATGTGTTTCATCTTGTTAGAAGATAAAGGCTTATGTTTAGAAGAGTCAAGTAATTCTAAAATGCTGACTTGTCTGAGGATAAATTAGTTATCATTAAGATTGATACAGGACGCTTTGAAGCAGAGTGTTTTTGTTTTGCATTGCATAAATTCTGAAACAAAACCTAGTAGTAGACAAGGAAAATTTGACAACATTTCTGTTAAAAACAGTTTTTAAGATAACTAGATGTATCATTTTGACATTTTCAAAATAAAAAAACATATGCCAAGCTTAATCATCAACAACAAACCAAAAATTAAAAGCACATTCAGAGCTCTGTCTTCCTGATGAAAGAAATTCAGTTGGGGATCTTAACAAATGTGGGGAATCATCTTTCATGTCTAGTATTATTTGCCTAAATGCCTCTTTTAATTTAGAGCAAGTTATATTAATATTGTCCTTCAAAGGAATGGCTTTTTTTTCTAGAGGAAAAGGTAATGTGTTCCTGGATTGTAGAAAGGGGATGAAAGGAAAGGAAGGGAAGGAAAGGAACATGTGCAGGCAGCATGTTCATGTTAGGCCCTGACTTCTCCAAGTAGAAGCTGGTGGAGAGGTTCCAAACCCAGCTCCCGTTACTTGGCATACCAAGAGGAGTGGAAATGCTGAAGATGTCTGTGGCTCTATGGCTTTGATTAACTTGATGAAATCCACAGATATCTACTAAGCCATATAAACAGCAGTAATTAGTGCTAGTCCCTTTTCGTAGAAATGCAGTTTGTTATTAATCTAAGAAAGTGAGTGTTGGCCACTGTAATCACAGCTGAATACATTTCTATGATACATAGATATGTTTTCTCTCTATACATTATTTAAAGTTGATGGCTCCCAATTTTCAGCTTAGTTCAGCTGGAGGTGGGAAATTTTATGTGGGTGATGGTAAAAAATAGCCTTTAGATAAGTGCAATACATACACACTCTCTAAATCCAGCATATCTACAATGGTATCCCCATTTTTCTGCTTCTACCTTTTATTTAATTTTGAAGGGACAGCCTGACAAAGATGCCCAAAGACACACTGCATACTATAACCTTGTCCCCAATGATCTGTGTTGTTTTTGCCAAGAGTCCATACTTTTTCAGTATTTCCTCCACAGAGCAAATCGTGTTTCAGGCTCCATGACACACTTGAAAAATACAAATGCAAAAAGTATTTGACTTCTGTTGAGAACTCTTTCATAACACGGAGCCAAAACCACATTGAATCTCTCGCTGATATCGCCCTTATCTCTCACAGTTAAGGAAAACCGTGAAACTTGCTGCAAGCCCATTGTTTTTTGCATAGTGCACCCTGTTCCATCATGCCAAAGCCTTTCTGTAGGTGGGAGATAGGGCTGAGGACCTTGGTCTGAGGCAGCAGCACTAATATTGTTTAGATGGCTTCTTAAATACTTCAGTAAAATGCATAAAATGCAGCAACACACTTACTGGCTATTTTCTCTGTTTTGAGTTAACTGTATAAATAAGCTTTCAAATCTGGAGATTGTGAGATGAAAAGTAATCATACCAGGACATTTTTGAAAGGTGGATTTTTTGATAACACTGTCAAGCTGATGCGTTCCCTGAAAAGGAATGCCAGGCAGCATCCTGATAGCCTTTGGAACAGACTAGATTTTTACCTTCTGAAGAAAACACAGTGTGTGCAGTCACCCTATTTATTCCTTTGTCCATCCATCTTCCCTGTAATGCTGTTATGTCTCACTGCCCAGCTTATAGTGATCTCTGCCGAACTGGAGGAGGCAGAGCTTGGGTCTAATTCATTCTGTTCAGCTGCTGCTTGCTGTCCATCAGTGCAGACATAGCACTAGGCTGGCAGGAGCTAGGTGGAAAAGGGAGGATGAAGGTGGTGGCTGTAGGAAAGAGGAAGACATGGAGAGGAGGTGGGGCATGAATACTGTGGAAGAACACTTGGAAGGAGGGAGCTGTGTGTGTGCTGGAGAAGTTCAGATATTGTGTGAATAATGACTGGTGTGAGAGAGTTTGGCAGAATACAGTGGAATAGCAGCTATGTTGCACCGGAGGACTCGAGGACCATTACACCATGCAGGTGATAATGTAGGATGTAATTCCATAGGAAACTAGGCTTCATTAATCCTGCTGCTCCCAGGATAAAATACAGAATGATAGACATGCTTCTCCATATGGTTGTGTTCTCAGGATACTAAGAAAACTTCCATGACTGAGTGCTTTGTTTTATTCCAAAGATACATTTTCGTTTCCACAGAAAATGGAATTATTGAGGGCCTGCTGTGGATAGAAAGCCTGTAATTTATCGGGGAGCTGCACTGGTAGGCATATCTAATCTGCCTAATCCATTGGCATTAGCACTGAATAGATAAAATGTTGAAATCATAACGAAGCCTACTGGAGATATAAAAGTGCCTACAGCTAAATGGATTTTTTTGTTTCTTGAGATTTATAGCTCACATGTGTTTGCTATACAACAAACTAAATTCAACTGAATAATATTACTATTACTTAGTTAAAGCTTTCTATTGACAAGATAAAT
This sequence comes from Cuculus canorus, assembly GCF_017976375.1. Classification (NCBI taxonomy): domain Eukaryota; kingdom Metazoa; phylum Chordata; class Aves; order Cuculiformes; family Cuculidae; genus Cuculus; species Cuculus canorus. Next base: position 95,897,166 of record NC_071402.1, read on the forward strand.
TACGAGGGCAAAGCTAGATTCCTTTTTATGTGCCTCTAGAATATTGATATAAAAATATAGCTTTCTGGTTTCATATTTCTTCACAGTAGTTTAGAATAAAGCACAGGCAGTAGTTCTACTGAATGAGAACTTCAAAATCAAAACTGGTATGTAGCTGCATCGAAACTGAATTTAAAAACCAAGCCCGGTATGCACCTATTAAGAGACAGTTTCAGGAGAATGGAGAGAATCATCTTTGGTCCTTGTATGCAACTTCTCTGCTGGTTCCCAGAAAATTAACTTGAAAGGCTACTTTTCTCTAACATTCACAAATGTAGTTGTTTAACAATATTATATTGTACATTGTAACATAGAGGAAGAGAGGAAGCAAAATGAAAGGAAGGCAGATGGAGAGGAGAATGAGGCTTAGTGAGCAAGCTACTGTCAGTCTGGCTGAAAAAAAAAAGAAAGGTAATGTAGTTTGGTGCACTGTTTGGTGCTCTGGATCTCAGAAGTATTTATCCTGCAATTGAGCAGTTCAGAACACCAATAACTTCCTTGTCCAGCAGTGTCTATCTGCTTTCAGTTAATAAAGATCCCCATTAACCTGTTTGGGGGAATCTGAAGAGATAATGTGTTAAATGCTGTGATGGCTGGTCCTAATTGCACACCTTGTCAGACATCACCCCTTTTGCACAGCAGTTTGTTTTTCATTTGTCTCCTGATGCCAGACAGTATCTAGTTTTCACAACAGCTCTTAATTTGCACTTCTCGTTAATGTTTTCTTGTTCTTCACTGTGGTAGCTTTGGCTAGGTAAACTCCAGTTTTACTGACTGCTCTCCCTTTAATTTGGGGTAAATATTAAATGTAAACAGTGTTTTAAAGTATTCAATATTTATTTTGTTCTTGAAGAGCCGCTTATTACCTGGTCAGAGCTGATTTTCAGGTGATTTTAGCGTGTTCATTAAGCACTTTGCTTATGAGCAGCTTTATGAGGAGATTGGGCACAGGAGCAGAGGCCTCATAACTGCTTCCCTCTTCCCCACCTACCCCTTGGAAAACCTATTAGGACTCACCAGACTGTGCTGGTGTGCATTAGTGATTTTACATTTATAGAGGTTGAAAAGCTCATTAGCTCACCAGGTTTGTGTGTGATATTAAGATAAAGAATGCAATTTTATGATCACAGTACATCACATATGCACTTGACTGAAGGTTGCCTAACACTCCAGATGTTGGTAACGTGCTGTGTGAGCCTTTAAACTTTCAGGCTAGACCCTGTTGTCAGCTGTTGCTAGTTTTATCCAACATGGGCCAGTTTTAATTTGAGGATATCTACAAATGTAGCAGAGCCCAGAAAAGGCTAAAGAGCTGCAGGGAGCACAAACTAACCAATCCAGCGTTCTTGTAGTGGATGGGAGTATCCTGGGAGGGGACTGGAAAAAACCCAAAATAATGTAGAGCAGCATGTACAGTTGAGGCTGGCTGGGAAAATAAATGATAAATTGTTCTCACTTGGGAAGAGGAGTCTGGAATGGAAGAGGAGATCTGGAGCATGTGAAACTTCTCAAAGGCAAAAAGCTTTCTCACAGAGAAAAGTGATGGCAAAGCAATGCTCAAGAGGAGATATGAGCTGCTGGGGAGTGGAGTACCCTTCTGCGCACATTAGGTTTTGGTTCCTCTGCTATGTAGTATTGAGAATCTGCCACTTAAATGAATACAGGCTTGATAAAGGCAGCATTCATTATGAATAAGCGGGTCAAATGGACTTTGAAAAGGAGAAGTGTGTATAGCCAAATACTGGGATAAAAGGTCTGACACAAAACCCCTGAGACTAACCCTTTAGCCTGGGAACAAAGAGTGGGAGGGGAGAGACAAAGAAACGGTTATAGAACATGTTCTGACCTGTCACAGTGAGACAAGGCTCAACTCGATCACGTCACTCAGTATGAGCATATGTGTGTTCAGATATAGACGTTTTCATACCTTTGGTCAGAAAATGTTGGTGTGCAAGAGTGAAGAAAGCAATAACATCAAGGTTCTTGTGAAACTAAAGAAATGTGCAGTGGAAACTTTTCATGTGGTGACTGAGGCTTATGTTGAATGTGCGTGTCTTGTGCGTGTGTTTTTGAATGGCATAAATGATTTTTGGAAGTTATAGAAGCATGAAAGATGATGATCGCCCAGGCTGCCCACACAGAGCAGATACTGATGACAACAGAAAACGTGCGAAATGTGATTCGAAAGCAGGTTTTTTCTAATAACAACATCGCTGTTCTTGAGCATCCGCCCTGTTTGCCAGACCTGGCTCCCTGCAACTTCTGCCTCTTCCCAAAGGTCCAGTTGATACTCAAAGGGACCTATTTTTTTTGTCAATAGGAGATGTAAAAGCAAAAGTGACAGAGATCCTCAACAACCTTTCAGAAAATGTTCTGTGTAATTGGTTTGAACATTGGCAGCATCATATGCAGCTGTGTGCCAACTCAGACAAAAACTTTTTAAAGGTGATAATAGTTAATTTTCTTAATTTGTTAAATAAGAAGAGTTATGGGCACAGTCTTGGGGTTTTTTTTTGTGTCAGACATGTAGTTGATCCTTTGCTGATTGTGCTAGTAGAGTTTGAAACTTCATATTTGAGGAAAGGTGCAGCTGTGTGTGACTCTGCAAAGGGGCTGAGCCAGGGAATCAGTAACCCACCTGCCTGGGTTTTGCCAATCCCAGTGACAGACAGACAGGCAGAAGCTTTCTAGAGCCAGATCTCTGCACATTCTGTTCTTCAAGAATGGTCTGTGAAGCACTGCTTCAGATGGCATTTAGACACTCTGCTTTGTTTCCAGCTTCTAACCAAGAGCTAATCTCTCCTAGAATAGTTTCTTCATATACTTTTTGAGGACAATCAGTTATTGAAGCTCCAATTACAGATGCCAGGGAAAGTTTCTCTCAGTTATGTCAGTAAAATGGCTTCTTTTATTAAGGTTGCTCACATTGTGGACAAAGGCCATATGGCGGGATACAAACCGTGCCAGAAACACCTCTGCAATGAGGTGGTGGCAATATCTGTGTCATAATCAAGCAATTGGAGTACCCTACTGATTACTAAAACAGGTTCTTCACAGAAGTGTCTGAAACAGCGAGGATTTCTGAGTGGAGAAGGCAAGTGGGGAAGGAGTTTATGGATGAACTGCGAAGAGGTAAAAAGAGGGGAAAAAAGTCTCCCAATCATTATGTTTCAGTTAATGCCATGCTGTAGCTGTCAGCTCTGTGATGAAATCAGGTGACTGAAGAATGTTTGAGATCAACTGGTACTTAAGCGTTTCGTGTGGCTCTCAGGATCAGGAAAGGATTCTGCCCAATTCATAAAATGTGCTTGAAAAGCTGGAGCTTTTTGTGTTTGGTTGGTTTTTTTCAGGGTGTTTGTTTGTTTTAGTTTTGGGGTTTTGTTTGTTTTGTTTTTTTAAGTCACAAAATGAGCAATTCTGGAAACAGCAAAAGGTCTGGTTGTTAGTGTTTCTCAGGCATTAGGTGTTACCATCAGCCATCCTGTGGTGGTGGTTGTTCAGCAGTGGCTATTCAGTTCCCATGCTGATCTACAACACATGCCAAGTAACCTCTCTCACCCTTATCCTTCCAGCTGGGAGGACTGCTGCTTCTTCTTGCTGCTTTCCTGGTCCTCCACAATTCATTGCTGCTTCCTTTTCTTCTACCAGTAATGTCAGCCTTGCTCATGTTTTTACAATGTGGGCCCTTCTGTAAAAAAAAGCACTCTGCCTTATTATTCATAAAGGAAACACCTTTTCCTTCAGCTTCTTCACTTCCTCTGTGACTTCTACCCATGGCTGGACAGCAGTTATGACTCGGTAATATTGGTCAAGAGTGGCAGTTTTTTTTATTTTCTTGATGTGGAGGAAAGGAGGCTGAAGAAGAAATGTCAAGCGTTCTGAATAATTTCTTTGTGTACAAAGGTAGCTTGTATCATCTTCCAGTCATGTTTTTCTTGCCTCACTTTTCCTGTTTTGTTGTTTCACACGTCTTTGCTGTTGCTTGTGATTGCAACGCAGGCTATGAGCTGTTTCAAACAGTGCAGCTTCCTGCCAGTTTGGCTGATGCCTTGCAGAGGCATCACAATTTGGAGTGAGGTACAGAAATTCCATAAAATAAAATGTAATGATACCAGGCTACTTAATTTTTCCCTCATAATCTCACAAAATACAGCCTCTTATCATTACCTGCATTGTGATAGTGGAAATGTTAGCAGTTAGTAATTGTCAAATAGGTGTAACCTAAAGGAGTTACCTTCTGATAATCCTATGCACACATTAATGACAAGCATAAAAATATGATGGTCATGCATATTGCATTTCCAGTAAAACAGGAACTCAGGTGTATCTACTAACAGAAAAACTGTTGGTTCAACACATTTCACAAAGAAAGCCTTTAAGGCAAAACCAAGATCAAGCAGGGTGGAGCATGTGATATACTTCTACAGATACAAATAATCATAAACTACTGCCATATTCACAGTGGGATATTTGGGCATTTGCTGACTGAGTGAAATAACTGCTGTGAAGAGAAGGTGAGAAGATTTAGACTTTGAGAGTAGATTTAGCCAGGTTTCAAACAGGCAGCGCAGGGATGACTAGTCAGGAGGTTTTGGGAACTGCCTGCCAAAGTCTTTGTGTGGCTGAGATCACAAGACATACATGGAATACGTTGATGAGTCAAAAGGAAGTTGGTGGGAACCTGGAAGAAAGAACTAGGGGAGATATTCAGAAATATTATCCATGGACTGTGATCCCATGGCTTCTCTGCTGGCATCAAGTATTCATTTTGTATTAATGTCTAGTGTTCAAGCAGTTAGAGTGTGTTTGGTATTTATCTATTCTACCTTAGCTAAGGCGAGATTGATTGAAATCTGCCACACATGGACACTTGTATTGTTTGAATGATCATTTATAGTATCTTCCAAACAAATGTAATCCGGTTCATCAAATCACTAATGTTCACTAAAACTTCATGTGTTGTGACTGACTTTTCATTTATTATTTCACTTCGGATTTTCTTGTTGAACACTTAGGTTTCTCTGCTTTACACTTGAATCCATCTAGCCTAGAAATGCAGGGCATTTTACAGTCTATAATAAAAGTATTGAAGACACCTGGGGCACAAGTAAGTAAGTTTTTTTTTTTTGTGGTGTTGTGGGTGATAAAATTAGTCCATGTTGAGATTAGGTGACTTTTCCAAGGTCAGGGGATGTTTGTGGCAAAGCCTAAAATAAAAATCTAAATCTTGTCTCTGTGCTGCAGGTATTTTTTGTTAAGGAGGTGGAAAGTCTCTTGCAAAAGTCCTGGAGTTGGTTTTCCTTGGTTTCGCAGATCGTCAAACGAAACCTTTTTCTTAAGTCTGATCTGAAAGGTTTGAGCTCAGTTAAGTGCTCTGCTTAACCTCATTTCTTAGGGCAACAGAGCTTATGTGGATTACACTGTTTGCTGGTACACTTGACAACTTTTTGAGTCATTGACGTAAAAAAGCAGGCAGTGTTCCACAACTGTACATTTTCTGATAGCATCCAGACAGAAACCCAGCATCGTGTATGAGGTTTACTAATCCGCATGCTTGTGGGTCAATACAAGTCATAGCTTGCATTGCCACTACTCCAGGGGCACATTGTAAGTGATATCGGAGAGCTGGGGATTATTGTTGTAGTAGTGCTAAGGCACACAAATCCTTTGAAACCACGCTTCATTAGCTTTGCTGCTCACCTGTTTCTTCACATGCAAGTTTGTTGCACGAGATCGACCAAATTAATAGATCTTCCTTCCTGAGGAAAAACATAGTTCACATTACTTTAAGAGTGAGGAAATTAATTTTCTCATTGACTTATTTTCAGCAACATGCGTGGAAGCACTTGTACAACAATCAAACCCTACATTAGACTCATCAGCGTTTTGTTATCTTCCCATAGAATTTTCAATTGAAAAATAGAATTCTTTGGCCATTGAAAATACAGAGAGAGTAGAGATCTTGGTGCTCAGTTTGGGGACACTATAGCGCTATGAGGAAATCTTAAACCTTGATACAGTGCCAGTTATGCACTTTGGGTTAGTGGGCAAAGTAATGGATGGGTCTCTTGGCCCAGGTAGTATCCAAACTCTAAACGTTGAGGTACATGGAGTGTTGCACATTTGAGTTATCACTATATGATACGAGATTTCTTATGCACTTGTAGCCAGTTGAAGGCAGCTAAATTAACTTCTGTGTTTCCTGGACAGACAACCAAAGAGCTAAAGCTGATTCTTGGATTTTTTCCTTCATCATCACTGTCTCCATTCACACCATAATCTGCTGTGTTTAGTGGAAATTAACTGCAGCAGAACATCCATCTAATTTCCTGCAAAACATTAATTTTGTTAATTCTTCCTACATGTTTTTCAGTTCCCTCCTCTCCCTCCTAATCCCATTGCAACAGAAGAAATGACACAAAAGATCAACTGTTGGCTTTGTGTAAAATAGTGGATCAAAATAGCGAGTCACCAGAAATAGATTTCCCACAGTCAACACACGCACAAGTATCCACTCAGGTCACAAACCCAAAAATGTTATCAATAAGGACAAAGGAAGTTGTTATTTTAGTTTTTAAACAGTTGTGATTCATGCTTCCTGTCATTTTGCTTGGGGGGAGAGAAACAACTATTGCTAAAAGAACAGTTAAATAACACTGCCAGAAACTCTTCAAATTCTTAAACTAATATGATGACGAATAAAACCATTGTAGCGATAAGTTGTCTTCTGCTGTCCAAATTCTGTTTTCATGTACAAAGTTTGTGTGCTACGTATTGCATCATGTCTGATACACTTTTTTAATCCAAAGATAAGATACCGTCCTTGTAAACCCTATTTCTGTGGCATGTTCTGGTGATCACCATGTTTCAAAAGGATCTCAGGTGGAACTTCTTGGGTCTTATCAAGTTGTGCTGGATAATTTCTGTGAGGTTTGCTCAGTAGGAAGCAGCAGAGTCGTTCCAATTCCATCTGCCAAGGGAGGTGCTTCCTGCCACTTTCACAGGTGAAGCCTGTGGCACCTTGCTCTCTGGGACACCCAGGGACTGGTGAGGCATTCGTGATCACCAGCGGGAATTCTGGAGATGCTACATGTCTGGAGTCCGCCACTGAATTTCCTCTCTGCGAGGCTACTGGGAAATGTTGTTTGTCAGTTTTTTGGGTATGTTACTCAAAAAGCCATGAAGCTGTAGAAGGCTGAAAGGTTATTTTAAGAGCTGGTCTTAGAAAGGAAAAAATATAGCAAAATATGTTAAATTGAAATAGCTTTTTTCCCTGTTTTTTTTTTTCATGCAGTGTTAGAAATATGTGTGTATGATTGTTTGTCCCTTTCACTTACCTTTTATTCAGAGTAGCAAATGTACTCCATGCATGAACCAAAAGCAGGGAGGGCGAGTGTTATGCTCAGTTATTCATGCTGTTTGTTTTATCTTCAAGAGAGTCAAACTGCTTCGCTGCCTTTGGCCCCCATTTCTCCTTAAACTTCATGTTCTCTCTTACCTCCTTGGCAGGCTTCCAGATCCTGGAGTTTTTTAACTGTCTGCATCCCACAGATGGTAACTGACCTAAATAAGTTTATCATATAGGAAGTGAGAGAGGTGTTAGAACTTTCTTCTGTGCAAGTAGGCCAGTTGTTTCTCCTCTCATCTGAAGCCTATTTCTCTTCTTCTGCAATGCAACACCTCCACTCCTTGTGACTTAGGAAACTGCCTTTTCCCCAGATATGCAAATTGCAATTGTGTAGATAGTTATTCTAAGGATAATGTAAGGAGAAATTTAGTTATTTGCTGGTAGGCAGAGTTCACAGAGCACATTTTCTTCACCTTGAATTCATATACTCTGGTCATTGAAAGACAGAATTCATAGAATCTATAGAATCAATCAGCTTTATTTGTATCATACAATGAAAAGTGATTCTCTGTAGGAACAAATTTTTTGATAAATTTTGCCCCTGACTAGTTTGGTTTGTCATATCCCAGGAAATATGTCTGTATGTATAAAATACAAAGTTGGATGATATACCTAAATCTATTTAAATTTCTTCCTGAGAGGTATATGATAGTTAAGCAGACCTAGTGGATTTTCGCAGATGAAGTCATGCTCAGAAAAAAGATGAATTCACTTTTCATTTCTTCAGTGATCACAGATGGTGGTGAAGCTGAAAACACTATTTGCTTTGATTTTAGCAGTATTTGGAAAAGCAAAGGTTTTGGTATGCCTCTTGCCCTTCTGCCCTGTTCAGTCTTGTAAAACTCTCCTTTCTTCTCCTAGATAGTTTCTCTGCCCAAAAGGATGTACATTGTTTTATAAGAGACATTTTAAAAAATTACTTCGTAAAACCCACATATTTTTAATAAACTTACCTGGCACTTGAATGTAACAGACACAAGAATAAACAATATTAGGTTAAAACCCCCAAAGTTATTTCAGTGCAACTGAATAAATCCTTACGTCACTTGTAGGAAGCAAGCAATTGCTTGTTTTCGAGTCCCTACTGTGATAATTTTGGGACTGTTGAATTTGACAACTGCTTGCCAGGTGATGCACACTAAAGATGTCCTTTCAAGGAGATTTTGTAATTCCTATCTCCTCTATTCTGAGCATAAGAGAGGAAAAAATGTTTTAACACCATCCTAATAAATGCCTCAAATGTGGAACAATCCTGGATTTTGTTATTACAGCAGTGATATTCTAACATGTCTGCCAGCACACAATTGCATGCAATTTAAGAAATTGCTGCTTGTCAGCTGGGAAGTGGTACTGTGTCCTTGTTGGATGGTGCCATTGCAAAGGTGGCCAGACCAAAACAGCAGGGAGAAGATAGGCTCACTTAAACAGCCCTACTGTGGTGCAGTGAGAGTGTGAAATCCTTAAAAACTCTGTTAGTTGAGATTTTCTAACCACATGATTAAATTCCAGAGGGAGAAGAGTGGATCTGGACAAACCTTTTCACGTCTGGTCTCACCATCAATGAATGAGAAGTAAACTAGAGTAGAGAAAGAAGGCTAAAAAGATGAGGGAAACAGTATGGGGAACCTTCCCTGGAAGTTGAGTACGGGGAGGGTTGCTGGGAGAGAGGGAAGATTCTTGGCTTTCCTGTATGGGTGTGCTTCAGTTCCAGCATTTCCCTGCATAGCCAGGCCGTTGGAGGAACCCCTCCTAACTTGGAAACCGTTTCTCACCCTAAATCATCAAAAGCTAAGTCTGTGTCATACCTGAATACTGAAGAAACGGCATGAATCGAAGGTATGCTTTAACTCCGCACCTTGGTCCTGTTGAATGTCTGCAGAAACCATGTTCTTGCCTTTAGTAGCCATGGAAGTAGGTGCTTCAATTCTATCTCATCTCTGACCTGCCTGTCACTGCTCCTGGAAGGCATAGTTAAAGCAACAAGCTCTGGGCTGAAATGTATTATTGAGCCCCCTATTCTATCTATCTTTTAAGATTGTAAATAGAACCTCACCAGGCTAAAGCAAAGCCATCACCTAGGAGACTGTCTTGGATTGAATGGAATAAAGCTCTCTTAATATTTCCAAAACAAGGGCTGTTAAGAGCTGGAGACAGGACAGAAGAAGCAGTGGAAATGGAGAAGTGAAAACAGTATGCACATTTTTCTCTTATGACGAGGTTGATGACCCCTGTTACAGAGAAAGCTTCCTGTGTTGGCTGCCAGGATGATTTTACCTTCTCAGTTTTCAAACTCATGGTGATTCTGATGTCTGGAATCACTGCAATTCTAGGTACGTTACCAAAACACTTGGTTAAAAGTCAACACATTGTGTCACTTCGGGCACACAGTCAAAAGACAAAAAATTCCCGTGAATGATTGAAAGTCTGTGTCATACTCTCAATGTCTGCTGTGAGCATAGTTAATAGAAAATTAACTAATTTAACCAGGCCTCAAGTTTTTCCCATACTGTCTTTATATACCTTTGTTAATATGTCTGCAAAAGAGAGAGCAGGAGAAGAGGACAACTTCAGTGTTTCCTCTTTTGTATGTATGTAATACGGTCCTCTCGATGCTACTTTATAAAATACTCTTTTCACAGCTAGAAATTCTCACCTGATCCTCAGAAGAACTCAGGAGCTCCACATCTGCCTGTTACACATGAACATGACAGCAAGGCATGCTGTTTGATTTTATTTCTTTTTCCAGCAGTTCATGAGTTAGTGCTGGTTTGGGGTAAGTTACGTGTGCTGTCCAGCTGGGGAACTGGACCCACGTCTACAGGGTGGCTTCTGAACCCAAGAGGTGTCCTACATTATTCTGCCGAGAAGTAGTGCCATCACATCATTGACGTGCTTATCTCTTTGCATTCGAAGAGTTTGTGTCTGTGCTCAGTGTGCATGTGGGGAGGAACTGGGGCTGTTTAGTCTGGAGAAAAGGAGGCTGAGGGGATGCCTTATTCCTCTTTACAACTATCTGCAAGGTGGTTGTAGTGAGGTGAATATCAGTCTCTTCTCCCAGCCATGGTAGGACAAGAGGAAATGACCTCAGTTTGTGCCAGGGGAAGTTTAGACTTGATATTAGGAAAAATTTCTTCACCGAAAGGATTGCTAAGCACTGGAACAGGTTGCCCAGGTAAGAGGTTCAGTTACCATCTGTGGAGGTATTTAAAAGACATGTAGATGGTGTGCTTAGAGGCATGGTTTAGTGGTGGACGTGGCAGTTTTAGGTCAAATGTTTGACTTGATGATCTTAAGGGTCCTTTCCAACCTAAATGATTCTATGATACTGTGATGCGACTGCTTTGCGAACTGATGACTGGCTCATCTCACATCATAGTAGAAAGTCAAAGGGAAGAGTGACAGTAACCTGCCTCTTCCCTGTGTCTTGAGTGCCAAGAGGTGGCTGAGGATGGGCCCTGGGCTGAGGGTGTTAGGTTGGCTGCCCCTGGGCTGAGGGTGTTAGGTTGGCTGCCCCTGGGCTGGATGTCTGCCGTTCACTGGGAGTTCATGAGCATATTTATGGCAGACTCGTATCAACTGAGCTTGTTTTCATTTTGCAGGATGGTTCTTTGCACACTTAGTCAACAGGCGGGAGTTAGGATTAAAAATTTACATAGAGCTGTTGCAGAGCTGTTCAGCTGCTGGTGGCAAAATGCCTGCTCCTGGAGGCATTGCCAATAGACCTCTGCTACCAGCATGGTTTTCTATGGGGGCAAACATACTTTCTCTCAGTGCTTCCAGGTCCAAAGAAGACAAGTTGCGCAGGAAGTCCAGTAATGTACTGTCAAAGCCATTGGCCTTGATCTTTGAGCTGAAGATTTCTAAGCACCCCAAAACAATCTACTGCACTGGGGCAACAGGCTCTCTTCTCACTGTTTTCTGGTGAGATTGTATGCTTTTTCCTCTAGGACTGTTCTGTATGAATAAAATACCAAAAGCTAGCGTCCAATATGTCAGGAATTACTTCAAAGTATAAACACAGGAAGAAATACCTATAAAATACCTGCCTCTATAGAGAGTAAATACAGAGCTTTATGGAAGCCATATGATCATAATTTGTTTGGAAATAGTCTGCTATGCCAACAAATTTTAAGGAATACTGCATTTTCCACTGTTTGTAGGGCAGGATGAGTGTAAGTCACCTACCAATTTTCTTTGTGTCTAAGACAAACCCATGCATTTTGAGATCATAATGATTATAAATGTGCCATCAACAGTGTGACATCCCACTCACTTTTTTTACTGCAAAATCAAAAGCTCTTTGGATTTGTACCTACAGTTCTTTCAAAATAATTGAACCTGATTTATTTCTCTCCAATATAAAACACCTTATAATAAAGTTTTACTATGTTTTAACTAAAAGGAGTAATGAAGATTTCAGGCCATGTTTGTCAGTGAGTGACTTGCATACCAAGTCACAACTGTAGAACAATAGGGTTATTTAAACAGGAAAAAAATGTGATCTTGATTTTCTTGTAGATATTCTGAGTAAAGCTTGTCTGCATGCAAAATATTACACAGCTCTGTATTTTTTTGCACTGATATCTGATTTCTGCTGTTCTATGATTATATAAATGCATATATTGAATAGAGATTCCTTTTCAAAAACATTAGATTTATGAAGTTACCAGAAATGACTTTTGATGGTGTAATCCCTTTAAAATAGTTCCTCTTGAAGAAAACTATTATTAGCCCATGACATCAGGGGTGTCATACTTGCAGCTTCAAATAATAAATGTAGACTCACGGTGCAAGATACCCTTCCTGTTTTGTTTTCAGCATTGGTTATGTTACACATTAGTATCTATTTTTCTTGTGAAACTGTCTGTCTTGCATATACAATTTTGTATTTTTTTTTCCTTAGACTCTGGTTTTAGAAAGATTGTTACAAAATCTGTTTTTATTTTACACTTGTGGATAGCAATCATTTTTCTGGATATTTATTTTTTATTAGTTAAAAATTGTTAATTGGGGTAGTGAAAATTTCATTTTTTTCTCACAGGTTAGTCCTAGTACTTTATGTAGAACTATAATGAAACTGTTAGTTATACACTAACTCAGTGTTTTCACTTGCTGTTAATAGTATTCTCTTTGTGGGATGTGAGCGATCTTTTCAGTGGTCACGCTATTACTTTTTTACTTACTTTTTTACTTACCTATGTCATAAATTAATTAGTAATTTTACTTAATGCCAGAGTGGCTTAGTAATTTTGTAAGTATTTCAAGTAGCTGCCAGCATGACACAGCAATGTTAGTAATTAACTATGCCAACCTTTATTCTTATTCTGGCTTGTAACTCAAAATTCACAGTGATGTTGCATTTTGGCACATGTCATCTCAGAGGCTCAGCCATTTCCCCAGCCCTGGAGTTATAAAAGCGTCAGTTCAGAGTGTCCAAGAAATTAATTGGACCCTCTCAGTTCTGTGCTTTATGTCACTGCTACTGAAGAAGGAAGCAAATAGGGAGGGCTTATCTTGTGCCTTGACTGGCATGTGTGACATTCTGAACTTTTATTTTTTATTTGTTGGCTTGAAAAGGAAATCAATCAATCTGTGTTAGGAGATTCAGGGATTTGAGCAGGGTAGCAATTTTAGCATGACTCATAATACTTCACAAAATTAGCTTGCCAAGAAGATGTGCTTCTGGGAAACTATGAAGTACCTGGGCTTGAGGTATAGCTGGAAGAGAAATCATTTTGACAGAAGAGCTCGTAACAGCCCAGCTCACACCTTTTGGTGATGGCAACAGAAAGAACCATCAATCAGTATTGATCACCTCAGGTCGTTATAGCCTGGGCTCTTGCACACTGCCACGTCACCTTCAGCTCCTCTTGGCTGCAGAGATCCTGGATAATCACAGAAACAGAGGCAAATACAGAAATGAAGACTGAAGCAGGGGAATAGCCAGCTGTCTGCAGAGCATCAGTAAGTGATTGTGCTGCATGTAAATCCAGAGACCACAGTTTAGAATTTGATACTGTAGAAATGGAGTGCTTAGAACGGGCACATCTTAATGTTTTCCAGAAAATTAAATATCACGGGAAATATTCATGATATTTTGCACCAATTTTGTGATGTTTAAGGGACATTAATTTTGCTATAAGAAGTTTTGTGCGTTTGTACAGTCACATTATAAGTTTAGGGCATAGTAGGAAACCAGATAAAAATATCATGTGATGTCTGCAGCTGAAGTTTCCAGAGTTTATCTGCGTTTTAGTGGATTAATCTTGTTTTCTTAATTCAAAAGAGCACACACCCCCTAGATACAATCTGGCCTCATAATTTATCTGAAGGAATGATTATTAGCATTTATTTGCAGTTGTTTCTCCTGACTGGTGGAGGCTACTGCGGTGCAGCTTGGTATTGTTTCGTTGTGCCAGCAAGGAGTAAATACCAAGCCGGATGCTACTTTTGCTGCTTTGCTACTGGCAGCTGCCCTGCTCTAATTCTGGACCTACTGCCCTGCCATTTTCCCTACACGTGCATGAATGACTTCATTTCTTTCGTCTGCTCTCTCTCACCACGCTTCTCCTTGAGATAATGGTCCTTTTGCTGTTCAGGTGCTGTGGTGCTGAGCACAGGAGCTGAAAGTTAGAGGATTTTTCTTGCTGTGCTTCATCCGTGGCCTAATAAGTGCCTACATAATGGAGGCAGAGTAGCAAAGGTAGCAGCTACAGGAAGAAAATATAAGAGTTGGAGTAGAGGAAGGGAGAGGGTAGGTAGTGAAAAGACAGCAATAGAGGATTAAGCTATTTCATAGTAGAACAGAAGATGGAGTATAAGAATCTAGCGATTGAAAGAGACTTCTTTTCTAATCGTGAAGTTTGACACAGAATTCCACATTTTCATTACTTCTCTGCAGCCTTAAAAATAGCACCGAGCCCCAGGTGTTTCTTGAGTACTGTCTAGGATTGGTCACTGCTGAGGATAAAAGTCCTCTCCTGCTGGGAAATGCTCTACTAGCTCAAGTGGCAAGATCTGTGATGTGGCTCTGGGTTGCCTAATGTTATTGTAATCCTGTTGATGAATGCTCCAAGGATCAACATGTTTCCACATGTTGGAATGGCTGTATTTTTTCTGGTGATTATTTCCTCCCTCCCCAGATATAAAACTACACGTAACATCCAACCTATTCTGAGGGGAAAAGAATGTAGTTCAAGCAAAGCTGAAAGACAGGGAGGTTAAATCTAAGTTGCGCGAGCTTTCTGCCTTTTCCTTAAGTTAAACTGATGCAGTATAATTGTCTGAAAATAACCAAAAGCTCAGCTGTGAGCTTCTGTACACCCCAGAAGAAATGCTTATACATCAGTCTTCACAGAAAAGTACTGAAGGCAAAATGCCAGCAATATTTGCATGAAGTACAAAGAATACTTTTTCATCATAAGGAGAAAACTGCAGACTGTCACCCATACTTGTTTCTACTTTTGTTTTTCTGCACCCCCTGTACTCCAATGAATCTGTACTTATTTGTGGGTGTGGTACATTTCCTACAGCAGGAAAAGTTCTCGAGGGTTTGATGTCACGCGGCAAAATAATACCTTCTCCTGCTGCTTGACTGGTCTGAATCACACCCGTAGGTTTGGATTACAGAACTGCAGGATTACCAGACACTCTTGCACACAAGCTCAGTTTAACAAGTAAAAATTTAGTATTGGCAGAATAAGCTGAGCACCATCATCATTAAGCACTGAGATCTGAAATTACAGTGACACTTTACTCGTGAATTTAGATTTTTTACTTCCTTCCCCTCCAATGTGAAGAAATCACTTTTCTTTTATATGACATTTTTCGCATGTGGAGTTAAGCAGAAGCCAGCAGTCCTTCAGACACCATCTGCCAGTAGGGCAGCTGCTATACAAACAGCTATCCTAAAACAAGTTAAATGGCAATTGGGAGGGTTTTTATGAGTGCACGTCTAATGCCTTGTCTCTCACAGTTTTATCTAGTCAGAGCTCAGATGGGAGCTATGACTGAAAGCAACACAGATATCCAAATAAGAACATAGAGTATGCCTTGGCTAGAAGCTGACAGGGTTTAAGTAATCACCTGCAGTTGAATTGAGACTCGGATGGGAAGTAGGAAGTGCTGTACTCAAGCTTCCTGTATAAATAAATGCAGCTTTCCCACAGCTACTGCATGCAAGCTGTGACGTGCTTTTAAGATATCATGGCAGCATGCTCTTAATAGCAGGGAGGGGATGATTTATCAGAGTGGCAAAGGGGCTGGGAGACAAGTCCTGCTGCAGTCCTGAAGTGTACAGCTGTCAGATACCCGGAGAAGAGGAAGGGCGTGTGAGAGCAATCTGCCTCTGCTCCTGGTTATGAGCTTCAGAGGTTTGTGAAATCGTAGTTCTTGGGAGCGCTGAAGTCTGAGTGCAGCTACTGAAAAGTCACACAGCTGGCAGTGAATGCTAACTCTCCTTTCAAGGTATGTTGGAATACAGCTTTCTGTCTATTTTTTTTTCCTTAAAAGCAAAGGAATCCCTGAAGACAACATAAAGCTAGTGTTTGCTTCAATAATGGAAGAAAGTAGAAAAGGCTTAGTTAAAAAAAAAAAAGGTAAGAACTAGAATGATTAGAGAGCTAAAATAATGTTATTTGTGGTTTGGCTAAAATCGAACTGTGTGGTGCTTAAGGCTGAGGCAAAAGGAAATCTTGGAGTCCTGACTATTAAAGGCACAGAATATTAAATAGACATCAAGTGCTTCCCAAAAGGGTGAAATTACTTTTGTCAGTGTAACTTTTAAAGAAATATTTGTGTGAGATGTTTGAAAATGCTGTAGCACTAGGACAAATCTGTGTGGAAGGCAGTTGCTAAGGTGGCATTTGTCAGTCATACATCTGTTTTAGTTTCAATACAAGAACTCCGTTCATACTGAAAACACATCTGATTAAGCTGGAGGGAGCCCAAGTTTAAAATGCAGAGATTTGCTCCTGGTTTAAAGGTGTTTCTTCTGCCACAGTCTCATATAGCTGGTATCGGGAGGGAAAAATAAGCTGATCTGCATTGTAAGTGTTAATGTACTTCTAATCTGTTCAGGGATTAGGGTTATGTGGTTTATGTAAGCACATACTAAATATAAAATACATTTATTTTCTAGTTTGCAAATTTTATTTTTTTTACACTAAGAACAGAAAATTGGATTTACCAGTTTGTTTGCACTGCTTTCTCAGCATAAGGCTTTCTCAGTACAAAGCTGGTTTGGTAATGAAGATGTTTCATTCTGGTTTATTATAAAACTCTGTATTTTCTGTAATACAGAGGCACTCTGCTTCCTAACTGTATACGACATCATCAGAGAGCACTGTGAATAGTAAAATATTTAGGATTACTATAGTTCCGGAAGCATTGCAGGATGACTTCCCATTCTCTTGATAAATAAATACTGAATGCTTTTAAGAAGTAAATTTTAGCAGAGATACAGGCTCTGACTGAAGTACCCCCGTGCAACTTTCCAACTGAGTGTGAGCAGGCACAGCAACATGATGTGTTTGGCTACCCTCAATCTGAAGGGCATGTGGTCTTGGTTAAGGACAAGCACTCAGTTTGGGGTAATATTTATGGAATATTTTCCAAAACAACATATTGACCTGATTCTTGTCCTGTTTAGAACGTGTCTATGCCTGAATGTGAGTGGGTGTATGGGTTGTTGTCATAGCATCAAAGTGGCTGAAACTCTTCAGTGAACATAAGCTGCACTGGAAAAAATACAGCACATTGATAAGGGGCTGACTGCAGTTATGCTCCTGAAAGTAACGCTTCGTATTATGGATTGAGAAGAGTGTGTTTGCGGAGTGTCTAAAGTTGTGGTAAAGTGGGAGGTTTTCCTTCAAAAGGAACTGGATCTATTCTGAAGCCAAGCCAGTACGATGAGAATCAAACTCCTTTTCTCTCATGTGTCTTGCTATCCAGTGGGGTATTTAACACTAAGCACTGTCTGCTCATACAAGGACACAAGCACCTCCCTACACTTCATGTAGGAGTAGCAGCTTGGTGTAGTTTCTGTTTCTCACTAATAATTGTGGTCTTATTTCCCACAGATGGTGACATTTTGGTGATTATGTTTGTGTTGTAGTCTACTCTGGAGTAAAAGTTAATAGTATAATTAGCAAACAGTATGGAGTTGCTTTGCTCCAGCTAGGCTCTTGAATTACTCTGTGTTCTCTAAATGCTCTGTGAGCTTTGTACAAGTAAATAAACAAACAGAATGGAAGTGGTTATCTGACCTTTCCCTTCTGGTGGAGGAATAAAGTACATACTTGTCCTTATTATCATTTGAAGTTTTAATTGTGACTGTGAAAAGTAGCAAATCACTTTATAGGAGAACAAACAGTGCTGATACTTAACTCATTTCCAAGTTCATTACTGATAATATCTATGGTATGAGCGTGAGCCCTGTGCCTGCAGTCCACCCTGTTCAGACCTTTCAGTGACTTTTAGTGGTGAGACTCAGTGGAGTGTATTGCTTTGATGTGTAGCTCAAAAAACTGCTACAGATTTGCTGTCCCTCTTCTTAAGTGGGAAGTTTTCTTGAATGTCTCTGAAACTACACAGTGCCCATGGGTTGTATCTATCAGACCCATAAATATCTCCTGGGCTAGTAGTACTGTGACATCTGAGATCATAATTACAGCTCCAGGCCCATGAATGTCACAAGCACATGCGAACAAAGTACTGTGGCAGGCTGCCAGTGTTGCTGTGAACTGAGTCCATCGCACCTCCTTGCACATAGTAAGGCAGACGTTGCCTTCAGCTTCATGGGGCTGAAAATGGTTCTAGATCTGTCCTCTTCCTCTGTATGCTCACTGGGAGGTCAGTGCAGTTCCCTTCTCTCCCTCTGGCTTCCCCATGCCAAAGTCTAGCCCTTGTGAAATGCAGTTCACAAATTCTCCTCATTGCCCAACAGTCAGGAATAACCTTACATTTGTTGCATCTCAGAAGAATTAATCTTCTTTTTGATTATGAAGGGAAACATTGAACAAAACAAAAAAAGAACAGATCCAAAGGGAAAGATAGCAACGATACTGAGATCAGCCTCTAGCACTCTGTATTTCTGCTAAAGCACAGCTGAGCTCCAGTGCTAGACTATGAGCCTTCTCTCTTGACAGAGAGTAGTACAGGTCTGAGGGCCGTTGTACACTGCAAATTTACTCAGTCTTGGACAAATATTTACAGAGATGCTTGTGCCAAATAACTTTGTGCTGATCAGTAAGAAACTAGTGTTCAGTAATCTTTCTCTGTGTTCCTTGTAAATGGTTTCATTCCAGTGGGAACTGAGTGGGAATTACATTCATAAAGTATATAACTGCTAGCAGAAACTAAAACACTCATAAAAAAAAAGATAGTATCTCAAATTGCAAAGAACCTCATCCTTCACTTCCTGCTTAAGTGGGACTTTTCCAACTCCTAGTCTTCCAGGGAGGAGCAGAGGTGCTGAGTTGAAATTTCTAGGCTTGAGCTCATGACTAGGTTAACTGCATTGCAAACACACTTTCAAATAAAAAATGTAGCTATATAGAGCACATTTTGCTGATGCAGTTTCCTAGATCTTTTTGTATGTGTTGATACTTGTGCAGAATGACATGTGTTCCCTGTTTCTGGTTCGTCTTACTCTATTTTAATAAAGAAACAATATTGTAGGTTGTCCAAGACCTGGGTGGTTTTTTACTGTATTTCTAGGGGAATTTGCTCAGCCTCCAAGGGAAAATCCATAATCTGTAAATAGAAATGCCATCAGCTTATCTGATTCTTGGAATGTCCTTGGTCCCTGCAAGTACCGTTTTGACTTTGATAGAGTTTGAGCCACTTGACTACAGGACCTACAAGCATTCTTGTGCCTTGCTTCTCCAAATGGGTCAGTATCTCTGGAGTCCCAAAGCCAGCCAGCACCAGGCACCGTGATTTAGGCCGTGTGAATCTGGCTTCTGCTACAGTATGGTTAACTTCCCTGAAGTAAGTCAGTCTCAGACGTGCTTTAGTCAAGGGACTGTTTGTATAAATTTATATAAAACCTAATGAGAAATTCTGCATCTGTCTGGCAGACTTCAACGACTGTAAGTGAAGGCAGTTGAGTGAGTTGGAGTGGGACTATTGTGTGGCTCCAGAATTGAGACTTGATAAGGTGTATTTATTGGTGTTGGCCTGGAGCTGTCACCAGTGAAGGTGGTGAGTTCAAGATGTGCTGTTCATGAAAAATATAGCCAACATATTACTATGAAGAAGTCCAGCTAATTTGTGTGGGTTTGTGTACACTGGAGCGCATACCCTGCATGGGGTTTCTTCCATTGTGCTAGAGCTTGTAGACACAACTGTCACAGGGAGTTGTTCTACCTGCTTTTTGTCTGACGAAGGATGAGTGGTGCTGATTAGGAGGACAAAGAGAGGACAAAATTACTTTTTACTAGGAGGGAAAAAATGCCATTTTACTGTCATGCACAAGTTTCTCCCTTTTAATTGAGACTGTCGCTATTTGTGTCTGTTGCAAGCTTTTCTGCCTTTTACTTTGCTCTAATAGCAAGAAGAGGAGGGAAGGCATAAGATGTTAGTCATTACTCAAAGGGTGGACACTATCTAGAGTGTCTGAGAGAACCTTTGATATTAATGTTTGGTTATACAAACTATTGCATCTTCAGGCTGCTAGAGGCTAAATGTGCAGAACTGAAAACTTTTATACACTCTGTATGTTTGCAAAAAGGAAAACCCATTGCAACTGGAGAGCTGTATCTCTGTGTGCAGGGACTGAAACGAGTCCTTCTAGGCTATCTCTATTTTCAGTTGCATGTACTACATGCTGCTGTGGCTTAGGAGTGAATTCCTTGCTTGTGAATATATAGCTGCAAATCATTAAAAATTGCATGCTATATCCCCCTATGTACATGGAAGGAAAAACGCGTTCCATGCCAGCTACTATACAGGCTAATTATTTGCATGCAAAGAAAATTCCAGGATTAAGTAGTAGCAGTGATGTGTGAGCTGACACTGGTTATGTCTGAGCAGTAGATGGGAAAGTTCATCTGTTCTGCCTGTACTGATTTTGGAGCCATTCTGATGGGTAGAGGTGGGGAGATGGTGAAAGAAAATAAGCTGGACTTCCTCCCCTTCAAAAAAAGGAGGTTACAAAGATTTATACAGTGGGGGAAACTAGCTGATCCTATGGGCTATTTACCGTTGCGTTCACATGAAGCTTTTGCACAGCAGTGGACCCTCACTGGTCCTGGAACCCCTCGCCATGGGTTTTCCCCATTATAGAAATAACATCCACGGAGCAAGCCATAACTTGCTTGCTGGAGTTTTGCACAATGGAGAGGATGCAATCTTGCACCCTCCTGACCTCTACATAATTGCACTGATGGATTCAGTGATGGGGAATCTCCATCACAGACTCTGGGGAGGGTTTGTGGGAAAGGCAATCATGCCCTTTGCCTGTAGTGGAGTAAAATCCACACATATGTATATATAATTTATCCAATACTGCTTTAAGGACATATGTTTTTTGGATTGGTCATTGTTTTTATTGCAAATACCCAAGCAGTGTACATGGCTTGACCAGTTTCAACTCCATTGTTGACCTAGCTTCCGACATTTTGGAAGGATAGATCAACAAATGAAGGAAACATACAGTTGCAGAGAGAGGAGTAGAGGAAAAGTCCAGAATTCCTTCATTTATCAGATCATGCCTTCTAAAAAGAAATACTCAAATATGTGTTATTTTTTTCACTAGATGGTGTTCAGTAATTTTTTTTAATATATGGGATTTCTGCAGAATTCAGTGGAGGATCAGTTTCATTGTTTCAGTCAGCTGAGTTGTTCTTTGGCTTCTGGCACACTCTGCATGCTTCCCTTAGCCCTAAGAGGCTTTGTGCTGTCATTCGAGGCCTGGCTTTGTGTCACGTCTCCACTCGCCTTGACCTGCTTGCCCTGCAGTCAGGATGCTGCTTGCTCCAAACGTAGCATTGGCTGCTCTGAAAAAGGAGTCATGTCCAGCTAGAGGAGCCCTACAGCCCACATAGTTTTTTCTTAAGAGAAGAGTACATCCTATAAGCAAACATATAGTTAGTCTCTTTGTCAAATGAAGTTCCATTGCTCTCACTTTAAAAATGCATGTTTACGTATATCTTCTAAAAATCCTTGATGTTAGAACACAGCAATGCCACAAATGACTTCTGAACATGCTCTGTCTAGACTGTAACATTCCAGCTCAAAGGGTTAACATATCCCAAGGTTTTGTTATCAGATTAATAAAAATAATAGGGTTTTTTTTCTGCGTCAAAGGCAAATTGTTGCATCTGACTCTCTATTCCTGTTTCAGCTGAAACATTTAGCCAAATTATCAACCTGTTTGACTTCCCAACAGCTCAATTCCTTTTTACTTAGTAAATGCTACAGTTACCAAAAGCCCTCATGTGGTCAGATAGAAGGACCTATCCTCTGCTTTTGTCATTGATGTCATGAAGAGTGTGTAATTATTTGTTAGTAGTATATTAACTCTTGTCAACAGGAAGTTAAAAGTAAAGTGCACAAAATTCCTCACAGTGAAAATTCCTTGTAGATTAGCATTAATAGTTGTCACATAGTGTTGTTAAGAATATGGGGTGTTATTTAGATAAGCTTTGAAATCTAGTCTTAGCCTGAGAATCGACACTTGGAATTACAGTTGGTATAATTTTATTGTTTCACTGTATTTTGGAAATATTTGGAAATGTGATGCCAAAATGCAAACCTTCTGTTGTTTAGCTGCACTTTGCCTGTTTCACTGCATTCTGTGCTCATCAGCTTTCTGTAGCTCTGTAACTGCCAGGATGAATATGAAACTGGGAGAATCCTGCTACTGACTGCCTGTGCACCAGACCTGTCACCGTAGCCTGCTGCTTGTGGCCAGCACCACCATGTTGCCTAGGCAATGTAAGCTTAGTACATCTGGGCCATCTCCAGATGTAATGCTATCAGGCCTGCCCAGGACTCCCATCCAGTAGGTCTGGTGCAGGGAGCTAAGGCTTTCCAGCCTGCCAATGTTGACAGAGCTGTATCCTGAACTTTGATGTGTCCTAGCTCAAGCACAGTGCCAGCAGGAGTGGGTAAATATGGTGGCTTCTGTGATACAATGATCTGACCTCATCCCACCTTACTCCCATCCTCATGGATTCAATGAATATTGCCACTGTTGCTCCTGTCAGTATTGAAAATAGTTGGAAGACCATGCTTTGCTTATGCAGTTTGTTTTATTAACAGGCTGCATTATTTCTTTTTCAGTTTTTAAGTGATCAGAAGGTGTTTTTGTTAGCTGCCTGTCAGATGGGAATAGCATTTATTTCACCGTTAGCTATTAGATTCCCTTTTCTTGGACTCCCTACCTTTTTAGGAATGGAAGGGAGAAAAGCCCACTTCCCCCCCCCCAACTTGCTTTATTCTAAAGGACTATTGCAAGGAAACATGTAAAAGTTTCCCACAATTGCAAAGGGTTACATCTGTTTGGAAGAAAAAATGGTTTGATGTATTATGTTAATATCCATGGTCTTCTTCCAAAAAACTCCTTGTGGACATATTGATGGAGGTTTGCTAGAAGTTACCATAAAGAACTGGTGTTCTAAAATCTCAACATTATTTATATCTTGCAATATAATAAAGAGTACAGTAGAGATGTTACCTGACAAGTATGCTCTCAAAGACTTGTGGAGGCTGATTTACATGTGCCCTTATGATGTTTTGGTTTATTAGAATGATATGAAATTATTGGGTGCTTGTGAGGTTTGGGAAGCTGTTCAATGTGTGTCTTAGGCATCCTAAAGTGCTCATGTAAGCAAGCCTGTCAGGAAGCTGGATAATATTCTTGATTAGTGCAGTCTGTCTGTTACACTTTTTTTTGTGCAAGAGGTTTCCTGCTCACTAAGTTCCTTTCAAAGCATTTGATATATTTATTTTGTGGTTGCTAGCATGGTATGAAAATAATCCTTACAGCCAACACTTCTTGAACAGCAGCTCAAGGGCACTTTCGTTTCGTAGGCATTCCAATGAAAACAAGTGAGAGAAATTGCCTTCAGTGTGTTCTTATGTACCAGACAATACATTTACTTAGGCTGCTTGTTCTTAAAACAAGTTTTCTTAAAATAAAAGTTTTACAATGTAGAAGGCTGTCATGCAATATTATATATCTGACTTTTTTTAAGCCCTGCTCAAAGAGAACAGATATTGAAGTGCTTTTATTCTCTCTAATACTTTAGCTTGGTACCATATTATGATAATCCAGAACTGGGTTTTCCTTGTATATGCGTGTAATCAAGTGCTTGCTGTATTAAGGCACAGTTGTATTGCAGTAATTCTGAATGTATTAAAAATATATTTAAAATTATACATTCTATTTGCGGATCTGGTTGCTATTTTTTTTTTTGATGGCACAATTTCAGAAGATTTAAGTACTTCTTAAACATTTAAATAATCTCATTGCAATAATACAGAATATTCAGGCTTTGGTACATGGGAGCACATAAACATATGATTAAACATCGCTCTTGAATATGAAGGCTTTCCTGAATTGGAGCTTTAATCATATGTTTAACAGCTTTACTGAATCACTGCTTGATAAGTAATGTTGTATAGTAATGCTATAGATAGGTAGCTCTGTGTAGGTAGTGCATATCAAAAGAAAGAGGTATTAATGCATTGTGCTTTAGTGGCCAGTCTATTAGACCACAGAAGTACTAGTATGTTGATTTAGACCAGGTCTTTGTGCAGAGCTGCTGAGCTCTAAAAAGCTTCCTTAGAAATAAGTTTTTAATAACATTGTCTTGAGAGCGTTGGGACAGCTAAGGACTTGTAATCAAAACTGGTAATAATTGGGTTTTGCTGAAGCTGATAGAAATGTGGGTTTCTGACAGCTGTCTTCACATGTCCTAATTTCATAGCTCAGTTTATATCTTCTGTGATCATATCCCATTGTCTTAATACCACTCTGTTATATTTTTTAAATCTTTCTATAATTAGTGTTTTTCACCAAGGGCCTGATTTTTAGCATTGGTTTTGAACACTTGTGTCTTTCATGTCATTTTCTTTTTCTGTTTTATTTTTCAAGGGCAAACCTTAGTTACAGAAAACAACAGAATCCTGAGCTGAACTATGTCAAAACTTGTTTTCATATGGCATTGAAGTAATTTTGTACTGGGTACTTAAAAAATCTCCAGGGCATGAGATACAATTACAGTGCTTGCAAATGTTTCTTCAAGAAAGTTCAGTGAATGCCTGATACACTAAATAGGAACTTAGCACAGTTGATGTGAGTAGTGTTGTTTTGATACTAAAATATATTATATGTACATCAGTATATTATAAAATGGGGAAGTGCTATGGTACGTGTAAGAACCACATGTGACCTTAAACCTAACCCTGAACTGTTTATGATCCCACCATGTGTAGGCAAGTACACATGCCTTGGTGCTGGTTTATTACAAGCCTAGGGGTTATTGGAGTAGAGGGGGCTGTCAGGGTTCACCCTGCACGGGATGGGCTCAGGCACACACCAGGCACAGGAAAAAACACATAAAGCACCCTTTTTATTCCATGAATGTTTTCCAGAGCAATATGTCTCATATCTGTACAATTCTTGACTTCCTTTAAACCCCAAATTGAGCTAAAAGCACACCACTCTCCTAACTTCAGTAGAATTGTTTGTAAATGCAAGGCTTGAGATAGTTTCTCCGAGAACTGTGTGGTTGCTATTGGATGCAGCATGTGAAAAATGAAAGGATGACGTATGGTGCTGAATATAATCCATTCATTCTTCTCCAGCGTCAGTGCAGAAGGCTTTCGTGATTTTATGTGATGTTTCTAAGTGGTGAAAGTCACATTCGGACACATTTTTTAGCTAAGTACAGTGACTTGATTGCAGGCACACAGACAATGTCCTTCTGATGTTGTAGCTCAGGAGTCTGCTTGGCTTGTTTCCTCCATCACATACACAGAGTAACTTTTGTTCTTTGAGCCTGGTAATCTTGGTTTGAGGCACCTGGACAGACTCAAATGAGTCTTTTTATGATTGTAACAAGGATGTTACCTTACAATGCATGCTCACAGGGGAAGTTTCAGTCCTATGTTGCATCCGTTATTAACACTTCTGTGGAGCTGTGGTGGCTTGACCTTGACCGGCTGCCAGACACCCACCCAGCTGCTCTCTCACTCCCACTTCAGGGAGTTAATAGTTTCCTCTTCAGGACACTAATATCAAGATTCAAAATGAATACCTGTCTAGAAACAGGGACAGTAGATGTTTGCTGTTAGGAAGTTGTTTACAAAGCCAGACACCAGACACAGTGGTGTCAGGAGGCCCTGAAGGCAGGCAAGTTCTGTACTCCTTCCTCCTGTGCTTTTGTTGTATTTTTCATATTTTGCTCAGTCTCCCCTGCTTTTGTGTTAGTGATTCTGCTTGTACGTATCCTTCCCACCCCCAGAGCCCTTTCTCTTTCCACTTTGAGCACGCTCTAATGTTTTCTTTCTTATGCATGGTGTTCAGACATTTCAGTTATAAGTGAAAGCACAAAGCTTTGTCACCTCTCAAAGACAAAGCAGAAGCCTCCACAGGCAGATGAACAAAATAGAAACATCGACAGGTCTGAGCTACCAGCAAACTGTGGTCCTGATGACTGTGCAGTTTATGCCCTCCTAAGACTAACCCCAAACAGCTCGCTTACATTCAGTCAGACCTTCAGATCCTGCCTTATCCTATGGCATCAACACCGTGAGTGTCAGAGCCAGGGAAGGATAAGTCTTCCCAACAACTCTTCTTCTTTATAAGCCGGGTAAAATGTCCCATTTCTTGGAAATTCTTTGCAGTGTAAAGAAATTATGATATGTATGTGTGTGCGCGCACTTGTATGTGGCTGATAGATGCAAGTTTTTTTACGTATTTCTTTACAGTTCATGGCTATGTGTGCAAACTGAGGCCACTTTCACCCTTCCTTGCCACCAGTTTATGCTGGTGTAGGATTATGTTTCTCCAAGTTAGAGTGACCCTGAGGTGTGTTTATCCTTATTTCACAACATGTCATGGAGCCTGTGTTACTGTTGTGTGGAGGTTTTCATGAGGAGTTATGTGCTGTATTCAGGTTTCAGTGATACATTTCTTGCTTCAGTTGAGATTCTATCCTAAAGAGGTCATTGTGTTTGTAAGCATGAAAGGGAAGATTGTAGTGCTCAGAAATGTATTTTATCCACATGAAGTTTCTTTCTTTCTTTTTTTTTTTTTTTTCAGGGACTTTCTATTTACTTCTATTTCAAGTCACTTTTATTGATATAACCAAATGTGGAATGGTCTTTTCCTCTTTGTCCCCAACTCATTCTTCAGCGATTCCATCTTCCCCTGCATGACAAATATATCCACAGTGTTTTATTGTAGTTACAGTAGGAATTTTAATCCACTGTAAAGAGAGCTGATGGGTACGTAAGTAACTAATGATAGTCTGTGGGACTAAGCCTAGCAAAGTGAAAGCCAAAAAATTTTGAGCAACTGAAGTGAAACTTCCTGGCTTCTCTGCAGTATATGGAAAAGTCATTTCTGGAAAAACTTAGTGTATTAGAGTGGAGGGGATGGTTTGAGAGCTTGGAAGAGGACAATGAGTCTTGGAGTGCTGGGAAAGAATAGGAGGAGTAGAGAATGAGAACAGGAGGAAGATGTGTGTCTTTCTCTCCCCATTGTTTTCACCATCTGATCTGATCACGGGAATGAACCTCCTCTTGGCCTCCTCCAGGCCTGATTTCTCTTCAGAGCGCAGTTGCCACTGGATGAGGCAACTCTTTTTGGTAACCATTAACTTGTCCCCCTGCATGCTTCCCTTGGCAGCTATAGCAGAAATCACAATTCTGATGGGCAGAAGTAGAGACCATCTGGTTGGATTGTGCTGGGAAAAGGAGTAGGGCATGAAGGCCACACATTCACTCTCTCTTAGATAGGCAGGGTTTCAGGTACTAACATGATGGTTTTGCCTGTGACGGGCTGACCTTTAAGGCCCCTTGTGGACAACCTGGACCCCTAGAGAGCATGGAAGGAATGCTGCTGCTTGTAGCCATGGTGCCTCCTCCAAGGGCTGTTCAGGCAGGCTGTGCAGCTGTCTCTGTGTCTCCAATCCTGTTTGCTTCATTTGCTGAACTCCACCAGGGTTAATGAGGCTGCGGTGAGGTGAGCCAGCCTAGGCTGTGTGTGGGCTGGATCCTCTGGTCCACCAGGGCGGCATGGTATTGTCTGCTGGAGATTTCCGCAGGGTGCTCTTCTTGTTTTGTAGAGAACCTCAGCCCTGCTCTGGCATCTGTTACGAGGGAAGGAGAAGAGCGGGAGCAGCGGGGACCAAAACTGAGTTTAACCTATAAACAGCCTTCAGGGACAGAGGTGCCTGGGATATTATAACATATCCCCGCAGCCATCACACTGTGGTATCTGGTTGCTATTAAGGCAGAGCAGTGTAGCAGGAGCCCACTCTTCACTAGCAAACTCTTTTGCTATCACACTGGGTACCTGATTTAGGTCATCTAATATTAACCCTTAGCCGTAAACCTCAGTCAAACACCTGAATCTTTCTACTGCTGCCTTAATAAAAGCATGCAGGGTCATAACCCTTTTTGTTATAAAAGGACACTGACTTTGGAAACAGCTATATCAGTTTTATATCTGTTCCCACATCCTGAAATATTCCTACATGATTGTCTGTACAACCCTCCTCTTACCATTGTTACCTTTTACCATATAAATCAAGAAACGTCAGATCTGTGCAACATGGGAGTGAGTAGCTTACCTGCAGCTGCTGTTGAAAAGCATACCCAAGTAAATGTGTTACAATTCTCTTAAATACTGAGATAACGTCTAGCATGCAGTTTTAAATAACAGGTAGTTCTTGATCTGCTGTACAGTTTCCAATGACTCATTGTTTTCCCCCTCCTCCCTGCTGCAATAATTACAAAAGAGTATTGCAGTCCCTGACTCAGAGGGAGGCTTCCTTCCAGGGCTTCTGGCCATGCTGGAGCTCTAGCTCTGCAGCCGTATAGAGTAAATTGTGGGGAGCATAATGGTAGCAGGTGGGAACTGCGCCAAGATAATGTGGGCACGGCATGTGTTTTGAACTAATGATGGAAAGCCATTAAAGAGAGTTGGCTTTGGGTTCGTGGTCAGGAATTTGGTTGCCAGAATCTTGGCTGTGACTCGTGTCACTCAAAACTGGGTCCATAGAGGAAAGACATGTCAAGGAACACATCTGATGGCTTCTTTGACAGTCTAGACTAGGAAGCTGCAGGGTGTAAAAATTAAAATGGGTAAGTGTGGTCCCACCTAGATTTGTTGTGGTTTCATGGCTTTTGAAGAGTGTTTTCCTGAAGACCCACAGGAGCACAGGCATGAGACTCACAGGGCAGGGCTGGGGATAGGGCTTGGCTGTACATCAGGTTGTGAGTTGGGAACTTTGGGGTGAGGTTTCACATGTACTGCCCCCTGTAGCTCTAAGAGCACCATCATTTCTCCCTTGAGGGAGAAATTCAGCAGATACTGTAAGACGGCA
This sequence comes from Cuculus canorus, assembly GCF_017976375.1. Classification (NCBI taxonomy): domain Eukaryota; kingdom Metazoa; phylum Chordata; class Aves; order Cuculiformes; family Cuculidae; genus Cuculus; species Cuculus canorus. Next base: position 95,926,179 of record NC_071402.1, read on the forward strand.
TGTCACGTAAACACTGCCTGGCTGCAGCTGGCCTCGCGTCTCCAGGAGCTGCAGAACAGAAGCAGTGGTGTGCTGCCAAATGTGACCTGACAGCCCTGCCATGAGGACCATCAGGACTGCAGGGGAAGCAAGCAGAAGTGGACTAAGGGGCTCAAGTCTCCTGTTTGCCTCAAGAGATGTCAGATCTGACAGGCACACAGACGAGTCTTGATCCTCTATTGTTTTCGTGTTTGTGCAGCTTCCACTTGTTATACAGCTTTTTTGATTTAGTAGAGCTGTGCTCTTACTTGGTGCTGCTGCATACAGCTGCATGCAGCTGGCCACCAGGTCTCTCCTTGTAAGAAACGTGTGAAGGTCGTCTTGCCATCAGCTAAGTATATTCTGAATGAAGTCTATGGAAGTTGGGCTAAGTGTACCAGAGATGAGAATAGATTTTTCCGTGCCCTAAATGCTGCACCAAACCCTACTGTCTATTTTGAGGTGAATAAAATCTGCAAATTTGCTTTCTGTTGTTTCAGATTAAGCATGAGGATATTCTCTTTAATTTCTTTTCTGTTATTACTGTATAAGAATGATGGTCTTGACATTTTTCTACGGTTATGGCACAGTGTTTTCAAATGCTTAGGTCAGAAAACATCACGTGTAAGCATGATATTTCTATTGTTGCTTCTCAAAGGATAGAAATTTCTTCCCCAAGCACTGCTGTGACATGATGTGTGGTGGAGACACAGCTATTCTGAGCATCTCCCTGTCAATGTGCTAGTGCACTTAGTTTATGGTTCACAAACCTCAGCTAGATGCCTGAGAGCCCTATGAAATATATGGAAGAGCTGGATGCCTGAGAGCCCTATGAAATATATGGAAGAGCTGGATGCCAGTGAATGGGATGCACAAAAGCTACGGACCTGAGCAGGCAGCATTCTGGCATAGTTGAGGCAATGCAGAGAAGAGAACTGCACATGAAATACTCCTACTTGGATTTAAGCTCCAGCCCTGTATGAAGTAGGACATGCAATCTGAAACACTTTTGTGGGTTTAGATGCTTTCACCACCCATGTACTGCCAGCTCTCTATCTCGGTGATAACTCACAGAAAAAGTGGAATTCATGAACACACCACTTATGTTATGGGCTAAATGCTTGCACTGCTTGCCTAGGGAATGGGAAACTGTGCTTCTTGTTGCCTTGCACTGCCCAGGAGAGCTCCCAAGCCACCAGCTGTAATGGAAAATAGGAGTGGAAACACCTATTGAAGCACTGTGAGTGCAATAAAGACTGAAGGATTCATAGGGATGGGAGCAGTATGACTCTGCAACTCATTGGAGAGGGCACAGTGATATCTGTTATATACATATGAACACAGTTTAGTCTTTTAATTAAGAATTTGTTGCTTTTAGTCAGATCCTGGCCCCAGGGACTTTGATGAGGGCTCTGACCGCTATGCTGTTGGATATAACATTATCTATGTGATAACTCATCTGTGTGAGTTTTGGTTAAGTTTTTTCTAATGTGGTAATAAGTGGCCTGACTGAGGTGCTTTGTGCCAGCAAGGTGAATGTTCTCGGAGAACCCAACCCAGTTCAGACCTTTTGGGGAGGTGGGCTCTCAAGCGCCTTCTTTTACATTTTGAACAGACTGAAGTGTGGGACAGTCACCAAGATACCAGAGTAATATATTTGAGCGTGCAGGTGATTGGGTGGATCTGAACTGTAAATTCTCAGGTGAATGAGAAATGACTACGTGGCTTGAGCGTTGTTTCAGCTGTTGATTTCTCTTTCAGGCTGAGTGACCATTAGTGAGTGAATGGGCTCCTCTGGGAAGGCTTGTCCTCACACCATGACAGCTGACAAGTCAGAAGTTGGAGAGTTAGCTCTGGAGCCTCTGCTCACTTGCAAGCTGTGTCTCTGTGAATATTCCCTGGATAAGATGACTGCTCTTCAGGAATGCAACTGCATCTTTTGTACTTCGGTAAGACCTAGGCCTTTATGTTATAGGAGCAGGGTATTGGAAGATAGAACTGTGAGATGTCCCATACAAGAAGTATGTGTTACCCATGCTGACAGAGGATACTTTCCTAAAGGGTATTTGGTGTTAGTCTGTCTTGCCTTATTTAAAAAAACTTCTTTGTCATTCTGCTTTTGATAATTCATAACTCTAACAGACAAATAACAATAATTCATAGTAGTAAACGGGGAAAAAACATGCATTTTAAGACTCCCTAATAACAAGCACAGCCTATATGCAGTCTCAGTGTTTATTTTTTTCTGAAGCAAAGATTTTGAAACATCATAGCATAACTGGGATTTTGTTTCCCTGTTATCATTTTTTTGAGTACTCAGAGACCTTTTGAGGCATGTATGTAGCTTTTAAAGGCAATGAGAAAATGAAAATAAAAGTGAACCTTGGTTTCCTAAACATTTGCATTTGCAGTCTGTGCTGCAGAGATGTTGCCCAGGTCATGCATTGCTTATACTTGTCAGTGAGGACTTTCTGTCCTGCAAAGTCAGATCAAATAAAGCTGGTGGAAGTGATAAAGATGAGCTGATAAAAGCCCCGCAGATATTAGTACTCTTCTGGTCTCTTTGTCAGCATGGGAAAATGGAGCCAGTTTCCCTGGCCATAGTGACCTTGATGTACCTGACTAATGGATTTTGGAAACGGGTCAGAAGCCACTGGAGGATGTTGTTGTTTTTAACTCAATACATGCACTTGGTTTTATTTTTTAACAACAAACTGTGGATAAACCTCAAGCAAGTAGATTTAAGTTTTGCCCTTGATGGTTTCAACTCATGGAATAAGTACGATATTTGCGAAGCCAGCTTGAGTGAGAGTATCTCCACTTACTCTGAATTCAGAGTGGCTTAAATAGGATAAGAATCTAGCTGTGTGTTTAAAGAAACTAGGATAAGATTGATTAACAGGCATTTTCAACCTGAACTTCATGAAGTTTGTTTTCTATCCTGACTTCCAGAAAACCTTTCCTTATTTTAGTTTGTAACAAAAGTTTTAAGAGAAAATGCCTAACAGGTAGGTATGAAGATATTGCCTAAATTAGAAAAATTTGGAGAAGCTGACAACTTTACAGCGATACCACTGTTCTCCAAGAATTCTGTGACTGTGATTTAGTATGATTAATGGCACATTAACCTCAGTGTAAGCTAGGCAGAGTAACCCTTTTACTCCTGGGGAAGGAAGGACTGATGAGGACTGTGCCAGGCAGACTTGGGCTCTCCACTCCTACAAGGCACACTAAAGGGAGGGGTCAGTGATGGCTGAGGATGTTGCTGTCCAAACCCTGTTGGTTATCCCCTGTTGGTGCCTCAGCTGCCGCCCCATACATACTTGGCCGGTAATGGGAAGAACATTTGTCAAGGTTTCCAGTGCCATGACAGCGAAGTGGAAAGTACAGTCACAGTTGTTTGGCATCTGTGCAAACTTTGCTGAGTTTGTCTAAAACAAGAGCCAGCCATGGGTGAGCGCTGAATGCTGCTGGGAGAAGCCTTTAGACATGCTCTATTTATTTCAGTGGGTGTAATATGTCTCAATTAAGCTTATGCTCCATGTCTACCCTTTGTCTGACTGTTGCTGCCTGTGTCTGAACATCCTCCCAATGGACATGTCTGGGCTGATGCAACAGACATGTAGATCTTGTGTCCTTTAACAAGCGAGGCTCTGGAAACTTCTAAAATGCTTATATGTTTTTCTTTCTTGAATCCAGAGCAGCTTCTGGGAGGCATACGAGTTGCACCTTTGGGCAGCTTCCAAAGAGCAGTGTCAGAAGCACCTTGCCACACAGCCAGCAGTACTTGCACTGGTATATAATGTCCTAAATTTCCTCCCGCCTGTTCCAGGGCTTCTAGATACCATCACACTTCCCTTAAGACAGATATTGGGGTAAGAACGTCCACTATGAGATCAAGCCCCTATCAGTTTTTCAGCTAGCAATGATTTCAGCTTGTATAGCTTACTCTTATTTTCTGTCTCTAAGGTTAATTGTATAGATCCAAGAGTAGTATTAAATTTGAAGTAGAAGAGGGCTTGATATGGACATAAGGGGTTCTGCTCAACTGTGGTGAACCTGTTAGTTTTGTTATTTTTTTGTTTTATTACACAGGTGAGGTTGGATTGTTTTAGCTAACTGTAATGATGATTCTGCATCTGTGACTGTTTTTCACTACATTTTTGGCTGTGGAAGTAATTCGAAATGGTTACTATTTAGGCACTGTGGTTGCAAACATGTATCTCCTTTCCACTTGTAGTCTGTAAACCCAAGGAATTTAAATGAGTTAGAATTGTGTACAGCTATTTTTTTTCAGCTTGTAATAAACACAATACCTCGTAAAAGCTGTATTCAAGCCAAAGTAAGTAAACTGTGTTTAAGAGGGTATATGTTTGCATTTTGGTGGAATGTTGCTATTAAGACAGGAGTTTTTTAAGTAGCTATAAACATCTTTACTCTCTCTGTTCAGAGAAAAAAAGCAAATGGCTTGTAGAACACACTTGCTGTCTTACTTGTTAGCCCAGTCTGAATAGCCTTGTATCCGCCTTGTATTTCTCAACATTCGTTGCACTTGGGGCAGGACTCCACTAAAATGTGAGATAAAGCACACGTTTGAACATCCCAAGAATTTGGAAACTGTAGTGTACCTGGTGGCTTGGCTTCATTGTGTTTGGACTATATTAGTTTCAGATGAAAGACTGATATCTGAAGAGGATTGGGCAGGTCTGTGAAGTATATTTTCATCTTCAAAGGTTGTAGAGGACTGCACTTCATATTACTTGGATCATTTCCTATGCCTATAAAACCTTTGTGAAGTGCCATGCTGTGGTGCTCACTCGTACGTGTCTACATGTTTCACTATATGTATTGCTTAAGGTGCATGGTTTATGCTACTTGCCCCATTCCCAAGAGGGAGAGCATCTCATCTGTCCATGATAATGCTTATCTTGGTTTTTGTTCTGCCAGTCATCTTTCTTGTGTATTTGGTGGGATGTCCTTTCTATCTGTAGTCCCTTGTGCTTACCGTGTCTTGCAATTTTTCCTTCCTTGGATGCACCTATGTGCAAGTACACAGTTTTTTTCCCTTTGGTGGTCACATCGCTCACATACCTACCTAAAATAATGATGTGCTGTGTCTGGCTACAATCACAGTGTTATAAAATGCAGTGGTTCATTGCACTTATATCTGGATCCAAGGCAAGCTAATATTAATTACATCCTGGCTGATGACCTTACGAAATTATATTTTGAATATGTCACTTGCATCTAGTCAGTTTTTCTACATATTTGTATCCTTCACTCTTCTCCTTCCTCCCCTAGATAGGTCTAGCAGTACCTCACTCAGACAAGACTCAGGAGTTCTGAGTGGTGCCAGAAATGGAGAGGCCAACTTCCCTGCTTTGCCTTTGGAGGGACCACTGGGTGTTGCGCAGGCTTTGGTGCCCATTAGACTGGCTGGAAAGTACACATTTTGGAGATGACCACCTTTTCAAAACCTGGCTGAAACTGGGAAAACAGCTGGGAGAGACGATGAGTGGTGTGATCACATGCACCTCGCTTCCTCTTGCTGGAAATGCCCTGGTAGCCAACATAGCATAAGTTACCCTTTGGAAGCAGTAGTGAGGAGTGGAGGACTGGCGGTAATACTGGAAATCTTAAGGGTCTAGTGGAAGACTCAATGTGAGTCTGTAGCCTGTAAGCAGTCATGGAGGTGAGGTTTTACCAGGTGTGGTTAAGATGGCCTTGGTGGCAGTGGTGGCAGGAGGAAGCCACTGTAGTGTTGTTATGGAATAGGTGGTTTTGAGAGTCAGTAAAAAAGGTGGTGTCAGCTTCTTCCCTGCACACCAATTCCATTTGATTTTGTCTTTCCTCTTTCCCCCACACTAAGCATTTCAGAGTCCTGATGAGAATTAGGTGAGTGATGAATGGCATTACTGCTATTTACATCAAGCAGCAGCTTATAGCCGTTTGCTCTGTTACTTACTGAGAAAGTTCTAGATGCCTAAGACAACATGTGACAAACTCAGAAAACAGAAGATACTTTCATGCATTTCCTTCTGTGTTATTAGCACATGTTTATGCAGAACTAGCATGATTCACCTTTCTTTTTTTTCCAAAGAAATTCTTTGTTTGGTCTTGTACTTCTGAGAGGTGTGTGAGGTAACTGAGTTACAAATCCTGCAAACCAGATATCACAATGATCCACCTGTCTGATATTTTGGTGCACACAATGCAGTCTTAATGAGATTAAACTTCACACAACCTTAAAAGGAGATGTCAGTGTGCAATGTTGACTAGAAGCACAGGTAGCTTCTGGGTATTCTACAAGCAGAAGGTTATCTAAAGGCGTTTGTGAGAAGATTTTCTGTTGTAGCTGTGTGTTACAGCAAGGCCAGGGGCCAGACATCCCTGCTTGGTGAGTGAGGGCCCTGGGATGCTCCAGCCTCTGAGAATGGGGCTTGCACGCTGCTGCCAGGTACTTTTGCTAGAGGGGAAGGGCAAATCCTTCCAGAAATATGAATTTCTCTGTTGTGTTTCACCAGCAAGACACTCTAAGGCTCCTCTGCTTTCCTTAGTCTTTTTAAGAGCAGCTGTGCATTGCTCTGCCTCCTTCAGGTTTCTAAATACTGGCGTTTTGTCTTTAATGCTGTGAAGTCTCAGATTGTTTGTGCAGGGTAGCACTGGGGGCAAACTGATGTGAAGGATCAGCAAAAAACATGGGCAGAAAAGCCTGAGAGCAGAAACAACCGAGTAGATCAAAGACAAGGAGGAGGCAGATGACAAAGAGCATGAGATGCCTGCTGAATGGAGCAAATGTACACAAATACTCCAGTGAAAGACTATTAAGTAAAACTTCTGAGTAAGGGAAAATTTGGATTTGCCTTCATCTGGCCAGCTCTGGGTTTTAGTATCCCTTCTGTTTCTTTGTGCTAATTTTCAAGAAGTTTCGGTACCCTCTTCTTCCTCTTCTCCGTACTAGGAGACACTGGCATGTGCTCATGGCTGCATCAGAACACTACCTTGTCCTCTTTCTAAATAGACCTTGTCTTGCAGTGCCCTCAGGTTGTTTTCTGCTTCCACCTACAGCTATCAAGTTTTGACATTTTGGATTGTTTTTTTTTCTAGCTTGACATTTGAAATGGTTTGGAATAGCTTTCTTTTAAAGTTATAAAAAGAAAATTCATACCTGGCACTAAACACACTTTTATAGTCATTTAGATGGTTCAGGAAGTTCTTGTGTGCACTTCTGCAGTATCACACGACAGGCAAGAGTTAGTAGGGGTACCAAAAGAGCACAAATGTGTCCATTGCCATTTGATGGATGCTGCTGTTTAGGAAGAAGGGCTACATGTTTCTAAAGTCAGTAGAGGTGGCAGCACCTCGGTGGTGGCCGAGGGAAGACAGGCAAGGAAAGAGGAAGTAATGTGTTTAGTGACAGCACCGCATTGGTGAATTTGATATTATCTCCATTTAACAAAGGAAGAAACAGATGTGAATTAAGTTGTCGGTGCCTCAGAGTGCCACAGTAACTGGGCCAACCTGTGACGGTAGCCCCATGGTCATGTCTGTTTTGTAGCTGTTGGGAAGGCCAGGTTTGCCCTGATACAGGTTTGTTTGCAAGAGAAATGATATTCACAGCTGATTTGGTTTTGGGAAGGATGAGTTTAATTGCTAATAGACTTGATTAATCTAGTTTTAAGACTGTTGAAAAATACTTGAGAGATTCCAGGAGTTTGATTAACACACATTGAAAGCAGCTGGCCATTTTAGGGGTTGAACATCTAGGAGTGTAGATGTCATGAAAATGATGAACATATTACTGAACGTTATGTACATCTGTCATAAACACTATGAGTACTGGTTTGTGTTTTGGTTTGGGGGGGTTTAATTGAGTACACAACTGATGAAATGTTGAGTGGATCGGGTGGTTAAATATAGAGTTCTGACTTGAACTGTCTCACCAAAGTCAATAATCCTACATATTCCACATAAAACTACATCGCTACAAGACTGTTTTGTCCTGTGTATGCATTGAAGAACAGGTAACAGGTAAATGATAAGAAAGAAATGAAAACTGTGTCTTATTAAATAAAAAGTACATATACACGGTGCAGAATAGAAACAAAATCTGAATGCCTATCTGTTGATCTGTTTTCAGTCATAAGACACTCTGGAATGACAACTGAAAAGTTATGTTTCCCTTCCATTTACAGTTTTGGGTTTTTTTAACTCCCTCCCCCAATTTTGGGATAGTAAAAAGGCTGAAGCTAAAAAAAGCTCCACACTTAAACCAATACAGTTTTGAGGACAAATCTGGAAGAGAGATTTAACATTTTAAATGTTTTATGGATTTTGAGAGGGAAACCTGAGCTTTTCTTGATTTTTGTGCAATTCAAATTGTTTTTAAGTTATACCTTAGCAGGAAGGACCTTCTTCTCTTGGCAGAATCAATCAATCATTTCTTGCATTTTAATATTTAAAGTAGATCATGCCCTAGTAGTGGCTAAGAAATACCGTAGATCTGGGGTTTTTTTCCCCCTTTCGCAGTTCAATTAAAGTCAAATACCCTTTACTTATTCTGTATCAACAGCTGCACAGTGGTCAGCAGCAATATCTGTAGCATTTGACAGGAAAACAGGCCAGCCCTTTCTGTTTTTTCCTTCTTCCTAGCCATCCCTCCAGCTTTCTTAATAAACTACCTGTTGAATTTTGTCACGTCACGTATGTGGTTTCTTTTTACGCTTTTGCATCCAAATCGATGCATTTAGGGAGCTGATAGCTGCATGCAGATGGGAGATGAGCAATGTGATGGAACATGTCAAGGTACTTGAAAAAGCAATATGTAGGAATGATTGAGAGTCATCTTTTGTCTCTGTTACAGAGATTATCTGAAAATGGCTTTGAATAGAAACGTAAGATTTCACAGTGAAAGGGGTATAGTGCCTTTGTCACATCATTACCTAGCAACATAATACTGAAATTATACTTTGAACTCATTCTTATGTTAAAATGTAGAACGGTTATGGTTTCTTTGCAGATTAAATATATTGCCAAACAGAATTTTTTTTTTTTGATCAATGCATTAAAATTCCTCTCCATGCAGTATGCTTTTGGGAAAAAGTTAGAGCAGCATATAGAAGGCTTGATATGAAGAACCCATGAACAGCCTGAGCAAAATTTGCTGCTGACCATAAGGACATTTTTGAAGTTTAGAAGAAGTGTTTATTACTGAGATTTTTTTTATGTTACTAGTTTGTGCATTGCTGGATTGAGCTTGTCAGTGCTTTTTAAAGATTCTTGTTACAACATACACTTTCAGCAGAGCCTCAGCTCCAGGAGAAGAATGTGTACTTGGTACATAAATATTTACCTAAATTGTAATCCTTCTTACAAGTCCTGCAAGATAAAAAAAATAAATGAGTAATTGTTACACGTACTACGATAATTCAACCCAGGTACTTTTCAGGCCTTAACTTACTAGATACTCAAGAATAGCATTTTGTGAAGTATGTAAGTGGATATTGACCTTATTTTGTTAAATGGAGGAAAGTGATGGCCTGAAAGACAAAAACGGCATAAGAGAAAAAGAAACTCTTGCCCCTAAGTGCTTAGACAGCAAATTATTTGAGAAAGGTCTAATCCTACATTATGAATCTCAGGCAATTAAAAGATTACTTGTAGTACTTTTTCCACTGAAGCTGACAGAAGTCCAGCAGAACTTTGCTTGGAAAAATTAGATCTGCACTGAAACCTTCTATTAGGTGTACTGAATTTTACTTGTCACATTTGAATTGATCCCTCTTGCTTGATTGCATCAGGATTTTGTTATGTATACCAGAACACAGATATTGTACGTGGTTTAGTTGCTCAGTGGGGAAAGTCTGAGTAAACTGAATGTAGCTGATTAGGGTTTAGTTGCAGGTGTGGAAGTTAAAATTCCTTGGATTGGTGTCAACTAGTTCTTTGAGGGGTGAATGTAATGGAGTTAAACCTCCAATGTCATCTGCACTCAGCAGGATTCAAACCTGGTCAGCAAGACCTCAGTAGATTTTTAGTCTGTTGCCTCAACCATTCTGCCTTGACTGTGTGATGCATTGGTGGAAACCTCACTGTGCTGGTAAGGAAGGTCACTGTTGATGACTTGCTCTGGCCATGGAGAGTAAGATGATGGTATGACTGTCACTGTAAGCCACAAGTCCTGTGGTGTGGCTTCTTCAGCCACTGACTGCTCTCTGTGCTTGTAAGGCACCGTGCTGCGGGACATTGGCAGGAGACTGTAGCCCAAGGATGTTGAGACCTGGCAATTTCTTAGAAGTCAAGATTAAGGTCCTTTTAAGGAACTCTTAATACCACAGAAGGCTGAGTATCTTAATCTTACTTTCACTTTGTAGCGTAGGTAGTGTGTGCAGTTTTCCTAACTGAGATTAGGAGATTAGCTGATTTTTCTATAAAATGCACAAAAAGTCTTACCATTCTATGTCTGTATACCATATTCTCCAGAGTGTGGGAGGACATACTGCTGAGAAGGTCAGTCATGATTCTTTATATAGAACATTGAATCCTTTTTTCATCACAATTGCAATTTGTACATCTTTTGAGATGCTTTTATTTGCTACTTTTCAAGAAAGTAGCTAAATTATTGGCTGAGCTGTAGATAATAGTAAAATCTCTCTAAAAACAGTCTTGCTCTTAAAATGAAGACATATACTAAAATTTTAGTGATTTTCCACTGTCTCTTCTTTGCTGCTAACTTGAGAAAAAGGGAACAAGAAGTTCATATTATCAGTCGCGTACAGGCTTAGGTAAAAAGCCTCAGCCTTCACTGGTAAATATTAAATGCTTCCTTTGAGTTTCCCAGCGCCTTTAAGTCCTCCCATCAGCTTCTTGAATTGCACCCACAGCACCTTCTCCAAGCACAGAAAATCAAGTCAGAAGATTTAATATCCATAAAAAACATTTATCAGGGAGATTTCCTGTGGAGAATTTGAAGACCCCTGGCACTGCACAGACCTGTTATAAAATCTCTCCAAGACACCCTCTGAAAGCACAGCACCCTCCAAAAGTATTGCAGAAGGCTCCGGTTGCTCACCTATCCTCGCCTACAACTATGTAGAGGGCTGGAAGAGAAGGAGAATCCAGATGCATTAGCGATACTCAGAAACCTCTGTTCTCCTGGCTTGATACCCCTAATGATTTAGATAATGTGTATTGAAACTGATTGCAAAAACCATACTGTGGATTGAAGCTCCTTAAAAGGTTCATGGCCATCCTTGCACGGAAGGGTAATTGTCAGCGCGCCGAGCTTCTGTCCTGGAAGTCTAAATTAAGAGCAAGCCTCTGGGCTGCTGCTAGGCCTGCAGTAGCTTCTCAGGCTTTGTCCTCCCTCTGTAATGGGTTGACCTGAGCTGCCCCCAGAATACAAATCCACTGTAACATGCTGTCAGAACAAATTACTAACTATCAGGCAGCACCACAGAGGAGACAGAAGTCAGGTTCTTAGCAAAAGTAAAAGGTTGCTCTCCTGTGCTTGCTGAGGAGTTAAAGTAAAGCTAAATGATTCGGTGGGAGGGAAGCATTCCCCCTTTCCCAAATGCTGCCCTGAGACTTGATCCAGAAAGTAATCAGGTTTCTCACGAGGAGAGGGAGTGAGATGTAAGGAGGCTTTGCTGGAGCATCATCCACATACTTAAGAAGTGCACCCAACACGCTGCAGTGCATGCAGGCTTTGGGAAAGAGACTTGGAAGGCAGAATTTTCTGTCCACATAGTTCATGGTGAAGGCTGGGTACAGGCACAAACCAGGGAGGAAATTGGTGCAGGCAGAGAGCACTTGATACTCTCTTTTCCTTGTGAGACTGTCCAAAGCCAGCTCTTTAATGAATATTGGGCTGCAGAGGCAGGTCACCCATCTGTGTCAGTAATGGGGCTGTCACCCTGGGCTCTGGAGACACTGGTTTTGGCTTTCCCTGTGCCACCCACTGCTTACGCCCAGACTGTGGTGGCAACAGATATGGACAGGGTCCCAGTAGCTCTGATGTCTGTAGGGTACCTGCTCCCAGGCACCACTGTGGTTATGTACCTGCTTCTACTTACTGCATTGTGGAGAAGCTGCATGTGCCAGGGGAAGGATTTGAGCTGGTGGTGTAACATGTTTTGTAAGCACTGTGCCTGGGTGCCTTTGGGAAAGGTGGGTGAGAAGGTGGGACAAGGATCTGAAATTGCTTGAATAATAAAAGAATAGCTCCTGGTTAAATCTGGGCTGGTATTCCCTAGGGAGCCGATACTGCCTTCAGTTACTCACATGATTTCTTTTTTGCTCTTCACCTGTGAGTATCTCCCTCCCCTCCCACATACGACTCGCGCCAGCAATTCCTTACAGCCTGCTGTGCTGCTTTCTTATAGGGGTGCGTGCAGTTCTGAATCCATTAGTGCTCAATGAGCTATATATTTAAAGCTTACCATTTAAGTTATACCCCTACATCCTTTTAAACAAATACACTTCGTTCTAAAGGAACACACTTCAAATATTTACAAATCAAAAGTAAGCTTATTAGAAATGCCACTTAAGCTGATTCTACTTGCTTGAACTAATATGTCCATCAGAATTAACGAAAATGGTGGGTGTGGATGTTTAAATAGAGACAGACAGAGTAATAAAGAAACCTCATTTCCATTTATAAAAGTCCTAATTATCCTGACATTTAAGAGGGTACCAGCTTTCCAATAAAAATACAAATGAGAAAATTTCTTTAATCAGAGCACAATATGCAAGGCCTTCTTGAAACAGTCCAAAGTAATGCAGACGTGAATGTTAAATACCTTTAAATACTAGAAAAATGGTTTGTAAAGAGTCCCGGATGTTTTCCAGAGCTGATGCTCTGAAAGGCTGTGACTTCCCTATAACCTACCTAGTAGCTTTTGAACTCAGTGCCAGTTCTGAAAGTTGGCAGAAAGGTAGAGGTCTCAAAGACCTTATGCTTTGATATAATTATTGAAAACTGATGGGGCAAATCTCTACAAATCTGTAGGGAACAAAGCTGCATCAATCCTGCTGCTTGTGAAGTATGTTGGTTTTCATTTACATTGAACTAAGCAAGCTATGAACTATACCAGTGTCTGCCAGAATCCGTATTTTGTTATCATGTTAACAGTGATTTGCTATTTATTGTATGCTTTGTTGTTACTTTGAGGAGACTTGTTATTTGTTTGATTTAGGAGTGAGCTCACTTGCCTGTGTAGTTTGGAGATACAATTTGAGCACTATTCTTAGGTCAATTGCACTGGTTTTATGCCATGATTTTATTAAAGACTATATAATATGTGTGAAAAAGACAAGCTGAGTATATTTGAAACTGGCATGCCAAATAAAATTTGGGGAAAACAGAGGGCTTTTTTTTTTTGTCTTGGGGAGGGAAGGCCTGCCAGTTTTGTGTAACAAAACAATTTAGAAACGTTCATAAGAAAGCCTGGTACCGGAAATAGACTTTGAATTCCTGCTCAATAGACTGGAGGCATAGAATAAATCATAGTAAAGCATGGAAATTACCTAAACTCTGTGGGAGTGCTGGGAAGGAGAGAAAGAACTCATAGTTGTGCTTCTACGACAGGTTATAACCTCCTAACCATGTTACACACCCCCTTCCCCTTTTTATGCAGCTGAGAAGAGTGATCCCTTTCTTGTAAATGAGATCTACAATTTAGACTGCTGGCTGAGAGTCTGAATTAAGAACACAGGAGGAAAGACAAAAGAGTGAAGCCTGTTTAATTAGGATGTAGGATACACCCTGCCCTAAATCCTCCAATCTGAGTTTAGCAGAGCATAGAGATTGTTAATTCTGAAAGGTCTGACTTGCTGACTTGGGTAAATGCAATGCTTGGCAGATGAAGTAATGCATAATTAATTGTTCTTTGTTGCATTCTTTCCAATGTAATGACTTGTAGCATTCATGCTTATAATAATTGATGTTTTCTTTGTGCAGGAGCTTCAGGACAGCAAATTAAAGCAGTGGAGGTGGTAGCTGTACAGCAACTCAAGCATCTGTGTGCTACCAGCATGTGGGCTATAATTTTTTTTTCCTTTTCTTTACTTGTTTCTAGTGCCTAAAACAATATGTACAGCTGGCAATTCAAGAAGGCTGTGGTTCTCCTATCACATGTCCAGACATGGTATGCTCGAACCATGGGACCCTACAAGAAGCAGAGGTATCAACACTTTTTTCTTTCTCTTTTTTTTTTTTAACATAAACCCCCAAACCTCTTTATCTACATAATAAATGTGATAGTACATTTTTTTTCTCCCTTTAATTACCGTTCATGAGCTTTTGGCAAGGAGCCTGCCTGACAAGAGGAACTAGAAACAAAACAGATGTTTGTCAAGGATTTTGATCACTTTTCCCCTCCTTGTGTGCCTTGAGGAAAGGCTTACTTGGCATTTGGACAACCTCTGAGTTGCCCATGCAGGTGACTTGACCAGAATATCCAGTATCCCAGAAGTGCTGAGCCTCCTTTAGCACTGTGAGTTAAATTGGATTTGATTTGATTGCAAGCACTGAATTTCTTACACCTCTCTTAATTTAAGAGCAAGAACTCAAACTGATGGTACACAAGGCCAGAATTTCTTCGTGTATGTTTATATTGTGTAAACACTCAAGTCTGTATAGTGATAGGGAAAGAAAGGTATTTGCATGGCACTGGGTAGAAGTAGGTCTTCAGAGATACGAGAATTGTCTTAATTCCCAGGGCAGAGATGGGCGAGGTTGAGAGCTCAGGAGCTAAATGACGTTTAGGCAGAGCTATTTGCACACCTGGCATGTGCACAATCTGCCAGAGTAACTGGGAGTGTCAGTTTGAAATCTGGTGGTGGAGAAATGGAAGGGAAAATGTGTTGCTTGGACCTTCTTGCACTGCTTGGGACAACGGGGCTCCGGGGGGCTGCAGATGGCCCCTACTAGACTGCCTGATGGCTTCCTAGCAGTGCTCAAGCAGCCTCCTGCCAGACGTACAGCTGGTGTAAAGTTTCTGAATTGGGCATAGCGACAAACCTGTGACATGGGAAGGAGCTGTTGGCAGCTTGGCTGGAACCCTCGTATGTGCCCGCTGTCCTGTGCCCCTAGAAGGCCATGGAAGTCTCTGGGCAAATCTGATGTTGCCCTGCGGCTCTTCTTGCTTACTTACTGAGTGAAGTAGGCTCCTGCTGGGCCTGAAAACACAAGCAAGAAAAAGAACAAACGAGGAAAAAAGGTGCCTAAGGGATCCTGGCTAGTTTTGTGCTTTTTCTCTGCATTTGTTTGCAGGGACAAAATCAAAGAGAATCAAATCTCCATCCCCCAGCTGAAGAAAAACAGCTTATTATATTCTGAGTTCCCTTGAGCCCTATGTATACAGATGACATAACTGTGGAAGAAGTAGATAATTCTGTTCAAATGCAATCAGTGGCAATGCAATTCCCAATACCAAAAAAAGCCTTTTTCTCCAGAAAAAATTCAGGATGTCCTCTCCAACATGCATTTGGAATGCCATGCTTAGCTGAATCAAGGTCTGGGAGTCACAGCTATGTTTGTTATGGTGAGCAGTCATATGGTGGAGCATTTCTTTGAGTCCAGCTAGTGCAGAAAGTAGCCAGCTGTTTTCCCTTCCTCTTTTCAGCTGTGTAGATACAGCCAACAATCTCCCACCATTTGCACCAGCTTGAAGGCAACTGGCCTTTATTGAAAATGTGTTTTTTAAAGAAAATTAACAAATGGTAGGAAGAATTCTGCTGTCTTAAGCAAGGGTTACAATGCTAGAGGAATTACAGAGATGTATTTCCCCTTAGTAATGCAGGAGGACACTCCAAGGCGTGTATTAATGGATCATTAGCTTAATCCTCGGATGCTTTTTGGGCTGAAGGCAGCCCAAATGTGCATTAGTGCCCTGTGGGTGAATTAATGTTCTGACGCTCCCTTTTGGCGATGAGCTTGAGACACAGACCTTCCGCTTGAAAAGCAAACAGGCTGAAGCTGGTTGAAATGAACTGCTGATGTATTTTACCAAATACCTATTTCTTTAAGGAAGAATACTCTCCCCAAACCCAGGAGCAATAGCAAGAATAGATTGCCGCTGTTAATAATCTGAAAGATTAGTATGTAAGCTACATAATACGTATGAGCACTCTGTGTTCTTTTTCTTCTCTATAAAGGTTGTTCTGTGTGAAAATGTGGCCTTTAATAGCTGTTATTTAAAAAAAACAGAACCTTATTCAGATAGGAGAGAATATGCTTAAATATGGTTGTTGTTTGGCATGAAAGTACTATGTAGAATTACAGTTTATTCATTGCACACTCTGAAACTGGTGGTGCAAAAGTGTGAGCTTTTTCATCTCTGGAGGGTCTGGATTGTTCTCTGGCTTCTGTCAGGAAAAGACTCCTTGCCAGGACAGTGCAATGAGGAATGACGTGTTGCCTGTACCGGTAGGGGGGAAAAAGGTCTTTTTTCTCTACTGTGTTAGCATCAAGGGTTTGAAAAAGTGTATTTTTCATGTCATGTCCATTTGAGACTGGGCTGTGTCTGATGTTTACCAGGTACCATTACAGTCTGGAGAAAGAATAGCAGTTCAAACTGTCTTTGTCATGAAGATGGTGAAAAATTGGTTCCTATACTTCGGGCTAAATTGTGTCTAATATGTGAGCCAACATGTTTTTTTGTTTGCTCCTTAAATGCCTTTTGCACAAGGGAGACAAGATGAACTTAAGCATAATTTGAAAGAAAAAAAAGAAAGCTTATAAGCAATTTATAACAGTATAATTATGAAAATTCCTCTCCTTTCTTCTGACAAGGTCCTTATTCAATATGTGTAACGATTCTTCAGTGCTTTCCAGTGACCTGTTTGTCTCATTGTGAATTAAGTCTGCTTTCTGTTATCGGTAAAGTTCTTCAGAATTTATCTTGTTCAGTATTAAATAATGAGAGCCTTTTCACAGCTCACACCTTGATTCTGAGACACGCAGTGCTTGTGGTGCTTTTGGGGAGTGGAGAGGGACAGAAATTCCGGTTAACATTTTAAACAGAGAATAGAATTTCTTATCGTATGTCTCATGAAGAAATGAACAAGTGTAAATTGCGGGATTGTGTCTCTCTCAACCAGCTGAATATTTCAGCAGTGTTTAGGGAGTAAACTGCTTATTCACAGAGTACAGGAGATGTTGGGAGTTAAGGCTTTGCTTTCAGTGAGCTAGAACATTGTGTCTCACTCGACCTCAGAAGAAAACATTCCAGGTTTTTATTCTTGAAAAACATAAAATGAAAAGTCATTTGAAGTAGAAAATTGTACTTATCAATACTTTGAAAATACGCTCCTGATACTCCTGTGTTTGGTTGTTTTTTATTTTTACTTTAACAAAATCTAGTTGAAAATGGTATGTTTCCCAGCAGCTTTTTGTTTTGACAAATAGTGCATTCCAACAAAAGGAGTTATTCCAGTGGAGTGCATGGAATGACGTACAATCCTAGGTCATATCTTGATCTGTTACATCAAGATAGCAGCTGCTTATAGTGTTGCTGGTTTTAAGCAGAAATAAATGGGTGTTTGTGGTGGGAAGGCAATGGGTTTGGCTGCAGAGTCTGTTTCAAATAGCTGGTTACACAAAAAAGAAAGGAAAGTTTAAAAGCAATCTCATTAAACATTTGCCCTTTCAAACTCTAACATAATACACAAGCATACAATAAAGAAAGATGATTTGGATTTCTTTCTGGAAGCAGAAGGTAGAACGAACATCTTATGTTAATGCAGCTCTCTGTAACCATGCAGGCTTCTTCTGTCTAGAATATTCCTGTCTCTCTTGGGAATTTGCTCTGTTGATTTAATTGGACCATTTAATATCCCTGATCTAAATAAGGGGTAATTTATCATGGTTTGAAATGGTTTTACTTGGTGCAAATCCAGTCACCAGTGTAAGTTTTGAATCTGGGTAAGTCTCAAGTGTATGCAGGGATTTCTAATACTATACTCGCTTAGATAATGTCTAGTGGATTGTGCTTTGCTGTTTCTGATTGCTATATTGTATAGAAGATTGTAACATTAATATCAGTGATCCATGTTTTCATAATCTGATTTGTATTAAAACTATGTAGCAAGGAGTAAAGGAGGCACTGATTTGGGCTCCCCTTTTGCCTCTAGAGTTCGACAAGGAGAATTACCCTTTTGCATGCAGTGCAGATTCTGCTTACTCTGTCTCTGTGAGTGCATGATCTATACCAGTGCTAACCTGGCAGAGGGGTTGTCAGCACTTGGTACTGCGGTGCTCAAATGGGACAGTGACCTGGATCTTAGAATTCTTAATTGTGCTATATTCCATATATAGCTGAACAAAAATCCCATTGGGAGTCAGGTTAAAATACTAATTTTATTTTTCATTTGAAAATCAGTTTACTTTTTGCTAGAGGGGATTCAAATGGTAAATGAGGAGGAAGGTGAGAAGAAGTTGCAGGCCGACCTATGTTTTTCAGGGTCAAAATTAAAATTTTTGTTCTTCTGACTTAGTCCCTTTAAAATAAATCCAAGGGGAGCAAATGAGAGAGTCTTAGTTTTGTTTTTATTTGTCACTAAATGAGAGAAGGGCTCCTTAAGGCACAAAATTAATAAATTAATGTTTCATAATGGCACTAGTGAGCATGGTACCTGATGAAGAAAGGAGTGGGTGTACTTACTAACAATTAAGAGATCGAATTCCCATACCCCTTTCAAAAGCAAGCCACAACCCAGGTTAAAAGTATTTTGTACTCTTTGCAAAACTCTGCGGTGCCCCTGTGAGTGGGACTTTGCAGAGGTGGACAATGCAATCCTTTGCAAGTGCAGGATCTGCCCTTGCTGTACATCCGCTAATACGAGAAAGGGAGAAGCACTTGTGCTGGTGAACTTGCCTCCCTTGGCATTATTGAGGTTTGATTCATAAGGGTGTGAAAGGAAGTAAGGTCGATTCAGTTTTCTTGATTGCCTCCTTGCGTCTTCCTTGAAAGCCTGAGAATAGGTGGAGTAGTGATTTTCACTTTCCGCTGTGGTAGCCAGTGTTTAAAAACAGGGGAGTTGTTCTTCCTTGGCTTCTGGTTACTGCACTGCCTGGATTACAAGGAACAGTCCACCTCAGTGTAAACAGAAGCCAATTATTCCATACCCTTTCATTTTCCTTCCTTTGCTCTTTTGTCTCGCACAGTAACAGTACCTCTCTACCACATTGGACAGTCTTTTTGGACACTTGACAAGGGTTCAGCTGGAGCCTTTTGTGGTAGTGAGCCTTCAAAATTTTGCTTTTTTCCATGGATGTTTTTACTTCAGGTGAAAGCTGCTGTTCTTAGCGAGAGCTCTTACATATTCTTGTGCTCTATGACAAGAGTACTTTAACTGCAGATGCTGCTTACAATGTATAGAAAATCAGAAAACTTATATCAACTCCCAACAATGTGATAAGTCTCAAATCCACATCTTTTCATTCAGGAGAGGAGGATCCTTGCCTCTCATTTTCTGTATTGGTTTTAGTATAACCATAACCCAGTATTAAAAAAAAATATGCCCCAAAACTTGTCCCGCAGTACTCCTTGCTGCATTGAATAATTTCATAGCCTAGAATAAAAAACTTCTGCTTTCTGATGTGCTCACGGTCTTCCTCTTTGAGCCCTTTGCCATCTGCCGTGTTGCTGGTTTTCAACCTCCCTGAATCTCCATCCTCTGTCCAGCCCAGAGGCGTGTGTGGTTGTGTAGGAGAAGGAGGTGTTTGGGATGGACTCTTAGGTGGGGCTGGAGAAGTTGTGTGAAGATGAACATTTAGGCTCTGATGGCAAGCAGGAGGACATAAAATACTTAATCTCTTTACTGTTCTTACAGTTGTCCGTAATTAAATATAAATGAGATTAAAAGTTCACTCAGGAAAGGCTTTGCTGTTTTTTTCAGGGGACCTGATACTCATATTTCACTTTTTTTTTTTTTTTAATCGAGTTTGCATGTACAGCTTTCATGTGGCTCTGAATTCACGCGGCGGCAGATTATGCATTCCTTTCCTCATGCCTAAAGATACCAAATCTGTGAGGGGCTTCAGCTCAGCATCTCTCAGATTGACCTCCATGTGAGTGCTATCAGGAGGTGGTCTTTCAAAGCCCAGGGAAGTCAGAGGTAACAAGCCTGGTGTTTCAGTGCCTAGAGCTTTGTGCAGGTAGGGGAGAGCTGAGCTCTGAAGGGGCTGTGTAGGAAGAAGAGTGGAATTGGGTGAAACCAGTGGGAAAGGCTGGCATGGGTAAGCTCAAGTTTTCAATAGGAGAAAGGGGAGCTTACAACACTGACTACTTCCCGTTGAAATCTGCAATAAAGCTACTAACTCTGCTCCCACCATAGTCAAAAAGGCCAGTTTTTAGTATGTGGGAAATTCTGGCTTAATAGAACTGCTCTTGGAAAACTGCTTGTTAAAAGCAAGAGCAAACACAAAAAGACCCCAGACAAACAGTTCACCTAAGTAGCTCTTACAGCACTGAGGCTTGCTGTTTTAGTTTAGTTGTAATGAAGAAAAATTTAAAATATTTGCCAGTGCTTACCCAGCTAGAGAAAAGCAGATTGTTCTCTTGCTTTCCAAACTCCATTTAGATTAGAAGCTGCCCTGGGAAGGAGAGGGCAATACTGAAATGATGTTTCTTGTGGGTTTTGCATAACTTTGTTGGTTGGCTTCATTCTTTGCTGAAGCAGCTGAACTTTACTCTGTTCTCATTGTTTGATTATTTGTTTTCCAAGAGTGTTTCTGCTGACTTCTGATGCACAGGTGAAGAATTTCCGAGGAAGCTCACTGTGTCGTACAGTCATATTAATATGATATTGTTTAGCTTCATACTTTCAATGCCTTCATATTAGAAATAGCTTATACTCTGAATTCAGAGACTGAACAAGGACAGTATTTTGATCCCAGGACTGACTTACTAGACTAAGGATATGTTTTGTAAAGATTTGTTGGTGTTTCCCATTTTTATATTAAATCTTTTGATTTCATCAACTCTAAGTCTTTTAAGCATCTTTGAACACTTAAATCTTGACATCAGTTGGATTATTTTTTGTATTATGTTGGTTTAGGTCAAACAAATGATCCAAATATCTGCTTCAAAATGCAAGTTTAGTTCTAATTGATCTGAGATCTTAATAAAGCAATTTCATATTTTATAATATAATTTTTTTAAAAAATTTTATTAATGTTATGATAGCATGCTATCGAATATATTCACAGCATGATATTGAGTATATATTTAACTTTTTTGTTTTCGTATTTCTTCTCACATGAGTGCCATATCACACAGCCCAGAAGGATAGTAAGGGCCAGTGTCCACTTCACTGAGGGCAAAATATTGCCTTTACAGTAATCTAAAGGACTGTGGTAGGATACTGGACATGAGGGTTGAGAGCCTTTCACTTTGAAGCTGTCAGTTCTACACTGTCTCACAGGTACTCCAGGTTTATTTTCTGTAAAAAAGAGAAAGACATTTTCTGTACTGATACAATATTAAGAATGGATCACATAAGGAGAATCATCTCCGATTTTGAGTTCAGCAAACATGTGGCTCCTGAAGTGTCCATGAATTTTCTTTTGAACTCCTCCTTAGTTTTAAGTTCCTGAGAGTTAACTGACCCTTGCCTTTGACTGGGAGACATAAGTGAGGAACCATTTGTTTGGGCTGTATTTTTGTGCATGAACAACAGGTTGCAGTCTCCAAGCTGGCAAGCTGTCACCCTTCATTGCATTAAAACAACATGAAATATAACTGTGAATGTTTAATCCAGAAAGGTTTTCCTATACATGATATGAAGGATTTGGGCTGAACTACTAGGCTCTGTGGCTGAAATAGGAGAGGTGAAGAACTACTTTACATTTTGGAGAAGGAAGTCGAGGTATGGAGAAATGTGGTGAAAAACAAGCAGGAAAAGAAGGTGGATTTGAGAGTCAGCTCAGAAGAGCAAGCATGTAGAACAGGGTATCTGAATTTTTTTCCAGTCTCTGTGTTTCTAATACTTATTTTCTGTGTGTTTGTTTCTCATTTCAGATTGCCTGCTTGGTGCCTGTTAACCAGTTTCAGTTATACAAGAGGCTGAAGTTTGAACGAGGTGTGAACCTTTTAGTTTCTGTTACTTTCATTTTTAAAGTGTCAGTGGAGGCAGCAGTGTTACATACTGCAAAGACAAAGCTTGTTGGGTGAGTTAAGGGAGAGATGGAGAAGATGTCTTTGTTTTGAAATAGTTCAAGAGCAACCACTAGGTCTGACTGTGCTCCAAAGACGAATTTGAAGTTATTTCAGTGGAGCAGAGTCAACAGAGTGGCTTCTTACTGAAATACCATGCTGTTACTCAAGCTTGTGGGTAACACTCTCAGCTTGTGTCTCTGAGGCTCTGTTGTCCTTCCCACAGCATGTTCATCTTGAGTCCTTGAGGTGGTGGTGGTTATATTGGTAGAATGAAGACAAGTGCTAGAGGCTGGTGCAAGGCATACACAGTTTTTCCATACATCCATAGGGATCTTTAGAACTTCTGGGGGAGACAGATCCTGCAGTCTAGTGGGGACTTGTGCAAACACCCCTGCAAGAGAGCTTCCAATATTTAGAAACCTCGTGTGTGTTCATCTACTATATTTGATTTTTTCCTGAGGGATAATTGGACCCCTTGTTACTGAGTAAGGCCCTCTAGTAAGGAAGCTTGAAGGTCTTACTGGGTCCAAGCTTTCCTGAGCTAGAGGTCAGCTTTCTGCCTCATGAGATGGTTCCTTGCCAAAACTGAAGAAGCAGCTTGCTAGTCAGAGAGATGAGGTCCCACACTGGTTTTAAAGATCACCACCAACTTGAAAGTCTCAGTGGAAGTTCTGGTATTTTTCAAAGAACTCACTCCATGGTAGCTTGCAGGGTAGTGTATCTGGGACTGATCTGCTTTGACTCCACCTGTTTTCAAACTTGCTTTGAAAGACTGTGTTTGTGTTCTTGCTTTGCTTTGTAGATGGATTGGGAATGTGTATGAAAATGCAGAGGATCATAAAATGTAGGCATGGTAATGCTCTTCAAAAGGTGGTCACGTGGATAAATGTATGGGTTTTTACAGAATCTCATCTGGCATGAGCCAGGGTGAATGACCAAGATGTACAAAAACTGCAAAATGAGTTTACCCAAGTATGTCCCAGAGTTCATGGGAAGATACAGATTGTAGCTATGATTTGCAGACACTTAGGCAAAAAAAAAAAAAAAAAAAATTCCCAAAATCTGCTTTCATTTTTTATTTATCTTTCCTATTTTACCTTCTTCTCGTTTACCCTTAGGAAGTCCCTCCAGATAATAAGCCAAGCAATGGCTTGTCTACAGCCCTAGACAGTAGAAACTGGAGCTTGTTAAATTACCATATCAAAGGGTTAAGAAAGAGAAACAATCTCATAGTATATTAATCTGTTTTATATAAAACCTTTTTTTGAACTGAAGACTGTGAAACTAATGATTTCCTGTATCTCCTCCTCTATAACTAGCCAACGCTGAACTCATGATCTTTTGTCCAGCTCCTTGTTGTATATATATATATATATATATTTATACTGCCTCCCATGTACAGAAGCCTGGAACTTGTCTGTTTTTTAAATCCTCTGTTGCTTTGCTTTCTTGTCTGACAAATCCTCCTCCACCTCTGCTACCTCTCTTCATGATGTTTCTAAGATCTGTCCTTTCTCCTTTATGATGAGTAAAACTGGCATCCTAGCCTATTTGCTGTGCCTAATGACCTCAGCAATAAGTCCAGCTTATTAATGCCTGGGAAACAACACTTCCTGCTAACTCAAGCTCTGACCTGGGCACCAGCACTAATCCCAACCCTGGCCAAGACCTTCTGCCTGTCCTCAGTCAAGAGCTGCCCCTGACGCTGACCTCTCTGGACGTCATCAGCTAGACCTGGCTTATCAGCTTCTGCTGGCCTGAAGCTCTGTTCTCAGACCTGACCCTAGCCTGGCAATGCCTGCCTGCCCCGACCAATACCAGTGCTGGCCTGACGGTCTGTTTCTGAAACTGGCAATAAACCTTCCTGATGGTACCAGCTCAGGCTGAATTCTGACCTGGAATCTGCCCAGGATCTTCCAGCAGCTGAGATCTAATGCGTGCTGTGCGTCTGTGTCAGCCGTAGTGCAACCCAGCCCTTTTCAAACCCAGCGCTACGCAAACCCCAGGTTGCCGCTGCTTAACTCTGCTCCCTCCTATGGCTCTCACCAGCCACAAACGCTGTGTGCCTCATGGTCCATTCTCACACGAGCCCTAAGCCAAACTCAGCCGTTCCTTCTTGACCTAGCGTTGCAAGCAGTTTGTCAATGTTTGTGTTGAACCATGGGCTTTTTCCAGTCAGGATGCAGCCGGGTGGGCAGGGCTGATATGAGGAAAAGCTGAGCCAAGTGCACCTTCTGTGGGCTGTGAATTTGTTTGATTTACTTAATTACAGAGACCATTTTGAAGAATGGAAATACAGCGTAATAGAAGTATAGGTTCATTTAAAAAGGAGGAAATACTTGAAATATTTTGAGTGCCACTTTCTTCTTAATGTCCAGGTTTTTTCTTCAGACCAGGTGCTGGGAAAAAGCTAACTTAGGCTTGCTGGGGTTTTTTGTTGGTGAGAGGAGGACTTACATATTAAGGGGAAGAGAGAACAATGAGTTTTCCAAACCTTGCTGTACCATCGTCTTTTCTGTGCTGGCAAATGCAATAGACGAAATTTTAATTTCTAAAATAGGCAGACATTGAGGTGTCCTTCATGACTCTTACTCTGGTCAACAAGGCCCTTTGCTTAAACCTTTTAGACTCCTATTTTTAGGCTCTTTTTCTCTCAGCTGTATTCTGGTGAGATACGGGCTCTTTATTAAAGCACCCTTTTGCTTTACTAGAAATGCTAGAAATAAATAACCAGCTTCTTGAGTGAGTCAAGAGACTTGCTTTTGCTCTGTAGCCTTTACTTACCAGACTTCAAGTGATTGGTAAAGCCAGTGCTTCTCACTCTTTCAGACATTGTCCATTGCAAGATGAATTTTGAGGAAAATTTTGAAAATCCAAAGAGAGATGTATACATCCAAATCTACTTTCCCCATCCCCCATCTGTGCTAGCTGTCTTACTAAAATAGATTTCCTCTCTATTTCCTTGTTTTTTTGAAAAACGGACAAATAATATTGGGGGAAAAGGTAGTAAGAAGTAATTGGCATACAATTGTATATCTATAGACAGTTTAATAAGGAAAACACTGAACATATTCTATTCTTTTGTGGGCTTTGCGTTCTTAGAATGCAAATGTTTTCAGGCTTAAAAACCGGGCTTTTTACGTATATGTAACATCTCTGCATCCAGTCAGGACGGAGCCACAGGGCTTCCATGCAGCGTATTT
Organism: Cuculus canorus; assembly: GCF_017976375.1. Classification (NCBI taxonomy): domain Eukaryota; kingdom Metazoa; phylum Chordata; class Aves; order Cuculiformes; family Cuculidae; genus Cuculus; species Cuculus canorus. The sequence continues at coordinate 95,951,563 of NC_071402.1, forward strand.
TAACAGAAGAAACAGGAATTGCTGTATGTTTCAGGACTGTTGTGGTCATCAAAAGTAACAAAAGTAGTTAATTTTACAGGGAGGTGTTTCTAATATTCTGCAAAAGAGGTACTTTAAATGAGTACCTCTCCTGAGCCAGAAATTCTCCTTTCTTCATGGTGCTATGTTTTCCTTGTCTCTCTCACGTCTCTCCTGCTTCTTTGCATGTTTTGTGGAAACTGGCCAGATCCCTGGTGGGTACTAGAACAGTTTGGGAAGGCTTTTGCCTAAGAGTCTTTCAAGGCCAGGTTGGATGGAACCTTGGGCAGCCTAGTCTAGTGGTAGGTGTCCCTGCCCATTGTAGGGGTGTTGGAACTGGATGATCTTTAACGTCCCTTCCAACCCAAACTATTCTATGCTTCTATGGTTCTGTGACTCCAAGAGTGGAGCCAGTGCGGCTTAACTGGCTGTGACGAAACAGGTGAAAGACTTGGGAGAGAAATGTCCCTGGCCAAAAGATGGAACAGCTTGTCAGCATCTCCATAATAGCCTCTTTCTTTTTCTGGTTTCACTTGTACTCCATGGTGAGCCAAACAGTGTGAGGTGGCATTGATTGCACAGCATCTGTAGGTTCTCTGTAAAAAGTAGGAAGTGGAAGAGAAGGGAATTTCGTCTTATACTTTACATCAACAAGATTTACAGCCCAGCTCCCTACCTCCCATAGATGTCAAAACCAGATATCCTGTGTATTAAGCAGATATTTGCAGGAACTGCACTTTGTCTCATTTTAACTGCTGTTTATCAACAGAAAGCATACAGAACCTACTGTGTGAAGGCTTAAATGCAATAGCCAGTACTAGAGCACGGTCTTAACCAGTTCAGAGTTTATTTTAAGAGACGCTGAGGGAAGCTGCAGAAATAATGATTTCTCAGTCAGGACAACTTTTTAAAAGTATATAAAAATGTAAAACGGATTGTACTGCCCATCCATATCTCTCTCATCTCCCCACAAATGAAGCTGCAAACTATTCTGTTATGGTTTTCATTCAGTAGAAAGCAAAATGTTTGTTCTAGGGGCAAAGGAAGTACACGTAATAGAATAGGAGGAAAGAAGGCAACTAGATTCATTAAGTGGCTGGAGGTAGGTGGTCCAGGTGTGTTGCTGGCACTGCCTAAGTTATAGATGACAGCCTTTTCCATGGATGTAGAAATTCTCCACATCTGTCAGAGCATTCTACAGGTAATTTTTAAGTCTGTGTCAGTCAGAGAATTGTGTACCTGGGTGTCCTGCAGCCAATGGAGAGCACAATCATCTTTAGGTGGTTCCTCACTGTAAATGTCCTGGACAAATAGGAGGGAGAGATGTCTTTAAGAAATTCGAAGTTTTCACAGAGGAAGGTGAACAGAGAGATTTACCATACTGGAAAAGAATTGAGTTTCTGGTGCATGTTAGTTTATGAAGTTTGCGGGATGTCCTTCTTCCCCAGGTGTTCATCTGTGTGTATCTAGGTGCTTGAGAGCTTGGGGGAAAGTTATATATCTTTGACCTCATTTCTAGTTGTAGAGCTTCTAGTTTCTGGGTATCTGGACACTGAATGGATATCACTGTTTTTCATGCTGACTGGAGCATTTGCTAAATATCCATCTACCAGCCTCCTTCACTGTGGGCTACCAGCAACCTCCTGCAGAGAAGTGCAGGCAGTGGGATTTGCATAGGAAGAAGCGCCTTCAACTGTTTCAGCAAAATTTGCCGGAGAACATATGTCAGGGGCCATTATGCAGACTTTTGTTTCAAGTGGGACAATATTTTTTCTGCTGGAGGTGCAGAAGAACATAGTAATGGCTTTTGACATCTCAGTCAGGGATTTCCACCTGTTCCTCTGTGTATTTATTTTCAGTGGTGGTACAAGATACCTTCTAGGGAAGGAGGAGATTTAGATAGCTCCTGCAGGCATAACAGTCGTTTTCTAGGAAAGCTCTGCAGAGTGGGGGTGTTTGGCTGCATCTCATGGTCTTGAGTCAGTATAAAGCACACACACAGTGAGCATGCCTAACAGTGAACATGTCTTAGCTGGTTTCTGTTGCAAGCCCAAATTCCTCTAATGGGTGTTGTGGGGCAAGAGAAGGAATCAACATTTATCACAGAGTCACAGAATCACAGAATTCCAGGTTGGAAGTGACCTCAGGGATCATCTGGCCCAACCTTTCAGGTAATATATAGCTTAAATGAGATGGCCCAGAACCCTGTCAACCTGAGCCTTAAAAGTGCCCAGTGTAGAGGAATCCACCACTTCCCTGGGGAGATGATTCCAATGTTTAACTATTCTCATGGTGAAAAATTTTCTTCCGGAATCCAATCAATCGAACTCTCCCCAGGAGCAACTTATACCCATTACCCTTTGTCTTTTCCATGTGACTACTCATAAAAAGGGAGTCTCCATCCTCTTGGTAGATACCCTTTATGTACTGGAACATGGTAATAAAGTCTCCTCTAAGACTTTTCTTCTCACGGCTGAACAAACCCAGTTGCCTGTCCACGTCTTTTTTTATATAGCAGGGATCAAAACTGGATGCAGTACTCCAGGTGCAACCTGACGAGCGCTGAGTAGAGTGGGATAATGACTTCTTTATCTCTGCTGGTGATGCTTTTCTTGATGCACCCCAGGATTCTGATGGCCTTCTTTGCCCCTGCAGCACACTGTTCACTACTGTTGAATCTGTTGTCCACCAAGGTCCTTCTTCACAGATCTGCTCTCCAGCCAGGTGGAACCCAGTCTAAGCTGCACACCAGAGTTATGTATTCCCAGGTGCAAGACCTGAACAGTTATCTCACCTGTCACTGTCATGCAGTGATGTCTGTAACTCAGTGTCTCCACCTTGAATCTTGCTTTTACTATTGTTGCAATCTCATACCTGATAAATAATGATCATATAATAAAGTGAATATTAATTGTATTTCATAGATAGAGAGGAGGTAATAAGGCACAAAAAGTGTCTTGATGTTAATTTAATGAGAGTTCCTCTGCTGTTACATGAAAGATTCTGCATGGCTTGCACACATGAAAGACGTGGAAAGGCTTGATGTCACAAGACACATGCATCTCAGCAACCAGCAGTTATGTTTATCTTTTGTACCTGTCTGTAAAGGCAAAAAATACGTCCCATGACGTGTATTACCAATCTTGTAATGCTTCCAGTGCAGCTATCTTTGCAGGGTGTAGTTGCAGACCTGCCTGAAGAAGAGGAGTAGGCTAGAACGCCCATGGGCATGAGCACAGAGACCTGGGTCTGCATGTTGCTGGAATAAGAAGGGAACTGTATAAAGAGTTTTATTTTCCTCTCTGTGTTACATTTCAGAAGTCCACTTGGACCCTCAAAGGACATGGTGCCCTGCAGCTGACTGCCAGACAGTGTGCCATGTTGCACAGAGTGAGTCGGGAGCGCCCGTGCTGGTGGAGTGCCCAGTTTGCCACCTGAAATTCTGCTCCTCTTGCAAGGAAGCATGGCACCCACAGCGCCTGTGCCAAGAAAACCTAACTACACCAGTAGCAACCGAGGGGTAAGAAGGGAACCCATGGAGGCCCCTTAGTCTTTTGGGTGTTTTTGGCATGAGGTGCTGCCTCCGTGCCTCACAAATGTTAATATTATTTGGGTACTAATCAAACTTGGGATGCCATTGCCAATTCTGAAAGGTGAAGCCCTCCAGGGCTTTGAATCTGCCTACAAACTCTGTTTTCATGCTAGAATTGTGCCTTGTGCCCATACAAAGACTCTAGCACACTAACATTCTGGGATCCAAACTTTGCTTTTACTGTCATTAAGAAATCACCCTTGCTTAATGCTTATAGAATAACTGCATAGAGAAAGCTTAACTGTTATGCAGAGTGGGTGTAAAATGTCCCATTTGATGTGAGAAATCTGATTTATGCTCATGTTGCATCGGTGTAAACAACCTATAGATGAAGTTATGTAAGGTATTAATCTACAGAAAGAAAACACTTTTGTGTTTAAACTATCTAATGTTTGAGGTCATCCATCTTTGTTTTCAGAATTAGATTGTGTTCAATCTGTTCAAAGTTTTCTATCATTGTTTGCAAGAATGAAAGACTTGCTTAAAATCTAAGAATTCTGCTTGAGACTTCATTGAATAGGAGTTGCCAAAGAGCTCTCACTGTAATTTTCTTGTCCAGGTTTGTTCTCTGGCTTTACCAGAGTTAAGAGCATTTTCTTTCAGGCAGGCATAGTGCTATGAGTTGCTTAATCTAGTCCTGTTAAGTGATTGGTGCAAGCTGTTTTATGAAGTGCTGATTTTTAATGCTACAAGTGATACGTTCATGGATATAGTCAGTGTTGCTTTTATGTAGTGTAAAAGACCAAGGGAACAGTTTCACTTCAACAAGATATTAATAACTGTATACCCATTAATGAGTATACTTCAGTATATTGCACTAAATAGAACAAGCTTTACGCACTAAGTGCATTAAGACAACAACATTAGATACTCTGGGAAATAAGCACAGTACACATTAGGTGGTGGAGCTAAATATCAACAGTAAATACATTCACATTTCACTCTAATGTTTTCTTACTCTTCTAGATCACTTATTGGAACAGAGACAGAGGCACCAATTAAGCAATGCCCAGTTTGTCGGATCTATATTGAGCGAAATGAGGGCTGTGCTCAGATGATGTGCAAGAACTGCAAACACACGTTTTGCTGGTACTGTCTACAGAACTTGGATGTAAGTGCTGCAGAGAAAAGTCCACCTATAAAAAGGATAATTCTGAGGCCCTGTACAAAATTTTCGTCAATTCAGCTTTCAGCTTAATTTCTTTCTTCTTGTTCATCTGTGCTTTTATTTATATCAACATTCTTTTTTTTCCATAAAGGATTATAGCCATGTCTGTGAGTCTCATGGTAGTTCTTTGGGGGAAATGAGACAGACTTGTGGCTCTCTTGAGGTCCATTCCAGTACTACCTTTCTCTGATTCTCTCTTCTAGTGTGCTAGATAAAACCAGTTTGGTTGAGAGACAGGAAGTAAGCGTCTTCCTCCTGCTCCGACTGCAAAGGTCACAGTCTGTCCAAACAATGGCATGCTGCTGGGTGAAGGGTGTTGTTTCATGGGCAGGTGCATTAAGAGCTCATATGGACTTTATGGGTCCAGCTCTAGTTCCATGTTTATTGAAGAGAATGATTGGTTAGTAGGCTTGAGGATAAAAATGTTGGATTATGAACATGGATTATGAAATACAGGTTGCTAGTTATTTCTCAAGTGATACCAACTAGTCTCAACTCGTGTATACTTCAAGTTTCCTAAGAAGATTAAGAGTACAAGAAGTAATGTGCTTGTGTATATGACAGTTTCCTTGTTTTGGTGCTATCATCAGTAACAACTGTGGGAGTGTGAAAAGAACTTCACTGGAACTTGAAATAAAATGTTATGTGCTGCATGGCTTTTCCTCCTTTTTGTACTCTACAGCGAGTGAACAATTCAGCTTCCTCATTCTTTATTATTCCTTTTCTCAGCATGCTAAACAGGTTTTGCTCCAAGTGTAGAAGAAGGTAATACTTGCAGAGCCAAAGAGTAAACCTGAAAAATGAAAGAGGAAGCAGCATCAGGTTTCTGCACAGCTGGCTAGGGGAGGGTAATACAGGGCATTAGTCACATTCTGAAGATAGAATGGATAATATAGTAAGTATTACTGGGAAAAGGAAAAATAAACAGGAATTTTCTCCTTTTGAAGTTTTCCTGTTAAGCCTAGGAAGAAGATGACAATGTAGCGGCAGCAGGAGAACAGAAGGTGAAAGTGCCTCAGGAAGATGATCCCTCAGATTGCTAGCTTTCAGAAGTATCTGTTCTTTACAGGTCCCTTTATCGTCACCAAATTACGGATTAGGTACTTATGCTATAGGTGCAACGCATATGCTTATGCGTTTTAAAAATGGGGGAGGAAAGATCATATGCAATAGCTCAGGTCCCAAACACACCACATGTTTTAAAACTACTTTCTGTAGATAATTATTTGGAAGACAGGTGAACTTGTCTGCCAGCAGCTGATAATTTTAAAGCAGTGTCAGGAAAGTTGTATTTCCAATCCAGTCTTGAAACTCTCCCTGCAGTACTATAACCTGCACTTACAGCTTCTCCTTTTGTTTTTCAGAATGATATCTTCTTAAGACATTACGACAGAGGCCCTTGCAGGAACAAGCTGGGCCACTCACGGGCTTCAGTCATGTGGAACAGAACGCAGGTGCGTTCCTACTCAGCTGAGCAGAGCCCTCATGCATGTGTGAAGTAAAGAGATTTTACCCTTCAGTGAAGGACCAAGATGATTATTTCCATGTTTTAATTTTTTTTTTTTTTTGGTCTGTGCTGTGCCTATGCATGTTCATGTGTATTTTATTTTCCACATTAGCTAATTGCGAATTTTCCCCATCGTATCTTTCAGGTTGTGGGGATCCTCATTGGATTAGGTATCATAGCATTGGTGACCTCTCCCTTGCTGCTCCTGGCATCTCCATGCATCATCTGCTGCATTTGCAAATCTTGTCGAAGCAAGAAGAAAAAACACAGCCTGCCAACAACCTAAAACTCTGTCTGTTTGAGCCTCCATCTATACAGTATATGTATGTGACAAAGCACAATGGTTGTATTTGGGTGCCATACCTACCAAGTAATACTCCTTTATTGGCCAATTCTTGGGATAAGTGCCTATTCTTTACAGGCTACTCTATCACTAACAAGTCTCAGTGTGGGAGAAGTCTAGATAATTGTGCAGTACATATGGTGTAAGTTTTTGCTTTATAAAAGGAAAACAGGACACCATTCAGTAGTTCATACCCTTAAACCTGAGCCACCTTTTGAGACTGCTAGAACTTTACCATCTTCTGTCAGCTGCACATGACTTGATCCTGCAATATTACTCTGCTTTTGCAGACCCAGTTGCTACTGTCGTGCTTCTTGTTGGCTCTTGGTGATGCTCAGACTTCTCAGAAAGTTTTGGGTATTTTATAAACGGATGAGAGGGAAAAGCCTGATGAAATTATTGTGCCTGCTAGCTTATGTACCATTGAAGGTAAAAAACTGTTAAGAAAATTTATTTGACAGTTTTCTGTCAACTGGCTGCTCTGGTATTTCGATTTGATTTGTACTATTGATCTCAATTACAGAAGTAAAAAAACAACAGAACTATTTCAAACTAAAATGGGACTCTCTTTTGAGAGACTTAGACTACCTTGAGAAAGTTGGTATTTTTTCAGATCAAACATGATCTATCTACCTTGAAGTATTAGGAGTATGTGTATTTCCCTGCCATTGAGCATACCTTTTATCAGTAACATCGGTGTAGTAAACTCACCATGAAGCTGATGTTTTAAGAAAGGCCATGGTACAGTTCCTGTTTTGTGCTCTGCATTGGGATCTTAGTTGTGCATTTATAGATTGGCCACATGTGCATAGATATACTGAGTACATAAAACACAGTTTATTTTCTAGGCAGTCAGCATACTTTTTCAACAGTTTACATAGAGTGGCAGTGAGAACCCTGTTAAAATCTGACTCAAACTAGGCTAAGCCGAACCCTTCTTGAAACCTTATGGACCTGCTGAAGTGAATACTTGAGAAATGCTATGTAAATGTAAGCTCCATCCATTGGTGGGTATTTCTTCTGTCCTGCTCTAGGTTAAGAAACTCTATAACTGATGATTTTTACTCTAAATCTGAAAGGCTGTAATTTAATGAACCTGTCATTTTAATTTGGTGTCTCACCACCAAACTGATTCAGGCTCTAGTATCAGTTACATCTCTGTAAGTTCACTGAAACCTCACTGAAGAGCTAGAGTTACTCCAGGCTTACTTAGGAGTAGCTGAGATCAGACTCTGCTCCCTGGAGTTTATTTCCTCAATGGCTGGTGCTCCTCACAACTCTGGTCAGTGGCAGCTTTTGTTCTGTACTTCTGTCTGTGCATTTTATATCTGTGGGATTGATAAGCGTTTGCACTATATAATTCGTTTTAATTCCAAACCGCTTTTGGTAAGAGCTGCAAGGTTTAAATGAGATGCTCAGTCTGACCGTTGTGTTGGGCACACCCTCCTGCTCTGCCCTCCTCCGTGCACAGAGTGCAAGGCACCCAAAGAGTGCTGCCAAGAGCGTCTTTACTATTGCATTTGGCCGAGCCTCAGGAACTTTACCTTCTTGGCAGTCATAAATGTGACCTTTTTTTTTTTTTCATTTAACTTCCCTCTCTGGTTACTGTAACAGAAGTGGTACATGTTCTTATTTTAAGAAAGTGTAGTCTGTTGAGCAGACTAGCGGGGACAAAGGCCTTAAATGATATTGTCTGTTTTAGTTTTTAATTGATTGCTTTTATAAATACTCTCTGACTTAGCTACCAGTCATGACTGGAGGGCAGGCGGTGCTCGCCAGTGTGAAAGGCTGTATTTATTTTCCATCCACAGCTTTGAAGGGAAGCAGAAAGATAGTCAGTACCTTCTAAATACAGAGTGCAATGCAGGCAAATGCCATTTATAATAGATAGAGAATGTTTTCTGAATGTGTTTTCTTTAAAAGCCCTTATGGTAGTGCTTGTGGCTACTTGTGACGGATTAAAGTGAACAGCCCTTGGCTTTGCACTATTTTTCTACCTATGTTTATAAGGCACTACTGGTAATTTCCATTTTATTTATGAACTTGAAGTGAGAGTCTTACTTTAATGAAGCCACAAGGACAAAGATACAGGAGCTGTATAGTCTCCTTAACCATAACCAGCATTGCAATGTACCAATATCCTTTGCCTATTAGAATTCGTGGGTTTTTCACGTTTTGTGGTCTTAGCTCTGCCAAATGCACTCTCTGCTAGTCCAGTTTCATTCCTCGTCCTCTCCTTCTTTCCCTTGGCCTCTTTTGGCGAAAAGCCTAATGGAATGAAGGTGTGTCATGTTTTTTTTCATTAATACTGCTCTGTTAGTGAAACTGCAAAGTTCTTCCCTCTGTTAAAGAAATGCAACCGAAGGCAGTTGTCTTGCTCAGAACACACTAATGGACACAAGGTCACTGTTTGAATTGTAATACAAATTTGACTTTTTTTTTGGTTTTGTTTTTTTTTTAAATGTTGTCTAAAGTTAATGCAGATCTCTCCATAGGGTGGGAATTTTTTTAAATGGTTTGAAGGATAACATTTTATAAAAGCATTGTACGCATGTATAGCTCTACAGTCTGGGGAAGCAATGCTATTCAGTTGATTTTTAACTCTTCATTTAAGTGCAGGGTAACTCTTTTCAGAGGCTAATTCTTACAGAACAGAAGAAAGGTGTGTTTTCCATGTGCACATTTTATTGCTGTTGCCAGTCCTAGTGCAGCTACCAAAAGCGGTAGAAATTCAGTATGCAGGTGTTAGCACAACCTAACAGCCAGAGTGCCAGTCCAGGCATCTAAGGAGCCTGTATGGAGATTGGTAGCAGTAGCCCAGGCTTTACCTGGATGTCTTTATAGAAAAAACAGGCAAGGAGAGCATGAGCTACAGGTAAACATTCCTTTGGATATGTAGATGTAACAAATTGACCAAGAAATAAGCTCTAAAGATACTTGGAGCTTAAAATGGAAGTCTTACAAAGTTTATTTTCTTTAAGAGGCTGTGTCCGGTGCACTATCTATCCTGGCTTAAGTAGACCATGACCAGTCCAGTACATGAGGGTGTGCTAACTGTGCTGAGTATTACAGCTGTAGCGGTGCTGAAGTGCTGGGAGCAGTAGGGCACTGTTGCCATATGTTCCAAAAGGCAGCTATTTTGCAGCAACTGGTCATGCTCACAGATCTTCCAAAGAACTATTTTAGTGGGAACCTTTCTATAGTGTTGGGTTTTGGTGTTGTTTTGGATATTTTAAACTTTATAAGGAAGATTAAAGTCACTTTATTGCAAGCATGACAAAAGATACTAGCAGAAATGAGGGAGAAAGAAACAAAACCAGGACTCTTGACTACTTGTGACTCTGTACCTGTAAATCTGGAGCTCCATCTCTGTGATGTGGTGCACATTAGAACCAGGCTTCATGGCTCTTACCTTCTCTTTTCTTTCCCCTGTGGCAGGGCAGCATACTGTGCAGGAGCTGGGGTCTACAAGACACCGTCCACCCTGGCTCCATCACCGATTTACCTGAGGACCTTAAACCACTGAGAGAGACCTTAGGGGTTTTAGGCAGTTATGTTACATTGATAGTGTCCACAGACATCTCTCTTGGAGAGCAAGAGTGGCAACTACTCTATTCCATCTGAACCAGGGGCATTCATCCATTCTGGAAATTTGACTCTAGATGCTTAAATGTCAGATCTAGAATTAGGCACCAGTGCTAGAAATCTGGACTTTTACTGCAACTGGCCACAAATCTCCATGGCCACTGAGCATCCCATGTCCTTGTGTTACAATGAGGATGATGATACCTGCTCCCCAAACCACCTGTTAATAAACAGAAAATATTTGTTGTGCTATAGCATAAGTACTTCTGAGCAGTATTTATTCTAGAACTATAGGAGATGGTCAGTGCTGTCGTTCAGTAATTGATGATTTAATAATGGTGCGTGGGGTTATTTAACCCCACATGGCATGAATAGTAATGATAATCGGTGTTTCTACAGTGCTTTAATGATGCTAAATGCTACGTACTTACTGTTGTCTGTCCAGCAACATAGCATAAAGTCCAAAGATAAATTTAAAATGTACATTTTTTTACTTGAATGGACTAAGATAAACTGGACATTACCTTTGTATTTGCCTGTCAATACACAAGAGGACAGAGATCAGCTGTGTCTCCACAATGGGACAATGAAATCGACTTTTGGCTGCTCTGTTCTCTGGTACCACAGTAAGTGGTTTTGCTGTAGTGCCAGCTGCTTTAAAAATTTAGATCTGTTTTGCACTGTAATCCCCTTCTCCCAGTCACTCTCATATTTCTCAAACTAATTCCTTTTATGATTGTATTTTTCATCCTCTGTCTCAGGCCAAGGATTCTTAGAGCAAAATTGGTAGATTTCTTTGTATGAGGATAAAAATCTTTCAACAATTTTCTCCCAGGTTTTAATAAGAAATTTGGTGCTGAGATAAACAACCAAAGATTGAAATTCCAGATTTGGGTTGTTTATAAAAACTCATTCAGACTTAAGAAGTTGTCTTGGAAGACCTAACTAAGGGCTTCTTTGTAGAGCTCATAGGTAAAGGAGCCCTACAGCTTTCGAGCTGCAGGAGAGATGCTTCTATTGTCAAGCAGACTTTTTTTTGGAATGTGCTAGGGAAAGAAAAATCTACATCGTACATACATATTTTTATGATATAAATCAAAAACCCTTCTCTTCTATGGTTTAATATATTAGGAATTCAACCCCTCTGGAGGTTTTCTAGGATATACTTACATAGTAAGATAATTGTAAAAATACAGTAAAGAAGTTGAACAGAGTGTGCTGGTTGTAAAACAGTTGTAAGACATCTTTCACACAAATGTGTAGGATCAGACCCTAACTTATGTGTCTGGTAATAAAGATGTGAAAGTTTCGCTCTCCTGGAATAGCAAGAGTTGACTCTTCTGCGGTCTGCTGAAGGTGAATTTACTGCTAAGATTCTGGAAAACTTCAGTCTAATTTTTATTTGTCCTCTAGCTAGTAAAGTAATAAAGTAAGAGCTGAATGCCCAAAGGTCTGTATTGTGTCACTACACTCAAGTTACTGAGAATCAATGTGTTTTTATAATGTATAATTATAATTTATGAAATATTAATTCAGAATTATTATTGCCTTTTATCATTTGATAGATTTATTTTAGTTGCATTCCTACTGTCTTCCTCTTTATCTTTCCTCTTCAGGTTCGTGGTCATGGTGTTCCTGACAAGGTAGATACCCATGATTTGGTGCAGTCCATAGTAAATGTTTACTGCTGTTTTTTAGTTGTATCAGAGGTTTTGGTCTGATACCTCCAGTTAGTTCTTTGAATCAAGCAAATTTATTTTACTAGCAAAGTTAGTTTCCTAGCAGTGGATTTTATTGACTATCACAGTTTGGGCTATACAAGATGATACTGGTTGACAAGTTCCACCAGCTTTCTAGAGGCCACGACCTCATTCTTTTGTCTTCTGCACAGGAGACTTTCTCTTTCCTTGGCTGAAAATTCAGGACTTTTGCTTGTGCCTACTGGATGTCCAAACAGAAACAGCAGTTTCTGGTGGCCACATGCCAGGAGATCCCAGACAGGTTGAATGTGTGGTGCTGCAGCACATGTGCAGTGACTTGCTCAGATTTCAGGAAAGTGCCTGAGCTTTACAGCTTGCTGGGGCTCGTGCAGTGGATATGGTGCACAAAAGACTCGTCCAGATGGCTTCATGAGTTCTACCAGCTGTATGGCACGTGTAGTGCTGGGCTGGTGCTGCACCACAGCCAGAATGCTGTGCCGTCTCACTGTGTGTGTCCCAGAGTTTTGTCGGGGAGCCTGTCTCAAGCTGGCCCTTTCCATATCTACATGCCCACCCCCCAGGCTCCTCAAATTCCACAGCACATTTTTGCTCCTTTCATTCTACAGTCTCTGCTGCTGGCCTGCTTTGGTTCCCAAGAAACCTCAGTTCAGTTGGGTTTTTTGGAGTTTGGCTGGTCTAAGCGTTTGCTTTGCCTAATGACCAAGTTTTGGGAATGAAGGAAAGTGGAACTGTTACGTACCACGTGATGTTAGCATCACAGGCGCCAAGGGTCACCTCATGAGAAATCTTTAACTGCCCCAGCATTGCTTATTTCTGTAAAAAAAAAGCCTGTGCTTTAAATACAAACGTAATTCAAAGTGTCCAAGTCTTAAACCATGGTGTGTGTCTCAGCACTGGTGCAAACCGGCAGCAGTTGTGGACCCCTGTCCTGCCCAGTCTGAGGCAGGTACTGAGCTCTGCGCATTGCAGGTGGAGGAACTGAGGTTAGCCAGGCTATTTGCAGTGCTCCCACCTCTTCTCAGTTTAAGGTCTTCTGACTGGACTGGTGCTGCTTTCGGATGCATTTGTTTGAAATATAGCCTTGGTTTGAGAGGATCAGGAGAGAGGGTACTTCATTGCGAGTGCCATGGAAAAGAGCAAGTTTTGTCTTGTCAGGAGGAATTGCGCTCCTCATCTTCCTGCACTGCAGTGCACAGGAGTGGATTCCTCCTCAGCATCTCAATGTTGTTTCCCTGGTATCTGTTTAGGCTTATGTTTTGTTTATCTGGTTTTTTGTTTGGTTGTTTTTTTCTTTTCCTCCAGGTAATACACTTTCTTCACCACTTTTCTCCTGGTGAAGGGCAAAATGGTTTGATCTTTGTAAGATTTGTTAAAACATTTTTGTGTTTATAAAGGGAAAGCTGATGTATAAAGAAATAAGTGCTTTTGTAAATTTTTTTGTTGTATGATTCAGCATTTAAATGTTTTACAGATGCAATTTTTTGCACTCTCTGCATATATTCATAAAAATATTTATTTTCTCTCTTTAAGGTTTACTTTCGGGTTGTTTTTCTTCTAATGTTATAAAATGCAATATGTGCAACATTAAAAAAATAGTGTAAAGACATCTCATCTTGTTGTAATTCTTAAGTACCTTTAAAGAGCTGGAAATGGAAAATTTATGGGAAGAATTTGAACTGGGGTGTTTAATGGGAATTTTGGGGGTAAAAGAGAATGGAAGAGATGGGATCAGAATCTTGACTGATTTACTTTCTCCAAAATAAATTACATTAAAATCCCTTTAAAGAGAGTCGTGTGGGCTCTGGGTTGGCTCCTGTGTGCTGAGTGGTGTGCAGACACTGTAGTAGTGTTTGCTCTCTGTAGGTGGGGTGCAGATTACCATAAATCTACCCCCTCACAAAATTTGGTAGAGACCATGACCTGAGGTGTGCAAGGAGCAACCTGGATGAGCCAGAGCTTCCACAGGCTGTTGATGGGGGATGCATGGGAGGCTGCAAGAAGAAAAATTCTGTTGCTTCAGAACCTCTTTTTTCTTCCCTTGCTCCCTAAACCCTGCTTGTTCCTGCAGCAAAATTAGGCGTCATGTTCTGCATTTCCAAAGGACATGATGAAAGAGTACGCCCTGCTGTGTAATTTCAGATATACAAGTTCCTTAGTTTTCTCACACACCCACATCCTGCAGTGCTTACCAGAGACAATCACAGCTGTGTTTTTGAGCATCGCATATTAAGGTGATGTTTACTATTAAATATTTCCAGCTTAGCTACAGTTACTCGGCATCCGAACATAGAATTTTCCACCTGGGTGGCACATCCTTGAAAACCCAGTGTGCCATCTGTGAGGCTTTTCATCTCAATAGATGATCAGAAATGTCTGAAGAGTTTTGCCTCTGAGGACACGTTTTTGGAATGAGGTTTGGAGAGAACAGCTGAAAAGGCTGTTTCCACCTCAATGTTGCCTTTGCAACAACATCACTGTCATCACCTACAGCCCCACGTTTCTGTTATGGCTGTACAATTTTTCCCTGCACTAGTTCACTCAAATTAAATTCAGCGCTGATATTATTGCACTTATAGACAGTAATTTTATTTATTTACTCTTTTTTTGTGGCCAAAGCTCTTGTCTTGTTCTGTGAATGCAACAAAGCAGTGGCAACTGTCCGGCATCTGTCCGTATGGTGACATAGGTGGACATACTGCAGCAAACCAAATGTTTCCAGCGCAGCATTTTTCCTTCCAAGGATCTTGCTGACAATGGAGTAACCAGCTTTGTGCTAGGAATATGTCAAAGCTGTCAAACTTGTGATGGACACCATCTGCTGGCAGCACCAGTGTCTGTTGCCCTGCCAGCCCAACAGCTGCCAGTGGTCGGCACACTGCCCAACTGCCCACCTGGTAGATGAGTGAACTGCCAGCTCCTCACCTGACAACTTTGAAAAATGCCCAATAAGTTTTTCCAAGAAAAACATTGGCATTTATGAATTTTTTTCTCTGCTATTTAAAAATTCCAGATCAGACAAGTATGAGCGTTTTTCAGCAAAATGGAAAGTCCAGAGGCCCCATTGCTCCTGTATGGTCACGTAAACTTCTACACATACATTCAGTTCACTCTCCTAATGTGTGTGAGGCACTGGCACTTGCTGTTACTTGTACCAACCCAAACATCTTCTGTCCAGCTTTGAAAAAAAAAATTCAATGGCTTCAAAGTTGATTTGATCCCAGCTACAACATGCAATTTCTCCACCTAGTTCCTGTACTTGTCATGAAGACTAGTTTTCTTCAACAGCCTCCTATTTCAGGATTATTTATGACCACATCCCTGGCTTTTAAATTCCTTGCATTTTTTTTTTGTGATTACAAAAGCTGTTGTTTACATTCTTAACCTGGATGTTTTAGAACAGCAATTGGCCACCCACACCTACACACCCTTCTGCATTGGCATGAGTGTGGCCTTAAACACTACCCTCAGCCTGATCTATCTTTCCAGTTTGACAAACTCCATCCACATCACCATTGTAAAACACCTCCTGGCGAGACGGTCAACATTTTTTTTGCTCCGAGGTACCCCTGCAGGTGAAGCTGCCCACTCTATTATGTCAAGCTTCTCCATAGGCCTGTGGTTCGTCCTGGGAATGTTTCCTCCTCTGTAGGTGTTGATAGCCTCTAAGAAGGATTGCTCTTGGAAGTACATTTCCCATGGCCTTTGAGCCTGCATGGCGGCTCCTTTCTCTTTCAAGCTCTCCAGCTCTTCCAGTCTGAAAACTTGATGGGTTTTGGAAACCAGAAATCACTGAAAACTATAAGAGAAAACCTTGTCTTTCTATAGAGCTTTTGAGGAATATCCCAGAATTTAAAAAAAAAACAAAACCAACAAACTGCAAATGACTGAATGATGATGCACAAAATCATATTTTTCAGAGCAAACACTTTCCATTTGGTACCATGGGTTACTTCTCATGGGAGACCTTTCACGATGAGCTGCCCAGCCCAGAGCCTGGCTTAACACACACACACATGTCCAAGAGGGAAACTCAAGGCTGCAAATCTGTACTGCCGTATTCAACACATAAAAATCTGCTAACCTGTCTTGTCATTCCTTTCCCTAAGCTGAACTTTAGCAGGGCTAGCAAGTGGAATGTCAGCACTTTAAAGTTTAGTGGGGATACTGAAATAGCTGCTTGGTGACAGAGTTTGTGAGCAACAGCCCAGTGTCCACACACGCCTTTTATCCAAAACCAGAAAACTACAGGAACTCTTACTTTTCAAACTGAGGCTGCAGAAAGTTTCCCCAGTGGATTCAGAATGAAGCCTCCAATCAAAACACCCCCTGGTCTTTCTTCTCAGTAGTACCATCTAGCAAAGACACGAAAAATCCTTCCTGATGCTGACCTCTTATTAGCACAATCCATTAGCAGGCACAGTTGGTAATTTGGCAGTGTTGCCTTCTTGAGACCTACGCCAGTGTCAAATTGTCATACTTTGAGGAAGCCTGGAGGACTGGCCAGTTAGTGAGTAACTGAGTTTTCCTGGGTCTTGGCTAATGAAATAATTTAAGCCCAGGTGAGTGCATATGCCTGTGGCAGTCTGTGCTGCTGCCTGTCATGACAGACAGGAGACTTCTGCTGGCTCTAGCAGCTGCCCCTTTAGCAGCTCATCCTAGATGCTGCCGCTAGTGGCAATGCTGTCTTGGAAGCTGCTGGATTTACCTGTGTGAGCATGTCTGAGCATCGCATTGCCTCGTTGGGCATGGGATAAGGGCATGTGGGTCAAGCCTCAAAAGAAGGGCTCTGGAGAGTGTCCTGTGTGTTCTGAGTGTCCAGAATCAGTGCTCCAGATGCTAGAGGAGGTATTGGGAAATACAATAACATGATGGAGGTGGTTCTGCCCCTCTGTTCCTCTCTTGTGAGACCTCATCTGGAGTACTGTGTCCAATTCTGGAATCTTCAACACAAGAAGGGTATGGAACTGTTGGAACAGGTCCAGAGGAGGTCTACAAGGATGATCAGAGGGCTGAAGCGCCTCTGCGATGAGGACAGGCTGAGAGAGTCAGACTTGTTCAGCCTGGAGAAGAGACAACTCCAAGGAGATCTTATAGCAACCTTCCAGTACATGAAAGGGGCTACAAGAAAGCTGGGGAGGGACTATTCACAAAGCCTTGTAGTGATAAGGACGAGGGGCAATGGGTATAAACTGGAGAGGGGCAGATTTAGGCTAGATATTGGGAAGAATTTCTTCACAATGAGGGTGGTGAGGCACTGGCACATGTTGCCCAGGAGAGTTGTAGATGCCCCATCCCTGAAGGTGTTCAAGGCCAGGTTAGATGGAGCCTTGGGCAGCCTGATCTAATGGGACATGTCCCTGACCATGGCAGGGGGGTTGGAACTGGTTGATCTTTAAGGTCTCTTCCAACCCAAACTGTTCTATGATTCTAAATGCAGAACATAAAATTTGGAAATGCAGAACATGAGGCCTAATTCTGCAGCAAGAACAAGCAGGGCTGAGGGAGCGAAGTAAGAGAAAAGGGGTTCTGAAGCAGTGGAATTTCTTTGTACGCTTAGCTGTTGCCTGGAAGGGATGTTGTTCTTTCAGTTGGAGAAGCCTTGCAGTGTGCTTGCTCCCAAAGTGTGCTGAAGTACGTAGTGTTTCAGCAGCACTACAGTGGGATGGCACCATTTAAAAAACATAATCAGAAGGGCAAGGGAACTTCTTATTTTGCTTAGGCTATGAATACAAACAACTAAAATATGAGAGACTTTGGAGCCTTCTGCCTATGTCACCCTCATGTTTTGGTACAGTCAGAAGGGCAGCAGCCTGTGGTTTCTCAGGTACAGTGTTTTAACAGTGATGATAAGAATGCTCTGGGCCACAACTAGACCCAAGTCCCTCTCAGCTGGGTGAGGGAGTGCCGTAGAGTCTGATACAGTTGTGGTGATCAAAAAACCAGCAGAGTGCTTCTGGTAGGGTTGTGCTGGCTGAGTTTTACGCCAACTGCTCCTACCCCTGTGCTGTATTATCTTCACATTACCCTATGTCTACCTAGTATGCAGTCTGAGCCGCTCAGCTGTAGTAGGGCTCTGCTGGGCAGAGTGGAGGCTTGATGTGGCTGTAGAAAAATTTCTCCTCTCGCCCAGCAACTGCATAATGTTTCCTATGGTTATGTATGTGTTTTCTCTAATCTGGAGCTTCAGTCTGTATTGCATATAGCTTTTGGAGGCAAAGTTGCTCACTAGTTAGGTAAAGGTATCCTGATTAAAGTTCACCTGATAAAGGGGACCGTCTTACTGATTCTGTCTACGAAGATGAATTATATCCCATAAAGAGAGTTTTTTGGGTTTGTTTCTTTTTTTTTTACTGAAGTGGGTCAATAGCTTCAGTAATGTCAAGTCCTGCATACAAACTCTGAGATTTGTTATAGACAGAAGTGCCCATTCTGTAGTTGGTCTGTTCTGGCACAAGTGCTGAGCTGGGCTGGTGGGGATAGCAGAGGTTCCAGGCACTCCAGTCCAAGATGCTTCCAAGTATAGGCTGTCTAACTGGCATCCAAGCTCTGGTGATCATGACACCTTCATCTGTGTTTTTTTTTTTCCTACAACTGTGGGTTTATTTTTTGTTTTCCTGTGCTTCCATGTCAGCTTTAAAACCTAGTCTCTGCTTTGAGGAGCAGGTTTTCTCTTGTGCACCCTTGGCAGGAATGGCTGGCTTGCTCTTGTTTGTGCCTGCCAAGAACAACCTGTTCAGTTTGCAGATCGGGAACAGTTATGCTGACCACAAAAATGAAGTCTTATGTTACAGATCAGCACGTTAATCCTGTGTAGAAAGAGAAGTGAGCCCTTCTACCTACCTCCCAGGCAGTCCCCATGCTGTGCGTGTGTGGCCATGCCCTGGTGACATGGAGGGGAGGCCAGTCAAGGGCAGGGGAGTGCTGAGCTCTGGCACAGCGGGTACTGGCAAAATACCAGCTGAGGAGAGATTCATGTTTATGGTACTTCAGGATTATTTGAATTTGGCACTTGGCCCAGCTGGTACAGCTACTCCAGAGGACGGCTCTGCCTGAGCTCTGTGAGAGGTGGTAACTGCCTGTCCTTAGCAAGGCTGTCCTGCTGCACAGGAGGCTGGCTGAGATCTGCTCATCACTTGGACTGAGCTCAGACAG